>NC_073691.1:183574574-183884493 GCF_029784155.1 Uranotaenia lowii
TATCCGTTCTCAGGTCGGTGTCTACGTTGTCCAGCGTCACGTTTTCCTCCATCTTATCAGGATGATTAGGTTATGCTGTCAGGCAAGGGAGCCTTCTAAGTTACCCACACATGGAGTATCCTGACTAGTATTTTACACAGTGATCATATTGTGAATTTAAATAAAATGTTTAGAAACGTCGCGGGTGAACTGGCAACGAACATAAACTTCCGAAAATCTAGTACTTTTCTTCACTTTTCTTTGTCGAAAGTCTTTCGGAAGTCGGAAGTCCGAACGAAGTAAAATTTAGTGCTGGCGCTATTATATGAGTTTGTGATTTTGCTGTATTTATATTGTTTGAAACACCTGAGCACTTTAAAATGACCGGTAGAGATGAAACTTCTGAAAGGTGTTACTAACCCAAGATTTCTCGAGTGTGATGATCCATATCGTTCTTATTCCTGATTGGTAGATTTTCTCATTGTACGAACAGATCATTAATCAATTTTGGTTTTTTTTTGCGTTTGCCTTACAGTTTCGTTGGATTCAAAATTTGCGGAATTCATGGAATTGAAAACTATTCGAAGAAAAAACTTTACATGTTCGTTAATCTATTACACCCTTATATCTATCAAAGAAATTTTGAGCTTCAGCAGAGAGTGCTGGAACGAGCGAGATATATTTGTATAAATGGCTGTTTTCAAAAATGCATCAAAATAAAAGCGCAGTGCTAGCGCTTTCGACATACGCAATATTAACAATCACTTACAATAGCACTGATATTCAATAGGGCGTTTGCTACACACACATACAAGAGGTCTGTTGGGCACACATTAGAGGTTTTTATATGCGAAAAAAGCAAAATTCAATCAAAATGTTGGTTTTTCCTTGAATGAATGCTCAATTTCTCTAAAAACATTCAAAAAGTATATTTCGGATCATTTGCTAACAAGTGGAAACAATTCTGCGATTATTTTATTGGATATCAGTGGGAAACCAAGCAAAACAAAAAATGAAAATCAAGCACACCATCATTGTAAAGCACATTAAACGGTTCTCCCGGATCCTTTGTTCACGTTTTTGGGTCTATCATATAAAATTTAGAACCAGGAAGATGATGTTAAGAGTTTTCGTCACGAAATTGATTGATAAACTTAAGCAATATTTGTCCTTCTTTCACTAAGAACGCTCATATCCTGTACAAAGTCTTCATTTTTGTTAAAGAACTTCACTCAAAATTAGAAAAAAATCACAAACAAGTCAAAAAATGATCTAGCTTTCGAAAAATGTGTTGTACATAAGAAACTTTTCAATAGTTTTCATTAATTCTTCAAAAAATATCTATCTTTAGTCGATTTGTATTCATTGAACATGGGGCTGTCACATTTGTTTGCCCAACGGCTTACTTATACTAATGCACTGTGCAAACGCCCTATTAAACAAATTTGACTTGTCCTATGCGGTATGAATAACAATAAAATTATATTTTGTGAATTGTGAGAGTTATTTGAAGGTATCGACACACAACTCGGCAATTTCATACAATACTAGATAGCTTTCTCATGGACAAAAACATGAAAATCAGCTATCTTATTTCTTTTAAGATAAACAATCCTATAACAGAACATTTAAAATTTTGATAATACTTGTGTTGAAAGAACGCATGATCAAGCTCTGTTGATTGAGGCGAAATTCGAAGTCCATCGAAATGCAGTCAAACAAATAAGGAGCAGGTAATTTTGTCAGTAGAATAATCCGCTAGTCTTCTAGCAGTCCATAACAACGGGGTTCAGGTTCCCATGTCAGACCTGATGTCACTACACATTTTCTGATCGTGAGCAACCAGCTGGGTTAGAAAATAATTATAAATTGAAGTATCTACTTGTTATTGTTCGTTCCATTGAAAGTAGGATTTCGTGCAATGTTATGCAGTCACAGTGAACCATACAAACTTTTAGTGGAAACATCCAAAATTCAGCTTCTATGCCAATCGTGCTCTATGCGTGTGTACGTAGCAAAAGCAAAAAAAAACATTCTCTCAATTCAATCCATCGGCAAACAACCATCGGCTTTAGCAGCTGTGTATATGTAGCTAATGTATGTAAGGCAGGCAGTAAGCAAAACACAGTTTTCATTCAATAGGTTTTCCGGTTCCTTCACTCCCGTTTTTTTTTTATCAAGACAAAGGACTACCTTGAAAAGAGAAAAAAAAACGCCAGGAAGCCACCTTTGTGCGTTTTTTTGTGATTGATCGGTGGCAGAAAGCCTATGACAAATATTCCTCGTCAAAGTGGTACACTGGATAAGATGTCAAATTTACAAGACAATAAAAATGGTGATGTAAGTTCGATTCTCACTTTCCAATGCCACTGTTTTATTTTTTTTTATTTTCTTGTTTCGGAGATGAATTATCCAATGGGAAGAAAATCCCATTAATTATTTTTCGTTTCGCTTGAATGTAGTGGTAATGCATCATTTGGTTGGGAGATCGAAACCTTGTGACAGTAGTGCTTTTCAAACATAGCTATCATCCTTGGCCTAGTGCACATTTCAGCGCATTTTCGACACAGAGATTTGCTAAACAGGCATTGGATTCTAGCGACCCAGGAAATGCAATAAAATTGCAATAACAAATAGCTGATTGACAAAAGAATTATCCAGCTTAGCTCAGACTCTTTAGATATGGAATATGGGAACATGAGAAATATTTACTAGCAAAAAACGGCAAAATGTATGTATGAGCGTGTATGCTTAGAAAAGTGGAAAAATGGATGAATGTAGGCATATGTTTATTTTCAAAGACTTGAAGGAGACAGTTCTATCGAAACCCATAGTGACATTTGAATGCAATATGACTTAAAAATTCAAATGATGAACTGCTTGCTTTTGCTACAAAGACATACAAGGGATTCTGGATGTCATTCATTAAAGTTTAAACATCATGAGGAGTTTAGTTGAAAGATCGTAATATTATTCCTAGCAGACTTTGAAGGTCACACAACTCAGCGACATAAGTATGTCACAGACAAAGAAAGGTGACCCATGGAACCAATTAATAGTGATCATAGATAAAAAAAAACTCTGTGCGTCTTTTATAATATAAACCCCTATATACCTTTTTAAAATACTTTTTTTTCTCGTTTCTTTTCCTGGGAGAAGAGGGAAGATGTGTAGTATGCATTATGCCTATTTGAGTGTATATAAAGGAGCGTGTATGAATTGTACCTAATCTATCTGCTATTATGTGAACGTGAGTGTACGCCGCTCTCAGTCGAGCATTCATTGAGTAGCCAACATTGCTGGTGCGAAGGTGTGAGCAGCAGCGTCTGCATGTTGGGTGATTCCTCGTAAATAGCAAATTACATACTTATCAGAATTCTTTTCTCAGGTGGCGAATGATCAACACTTGGCACAAAGCTGCCACATCAGAGCTGGTGTTGTGAGATTTTTAGAAAAATTTCTTGGAAATAAATACAAACATTATTAAAAAATGGAATAAAGTAATTGTTTCTTATTGCTCATTATATGCACAGCCAGTATTCAATATAAAATTTTGAATGAAATATAAATTTGATACTAAATACAGCCGGTTGTTTTGAAAGAAATAGCTGGTTTCCAGAAATCCGGATTGCTGATTTTCCAGCAATTTGAATTGCTGGAAACCAGCATTGACCTATGAAATTTTGCTGGAAAGTCAGCGGGACAAAAACCAGCAAAATTTTGCTGGTTTCCAGCCAAAAAAAAATTTGCTGTGTAGTGGTGCCAATATAACAAAAGTTACCATAGAAATTTATTTAATTTTATAATTTTCAGTGTTGCCGAAGAAAACTTTCTGCACATCCTTCTTCTCATCTCTACATGAGTTTCTAGCTGGAAGAAAAAATCAGGAAATGAATTTTTAAATGAAAGCAAATCACTATAATTTGAATTCAAAATAAAGCAAACGCGAAAGATTACTTTTGAAATTTTTTTTAGAAAGGTGGCTCCAGAGACTGTGCTTCGAGCACCAATCCATTGCACCGGTATATAAATGTGTATCGTGAAGGCCAACTTTCACCGCACAGTCAAACCGATGTGTCACCAATCAGGGTGAAAAAAGGTAATTCATTCAGCCATCATTAAACTTTTCCACCAGGAATCGGTGCTGTGTGATGGTCGCACAAATCCCGATCCACTTATGGTGAAACTTTGATGAGCCGTCGCGGCAACTACTTCCTCGCCACGCGGCAAACTCTCTTCTGGCTCGCCACACCAAATCCAGGGACAAATCACGTAATTATCCGGCTGAGTTACGGTGAGTAATTCCTTATTTATGGCATTTGGTTGGCTGGGCTCTCATGTGTGTGGCCACAGTTCCGGATGGGCTGGCTGGATTGGCCAGGCCTCGTGGGAAATCAGAGCATGATAATGTGTGAAAAGAACGAGTAAATTACGGCGATGAATCACTTGCCATTTGTTTCTTCCTAAACTGGGGACTTGGTGCTCGACTCAGGAGTTTGCCCGGGCTGGAGAAAACAATCTTGGTCGGCAAATAAACAAACGAGGGAACTGAGACCGGAAGTTCAACTGAAATAAATTGAGACTCAAGAGAGTTGCGTTGAAAAAAAAAATCACTTGACCATGCTTTAAGAGTCGTCCATTAATTGTAGCACCAAATCTTATTTCAGAATTGAAGTGCGCTAGTCAGAATTAGAACTTGGAATAGGAAATCTGAATTCTGCATGTATGTTTGAAAATGAGTTGAAACAAAAAATGAAATTTCTAATCAATATTCATACTGACTCTTATGGATTATTATGTTCACTAGTGGCTCCAGAGATTGGGATTAAAATTTGTATTGAAAACTCTTCAAATGGAAACAAATAGTTTGAAGCGCTTATTGTATGTTTTTAACTTTCAAAACTTTCCAAAAATTCCACAAACGTTTAAAAAAAAAAAACATTAAAAAACGATGTTTTACCCTTCTCAAGTTTCGGTGCTCCAAATATTTCACCATTTCAAAAACGCAGCCGGAAAAGCTTGTCAAGCGAACCGGATCGATTCTTCCATGTTTTGACATGACACAACTAGGTCTATTGATTTGGTTCACGCGAAGCTGCCAACGCTTTTCGTGTGGATGTGAAGAACCTTTTGAGCTACGAATTCATCGCGTGTTATCATTGAAAAAAAAAATCCAAACAAAACAGTTCAACACGCTGCTTGTTTTCGAGAGCTTCTTTAGTTCGAAAACTTTTTTGAACTTTTCCCTAGAAGTCTAGAGCTGCTGTTTGTTATTTCACCTTTAGTTTAAAATAATAATAAAAAAAAAAGTAGCTCTAATAATAAATACTACGAACATCCCCTTTCGGGAAACATAAAACTTTTAAGCGGGAATGACGGGTTTTTTTTATTTATACATAACAAGCCCGCCAGCTTTAGATAATTTCCATACAACAAAGTTGAAAATAACTATAAAATATCACGAAAACGTCCCACGTCGTGTTTCAGGCACCGGTAGCTCATCTACCCTGTACCTGTTTGGAGCTATTCACCAAAAACCGGGAACGAACACAAAAAGTGCACGCTGTGCTATGGCGGTAATTTATTCGTTTCTGACGCTTCGTTAGCGGATGAGTGTAGGAATTTTCCGGTTGTCGTTCGTCATATCTGTGGAAAAACCGGGACTGGTGGCACCAAAATTGAAACAATATTTAGCACGTCGAACGTTCGCGTTTTCTGGGCCGCAACATGGCAAGCTGGCCTGAATGTGTGAAGGTGGAGCAACAAAAAAAAAAAAACAACCAACCAACAACATCTGAATCAGAACTGACACGTCAGCCTCGAGTATCAAAACTGCTGCTCCGTCCCAGTGACGGCAGGTAAATGCAATTTTGCATCACATATTTATGGCATATGATCCGGGACGGTTATCGCAAAGTTTGGGGTTCACTCTGTGAACACTTTGGCAGGATCGCGATTGCCCGATGATGAATGACTAAAATAGCAACTATAACCAGATTTTCGAGAACTTAACGTTTATTTTGCCGATAGATATATGGAGACTGAATTGGTTCCAATTTGCAACGCTGATTCTATTAGCAATTGTTAAAGAAAGGTTTTCTGATTTAAAGTGAATGGGAGAACAAGACTTAAAAATAACAACTTTTCGAGTGGCTATCAGTTTACCGATTTCGAACCGGGAAACAAAAAAAAAAACATTTGTGCAAAGAAACTCTCTGGAGCCACTAACTACACTGTCAGTTTACTCTGTTTAACAGACCGTTACTTTCGTTGCATGACGATTAATTTTGTATAGCAAAAAAAAAATCAATATGATCGGGTTTGAGCACAAGTTTGTTAATATTTTTTTTTGATCTTGATTGTCTTTGTGAGAATATTCTAGGAAAGTCCAACGCAGTCCGTAAAACTCAATCCTATCAATTTTTTTAATAAAAAAAAATCAATCCTTTTGAAAATCCCCCCAATTCTCTGTCGAACTTCCATTCAGCTCTCTGGAGCCACTTTCTGAAGGCTAAAAATTGTCAAAGAATTATTAGATATTTACTCTTCTCAATTCATTTTCCCTCAAACAGCAGTCATTCGATATCGATTGAAACTTTATTGTTTAATCGTCCCTTTTCGAACATTGTTTGCATAGCAGAGCAAGCATTCAGTGGGTCGCAATACAATACCGTCTCCGGCTAACATTTCGTTAAACGCAAAATTCAAAAACATTCCCGAACAATGGGTAAAAGGATTTCCCGAGCTGTGTATCTCTTCTGCCTTCAAAGGATCTGAATCGCTACGTCTGGTGCCCGAAGAATGTCGACAAATATGACAAACGGAAGATGAAATTTTGAAGAATTCCATAGATTCCCACCCGATTTCGGTCGGGACCACCAATTGTACCAGAGCACTCACTGTACACGTGTTTCAGTGGAAACCACCCATCACAGATTCGCTCCAGCGGAAAAAAAAGCGGGGGAGGGAAGATTCCGCCGAGACATCTATCTTATCTGAAGCTGAATGCTTCAAATAACATTTAAGATAGTAATTCGGCGCGGATTTCACCTTACATGGAAAGATGATTTCAGATAAGCAGCATCAGAAACGCAAAATGGAGAATTTAACCGATCCGTCCATTTGAGCGCTCTTTTGAAAGTGGCTTGGGTCTATGTCGTTTTTGCAATTTTTGTAATTTTTGTAATTTTTGTCATTTTTGTCATTTTTGTCATTTTTGTCATTTTTGTCATTTTTGTCATTTTTGTCATTTTTGTCATTTTTGTCATTTTTGTCATTTTTGTCATTTTTGTCATTTTTGTCATTTTTGTCATTTTTGTCATTTTTGTCATTTTTGTCATTTTTGTCATTTTTGTCATTTTTGTCATTTTTGTCATTTATGTCATTTATGTCATTTTTGTCATTTTTGTCATTTTTGTCATTTTTGTCATTTTTGTCATTTTTGTCATTTTTGTCATTTTTGTCATTTTTGTCATTTTTGTCATTTTTGTCATTTTTGTCATTTTTGTCATTTTTGTCATTTTTGTCATTTTTGTCATTTTTGTCATTTTTGTCATTTTTGTCATTTTTGTCATTTTGTCATTTTTGTCATTTTTGTCATTTTTGTCATTTTTGTCATTTTTGTCATTTTTGTCATTTTTGTCATTTTTGTCATTTTTGTCATTTTTGTCATTTTTATCATTTTTGTCATTTTTGTCATTTTTGTCATTTTTGTCATTTTTGTCATTTTTGTCATTTTTGTCATTTTTGTCATTTTTGTCATTTTTGTCATTTTTGTCATTTTTGTCATTTTTGTCATTTTTGTCATTTTTGTCATTTTTGTCATTTTTGTCATTTTTGTCATTTTTGTCATTTTTGTCATTTTTGTCATTTTTGTCATTTTTGTCATTTTTGTCATTTTTGTCATTTTTGTCATTTTTGTCATTTTTGTCATTTTTGTCATTTTTGTCATTTTTGTCATTTTTGTCATTTTTGTCATTTTTGTCATTTTTGTCATTTTTGTCATTTTTGTCATTTTTGTCATTTTTGTCATTTTTGTCATTTTTGTCATTTTTGTCATTTTTGTCATTTTTGTCATTTTTGTCATTTTTGTCATTTTTGTCATTTTTGTCATTTTTGTCATTTTTGTCATTTTTGTCATTTTTGTCATTTTTGTCATTTTTGTCATTTTTGTCATTTTTGTCATTTTTGTCATTTTTGTCATTTTTGTCATTTTTGTCATTTTTGTCATTTTTGTCATTTTTGTCATTTTTGTCATTTTTGTCATTTTTGTCATTTTTGTCATTTTTGTCATTTTTGTCATTTTTGTCATTTTTGTCATTTTTGTCATTTTTGTCATTTTTGTCATTTTTGTCATTTTTGTCATTTTTGTCATTTTTGTCATTTTTGTCATTTTTGTCATTTTTGTCATTTTTGTCATTTTTGTCATTTTTGTCATTTTTGTCATTTTTGTCATTTTTGTCATTTTTGTCATTTTTGTCATTTTTGTCATTTTTGTCATTTTTATCATTTTTATCATTTTTGTCATTTTTATCATTTTTGTCATTTTTGTCATTTTTGTCATTTTTGTCATTTTTGTCATTTTTGTCATTTTTGTCATTTTTGTCATTTTTGTCATTTTTGTCATTTTTGTCATTTTTGTCATTTTTGTCATTAATGTCATTTATGTCATTTTTGTCATTTTGTCATTTTGTCATTTTGTCATTTTGTCATTTTGTCATTTTTGTCATTTTTGTCATTTTTGTCATTTTTGTCATTTTTGTCATTTTTGTCATTTTTGTCATTTTTGTCATTTTTGTCATTTTTGTCATTTTTGTCATTTTTGTCATTTTTGTCATTTTTGTCATTTTTGTCATTTTTGTCATTTTTGTCATTTTTGTCATTTTTGTCATTTTTGTCATTTTTGTCATTTTTGTCATTTTTGTCATTTTTGTCATTTTTGTCATTTTTGTCATTTTTGTCATTTTTGTCATTTTTGTCATTTTTGTCATTTTTGTCATTTTTGTCATTTTTGTCATTTTTGTCATTTTTGTCATTTTTGTCATTTTTGTCATTTTTGTCATTTTTGTCATTTTTGTCATTTTTTTCATTTTTGTGATTTTGTCATTTTTGTCTTTTTATCATTTTTGTCATTTTAATCATTTTTGTCTTTTTTGTCATTTTTGTCATTTTTTCCATTTTTGTCATTTTTGTCATTTTTGTCATTTTTGTCATTTTTGTCATTTTTGTCATTTTTGTCATTTTTGTCATTTTTGTCATTTTTGTCATTTTTGTCATTTTTGTCATTTTTGTCATGTTTGTCATTTTTGTCATTTTTGTCATTTTTGTCATTTTTGTCATTTTTGTCATTTTTGTCATTTTTGTCATTTTTGTCATTTTTGTCATTTTTGTGATTTTCGTCATTTTTGTCTTTTTTGTCATTTTTGTCATTTTTGTCATTTTGTCATTTTTGTCATTTTTGTCATTTTTGTCATTTTTGTCATTTTTGTCATTTTTGTCATTTTTGTCATTTTTGTCATTTTTGTCATTTTTGTCATTTTTGTCATTTTTGTCATTTTTGTCATTTTTTTCATTTTTGTCATTTTTGTCATTTTTGTCATTTTTGTCATTTTTTTCATTTTTTTCATTTTTGTCATTTTTGTCATTTTTGTCATTTTTGTCATGTTTGTCATTTTTGTCATTTTTGTCATTTTTGTCATTTTGTCATTTTTGTCATTTTTGTCATTTTTGTCATTTTTGTCATTTTTGTCATTTTTGTCATTTTTGTCATTTTTGTCATTTTTGTCATTTTTGTCATTTTTGTCATTTTTGTCATTTTTGTCATTTTTGTCATTTTTGTCATTTTTGTCATTTTTGTCATTTTTGTCATTTTTGTCATTTTTGTCATTTTTGTCATTTTTGTCATTTTTGTCATTTTTGTCATTTTTGTCATTTTTGTCATTTTTGTCATTTTTGTCATTTTTGTCATTTTTGTCATTTTTGTCATTTTTGTCATTTTTGTCATTTTTGTCATTTTTGTCATTTTTGTCATTTTTGTCATTTTTGTCATTTTTGTCATTTTTGTCATTTTTGTCATTTTTGTCATTTTTGTCATTTTTGTCATTTTTGTCATTTTTGTCATTTTTGTCATTTTTGTCATTTTTGTCATTTTTGTCATTTTTGTCATTTTTGTCATTTTTGTCATTTTTGTCATTTTTGTCATTTTTGTCATTTTTGTCATTTTTGTCATTTTTGTCATTTTTGTCATTTTTGTCATTTTTGTCATTTTTGTCATTTTTGTCATTTTTGTCATTTTTGTCATTTTTGTCATTTTTGTCATTTTTGTCATTTTTGTCATTTTTGTCATTTTTGTCATTTTTGTCATTTTTGTCATTTTTGTCATTTTTGTCATTTTTGTCATTTTTGTCATTTTTGTCATTTTTGTCATTTTTGTCATTTTTGTCATTTTTGTCATTTTTGTCATTTTTGTCATTTTTGTCATTTTTGTCATTTTTGTCATTTTTGTCATTTTTTTCATTTTTGTCATTTTTGTCATTTTTGTCATTTTTGTCATTTTTTTCATTTTTTTCATTTTTGTCATTTTTGTCATTTTTGTCATTTTTGTCATGTTTGTCATTTTTGTCATTTTTGTCATTTTTGTCATTTTGTCATTTTTGTCATTTTTGTCATTTTTGTCATTTTTGTCATTTTTGTCATTTTTGTCATTTTTGTCATTTTTGTCATTTTTGTCATTTTTGTCATTTTTGTCATTTTTGTCATTTTTGTCATTTTTGTCATTTTTGTCATTTTTGTCATTTTTGTCATTTTTGTCATTTTTGTCATTTTTGTCATTTTTGTCATTTTTGTCATTTTTGTCATTTTTGTCATTTTTGTCATTTTTGTCATTTTTGTCATTTTTGTCATTTTTGTCATTTTTGTCATTTTTGTCATTTTTGTCATTTTTGTCATTTTTGTCATTTTTGTCATTTTTGTCATTTTTGTCATTTTTGTCATTTTTGTCATTTTTGTCATTTTTGTCATTTTTGTCATTTTTGTCATTTTTGTCATTTTTGTCATTTTTGTCATTTTTGTCATTTTTGTCATTTTTGTCATTTTTGTCATTTTTGTCATTTTTGTCATTTTTGTCTGCCTGCCTGTCATTTTTATGTCATTTCAAAAATCAATTGGTGGAAATTTTTGGGTACTTTTTTTCTGTGGACTTTTCCGGCATCATTATTCATTTAAATGAAGGAGACTCTCAAAAGTGTTCTACGAAACTTTATTCATGCTGCAAAGTTGATCATCGCAGGATGCAATCATTAGTCTAAGATCAGAAAAGACCATTGGGGTTCGCAGTTAATAGCAAGCTCATTTGTTATATGTACATTCCCTAAACCATAATTGCTTAGAGAGGCTTTACCTGCAATTATTTCAGATGTAAAGAAGCAGCTAGTCAGAATTTCAGTACAATCTCTTTCGTGTGAACTATTTCCAACATTGTCTAGATTCCCCTACTCAGTAAACACAAATCGAATTCAACGGACAGCAACCGACGCCAAACACAGAACGCCAACCAGTAGTGTGTGCATGGTCATGACCAATTACCGAGCAAAACCGCATGGGTATTTAATTCCGGCCCACTGACCAATTTCCAGAGTCATAATGTGCTCGGTCAATCGTCCTCCTCTGCCTCAGTCAGTGATGATGCCACGACGCAGCTAACAGTGCATGATAATATTAATTTGATTCCTCCCACACAAATCATACACACACACACGCACATTCGGGTGGACTCACTCACACACATACACGTGTCTTCGTGAATTGGACCAGGACACGGTTCACGACTACGACGATAATAGATCAAATAATTTTCACCCTCGCTCGTTTTCCGGAATCAAATCGGATTATATTTTCCGGTGGGTAGGTAGGTGAATTTGTCTATGTTCGGAATATTGTGATAATTATAAGTCCATTCAATGGTAAATGAAGCGGAACAGGATTTGGCCACCATTATTGTGCGGGGATTGCACCCGGACCAAGGGTATCTATTGTGCCGAAACGATGTTTATGGTTATCATTAACAACTGATGATGTACGACAAAATGCGTCACCAGCAGAAACAAGGAATGACTATCGATTGCCAACGGTTGGTAGCAGTGGAATCGCAAAACCGGGACCGGAAAAATTCAAAATGAATTCCTTAAAGTGCCGTTTGGACTCAAAAAAGAACCGAATCAGTTCCAGCACCACCTGTGGGCGAGAAAAGTGAATCTCTATTTTGGGCTATGAGACGCACCTCGAGTCTCGAGGAGTCAATGTAATTTCCAGGGAATGAAACGAAAAGGAACAGTAACGAGAACCCAATTTGGCGATAATGTGTTTCTGGCAGACGGTTCATGTTGCCGTTGCTGTTGCCAATAATGGAAAGAAGAAACAACCATGAATAAATTTACCTTTTCCGACTTGGTGCCCCTGCCTGGAGGTGGGGAATTGGACGATTTCGTTTGGTTTCCACCTAAAAGTGAAAGAATTTTCCTTCTCCCACACCTCCATCTGAAGCAAAGTACTTGTGCAAATTTCGAGGAAAAAATTGATGTATCGCAAATTGATGATTGGGGAAGTTCGTTTCCCCAGAAATCTTGCAGGGCGCGTTTTTTATTTTATTGGAAAAAGATAAACCAGTCGGGAGGTTTATTTGCACATCATTTGCAAGTTCTGGCGAACACGAAATTGATATTTCGTTAGATATAATGTTGATATGGATAGGATTTCGGAGTAGGAGGAGCTTCGCTTTCCCTGAAGATATTATTCAATTCAAAGAGAGGAAACGTGCACTGTTTCTCCAAATACTATTAAACTTGATTTTTTTTTTTGGAAATTTTCAAACGACTTTTCTTTTGGGATGGACAACCTTTTACAGGTTGATATTTTACTGCGTGCATAGCCATAGCATTGAAACAAAATTTCTCCCGATGGAAATAAGTTTATCCGCTGTTAGTGAAAAATTCTAGCAAAATGCAAAAAAAAATGTTTTTTCAACCAAAGGTTGCCGAAATCACAGACGAATATATAATTTCACAACATTTTAAGCAAATTTTTCTTCATAGAACTATTCAAAGAATTCATAGATTTTTAAAATTTTGATGTTATTATCAAAAAATATAATTTTTATTATTGGACTGGCAAGTTGAAATAAGAATGTTGCTTTATGAAAGTTTTAACCATTATCCCAAAACTCGAAACTTTCGGAAGAAAAGTTTAACTGCAAAAATACATCCCATTCTGAGTGTTCTTCGTAGTATTCAATTTTCAATGAACTGTTTGTCAATATAACACTATTGGAAGTTTTGCGGCTTGTTACTTTATTCAGGTGCATCCAAATAAAAATGTCTTCGAGGATACTCAATGAATTCTTGAAATCTTTATTTCTCATCGTTACTTTTTTATGGAAGCACTTTGAATGCCCAGGAAAAAAACTTCCTAATCAATTTGACACTCCTCGCTGAAAACCACTATATCCTTCTTTTTTCTCAACCGATTTTAACAAAATGTATAGTTTTGGAAACTTCGTAGTCTAACTCAAATATGTTTGCCAGGCCTTATTCACCTACAACCCTTCAGTTTTCGTTATTAAAAGTCTAAAAAAAAAAATCGGAAAAACATGCTTTGGAAAAAAAACTGAAGATCAGCTACGGAATGCTAAAAAAAATTCACTTAGTGATCAAGAAAGCTGAAGTGAGAAGCTATACGTTTCACAAAAGGATATAGTTTTTTGAATTTTTTTATGATCATGACCACAAAAAATGTAAAAAAAGTGGTGTGAAAACCGTACTATTCAATCAATGAACGTGTCAAACAGATAAACTTTGAAAGGAGGATTGAAAAGTTTACGTAATTTGGTACATTTTCGCATCTTTGGATTTTCAAAATACGAAACACAGAACTTTAGACGAATTTGTCAAAGGTAGCTGTTTTACAAACTTTTTGTATATTGCAAGTTCCCAGATTTTCTTGTTCTTAAATTCAACTTTGCACAGGATTTTGAGTGTATTCACGCACCGTTTATAGCGCGCACCCTCATTTTTGACTTATTAAGATTTTTAAAAATGCTGCTAGGATCATAATTAAAGGGCGAACACGAAATTATTGCAACACCGAAAATTTCATGCCAATTTTCTTATAATGTTTAGAATCAAACAAAAATTTTAGGGTAGTTTTATACATTAATTTACTTCAAAAAGCAAAAGAAAAATCAATCGATGGAGCCTTGAGTGTAAAACTGAACGCATCTTCGCTTGATGCCTTCCATCAAAATCTTTCCAGTGTCATCCGGTAACAGTTTCTCAGTTTTTTTCCCATTTTCATAACATGTCCTTCTCGTCTTTGACTGTTTTCTAGCTCTTCCGAAGTTCCTGCTTCATTATTGACCAGTACTACTCCACCGGGCGTCGTTCCGGACAATTTGGCGTGCTCATGAAATTTGGAACAATATGGACAGAAGTGGCCTCATACCACTCCAGGACAATTTTAAAATAGTGGCATGATGCCAAATCTGGCCAAAACAGCGAAGCTTCGTCGTGCTGCTGCAAGAAAGGTAAAAAACTGTGCCCTTTGTAACGAAAAGCTCACTCCTCAGTCCGCAAGAGCAGATGGCCTGCCAAACGAAATATTTGGTGGCGAACTTCGACATTTTCGACAAAAATCTAACCCCGGAATTTGCTTAAAATCGGCTTTTATAAACGTTTCGTCGTCCATCACACAGCAGCCATATTTTGTAAGCATCTTCTCCTAGAGCTTCCGTGCCCGAGTTTTAGCCATCGATTGTTGCCGGTCATCGCGAATTGGGAAGTTTTGTACCTTGTATGTACCTATGTAGTCCAGCTCTCTTCTTTACATTCTGAACAAAGCTCTGCGACGTAGGGATTTACTTTGATAATCCGCTTCACCTTTCCCTCTGTCTTTTTGTTCTCCGGTTCGGGGTTTCTACCAGCTCGCTTGCCATGGTCCAACGTCAACCGCTCCTGGAACCGCTTCAACACTATGGAGACAGTGGAATGGTGAATGTTAAACATTTTTTTCAACTGCCAAGTGTTTGGAAAGAATTTGTTCTCTCGAATCGCTTTGGTTCACCTCCATTTTCGTTGAATCGAAAATACGTCTTCGAGTTTGACAGCATGTAAACAATACACATCAATGAGAAAGTGGGCAAAATTTGATTGATTTTTACCCAATGGTGAAAAAGTTATGCCCTGTTGAATGTGTCGCACACAAAGTAGAAAAAAATGTAAACGCCTTTAGAAAAATTGTTACGGGCTCCTCGAAGGCTTAATCAGGCCAGGTCTATGATATTTTACTGAAATTTGGTTTCTATCGGTTTTTGAGCGGTGTTCGGCGCAGAATATTCGAACAGGGGTCGGTCAAAAAGGTCCATATTTTAAAGGATGAGCAATTGATTTCAAGTATCAAATTCGGGATCGGGGGTCGACAAAAGGGGTCGTCCATACAACACAAATACTATGTTGACGATATTGCCGTTATTATACATTGGATTGAGATCAACATTTAACACGTACAGTTTCAGGCACGGGCACGGGATTTGAGGTATCAAATTTTGTACAGGGGCCGGAAAGGGGGTCGTCCATATGGCCATTTTGCACATAAGAGCTTGAAGAGACGATTAATTTAGTCGAGGAGTCGAGTAGTCGAGTTTTGGGTCAGAAGTCGGTAAAAGGGAGCATCTATATAACCTGTGTTCCGAAAATCACTCAATTCTCATGAGAGACACTGAAACGTTTTCAACAGCGAAAGCAAAACCTAAATTGTCGGTTGGTTTATCTGCCAGCGGGGCAAAGGTTGTGTTTGACAGCGCTGCTCCGAGAATCAAAGAAATAAAATTTAAAAGAGAGATGATCCTTCTCCAGTTGGAAATCTCAACTGATCGAGAAGCTACCTGATTTTCAGTTTCTTTTTTCACTCAATAACTTTTCTTGCTCACTCACTCACTCACTCATTCATTTACTGATCGATCATCGGATGCTGTCTGCCTGATGCATCTTGCTTTGTTGTTGCTGTTGTTGGGGAGGACCAAAATAGCCATTCAAACACACAGGCAGTGTGTATGTACATATGTATCTGCCGCTATGGCTGAAAGTACGCAGGCAGTATTAACCGATGATTTAGTTTGAGTGAGTGGATTTTCGAATTGGATCTTGTATCAGTAAGTGTCTCAATCACTTCTGATACGCCAGGTAGTGAGCTTGAGAGATAGACTTTATGCGAAACCGCTCTCGCTTTTGAATCTTGTTTACAATGACTTCGCATTGTCACTCTGCCGACTCTCTAGGGAACTACAGGCAGCAGCATTCGGCGACTAGAAACCTATCATGAGCGTTTCTTCCGAGTGATTTTCGGAACACTGGGTTACTGTTGTTATAATGTTAACGGTATTATGCATCTATGGAGATCAAAATTAGCACATGGAAGTTTTCAGGGACGGGCAATCATTTTCAGGTGTCCAGTTTAGTACACACAAAAAAAAAGCATAGTAAAACTACTAAATCCGTGGTTAAAATGAACAACAGGCAACCATATTTTTGAGTCAAATATGTTTTGTTGTTTATAATACCTTACGCATAGCTATTTTACCATGTGCTCAATTTGGCTGCGCGTAATTAATTCGACTGCGTTTTAGTAAAATTGTCAATGAAATGATGCATTATTTTACTTCGTGCCTAGTAAAATTGATATATTTCATGATGAAACTAGTATGTGTTATGATAAAGATTAGTATGCGCGAGGAGCTTGATTTAAATAGTAAAATTACTATGTATGTTTGTTTGTTTATTTGCATGCATGCATTATAACATTATTTAAAACATAAAAATTGAAACTTCCGACACACGTCGGTCAATTTTAGTGTGTTCTTCCGATGCGCTGGAAAGATTTTCAAAGTTATGAAACTTGAAAGCCGCTCAAAATTTATTTGTTTACTCACGGGTTTGATGATTAATGATCCTTCATTAGTACAAACAACAAGAATGTTTACCATGGTAAAATTATCATACACACTGATGTTTTTGAGAGTAGCATGTGCGTAGTATTTTGCTGATAGGAAAAGGAGCCACAATGTCTAAATTACTATGCGGACGCTAGTTGTAGTAGAAATTATGATGAAATTGTCATGACCATAGTATTTTCGACAACAAACATTGAGAGTTGTCGAAAATTACCAGGTACATAGTAATTTCAATAATATTTCATGCGCGCTTTTAGAAAATTGATGTTATACTTTGCGTGGTTGAAAATACTATAACGCAGAAATGGTAAAGTTATCATGACAACGTCTTTGAAATACCCATGCAATTTTTTTCCGTGTATAAGGTAGCGGGAAAAAGGATCGTCCATATTAATTGTTCACTGTATTTGAAATATTGCCATGATTATGCATCATATGAATTTTACAGCACGATCATCGTGCACGAAATCGATTTCTGACTTCCAACTTTGTAACAGACGACATAAAAATGAGTTGTGCATAATAGGGGAGATCGAGAATATTTGATCCCTGGGGATACTTGATTCCTTCGCTACATCTCGAAACAGGAATGTCATACAAACATCAAATGTTCTGGTAAAATATGCCAAATAGAACAAAACGACAATGCTGTTATCTCGTCAAATGAAACAAATAATAAAATTTCGAGTTATTGAACATTTGCAAAATTTAACAAAATGTGATATGGAGATCTTTTTTTGCCACTTTAAAAAGTTTCTCACATGAAATAATTACAACAAAAATATTTATTCCCAAATTTCAATCGTTAGTGTATAATTTGAACTTCATTGTACCATGTTTTCAAAGCAATAGGAAACTCTAAAATTTTTTAAGAAGAATTTTTCCAAAATGTATGGTATAATTGATCCCTAGAGTCCAAAACATATATTTTTCTACTAAATGGATCGTGATCATTGGTTATCATGAAATTACTAATATGTGTCCAATAACTAATGTTTGTCCAGTAATTATACATTTCAAAAGGCTTTAAATACTGTATTATTCTATAAAATAAAAAATTCCGCCTTAAAGTATGCAATGACGTTCTGGTAGTAGACAAATCTTTAGAATTCTCTTTGTCTGATACTTTTAAATTGTGAAATGAGAACAAATATGGCAAAAAATAGTCAACGAATCTTTTCTCTTCGGATTTATCTAGATTTTTGTCTAAGGACAGGGCACCCTGAATTAAGGGTCAAGTCTCCTTCAGTAAAGGATCAAGTCTCCTGTAACCTAAAAAATATCACTTTTTTTTAGTCTCACGAAAATGCTTCTAGTTCAACTACGAGTTCATGTATAGTTCTATCTTTTGGAGCATATGAACTTGAAATTACATGCTGTCCAAAATGCAAAAAACGATGAGTTGCAAATTTTTCAAAAAAAATTAAGTTGAAAATAAGAAAAAGGGATCAAGTATCCCCATTCTCCCCTAAAGTTCGATGTTTTTGTTATAATTTCGTTAATAAAGGGTGAAACGGTCAAAATTTGGTCAACGGACGTTGGACGTTTGGACGTTTATTCAAACACTCTTTCACGTAAATTTCTTGGTTGACAGTCCCGGAAGCTATGAAAATGCCACAGGTACAGATGGCTTGCCAAACCAGATATTTCTTCGCGAACTTTGACAGTTTTATGTGCTTGAAAATATCTTCTACCTTTCCTCTTCCTTTTGCCGTATAAAACTCCTGTCCCGGAAGCTGCTTGTATTCGGCTTTGACGTAGGTTTCGTCGTCCATTATCACGCAGTCAAACTTCGTCAGCATCGTCGTGTACAGCCTCCGGGATCGCGCTTTGGCCGTCGTATTTTGTTTATTATCGCGATGTGGAGTCACTACCTTCTTGTTAGTCGATAGTCCGGCTGGTTTTTTGGCTCGATGCACGGTTGTAGACGATATACCCAGCTTATTTGCAGCATCTCGGAGAGAGAGGTTAGGGTTTCTCTTGAAACTACCGGCAACTCTCTTTGTCGTCACAGTGGCTTCCTGTTTTCGATTTCCCCCCGATCCAGACTTCCTGGCTGTCGACAAACGTTCCCAAACACTTTAATTACATTTGTAACGGTTGATTTGGCAACTTTTAGCGATTTTGCCAGCTTTGCGTGCGAGTAGCTAGGATTTTCGCGATGCGCGAGCAAAATTTTGATACGCTGCTCTTCTTCCTTGGACGGCATTTTGACAACTGAAGAGTGAATTCCAAAATCAAAATAGGAGCAACTTTCTACACACACACCTTCAAAATGAGGGGTGTTCAAGTGTATCACCCTTTATTGCCTCCACTTTGGTAGGTAAATGCTGTTTTTTTCGAGTTTCATACGATCATTTTATGATGTATATGAAACGTTTAACAAAGTTGTTGAGAAATATACCTACAAAAATGTTTGCTGGGTACTATATGATACATATCATACATCTTAAAATTGACACGAATGCCAAAACGTTGGTAAAGTATCACAAATTAACAAAAACAAAATACATCTTAAAAAATGGTCATCGATATAAATTGAGAACTTGCTTCTACACTCAATGAAAATATTTTCGTTCCACTTTTGATTGTATCTGTAATCGACTTGTTAAGAATAGTTTTAAGTGATGTGCAGTTCGGACCATTTGTTGACTGGCTATAAAGAATAAGCTTGCCAAATTGCCCAGTTTTACCTGGACTTGCTCGGATATTTGATACCAAATTTGGGAAAGGTCCGACTCCCCGGATCCGGGTCGCCCGGATTGTATTGAAAATGCTCGGATTTATCACGGATTTTTTACTTTATTTGCAGAATACACAAAAATCTTATATTCAGCTGTAATATTTTTTTAGAATTTTTTTTTTGAAATTATTTTAAATCTGTCGATGTATTCAAAAAAAAACGAACTGTTTCATTTAATCGAAACCGGATCCATAAATATCTCTCATCTTTTCAAGTGTAGACCTTAAAATGTTGAAGTTCCTCGAATGCTTGATTGGAAAGTACAACGCCGAACTCCGCAATTGGTCGCAATGGTAGGTATTATCTGATTTCAACGTAAATTAATGGGCTCAGTTGCAGCACACAGATATTGGAAAGGTCATTTCCGGAAGCAATTAAAGCTCGTCATTGCGATTAGAGGCGCTTCTGATTGTGTCGCAATCGGATTGCCCGCCGCCCCGCCATCATCCCTTCATCCATCCAACCATCCTTACAAAGGCAGACGGGCAGAAGGTTGCCATCGAAATTAATTCCGAGGGCCGTGGCAAATTGAGGGACACTAATGAGGCAACAATTTGACGTTTTAAGCACTATTCATAATAATATACCGCTTTGCTGGTAATTATTTTGACATATGGCAATGGCACGTCCGATTTCTGCGGTCTTCCACCTCGATTCAAATGTTTGTAAAATAAGAGGCTTCACTGGCAGCGCACGCATACAACAAAAAAAAAACAAATGGAAATAACATAAACATCACCGAATGGGTGACATCCGTTTACTTTAGGGGGTGGGGGACTGTCGCTGTAGAGGGTTGTGTTATGATGGAACAACATAAACCATCCCATCCCCCTGAAGGAAGATAATCGAAAACATGAAAAATTAATAACCTCAATTATGAGTGTTTAATTCCCATCTGGTCTCTGTTTGTGTTCATAACCTGGGGGGGTTGGCAGGTTGAACAAACTGTCTGCATACATACATACATACATACATACATACATACGTGTACGAATGGAAAAGTTCCTTTTCTGCTTGTCTCAACCAAACAACAAACCCGACCCACCCACCATGTCTCTCACAATCAAACGAGCTGAAGTTGTCATCACTTAAGAGCAGTTGTGCCGGCCCGAAGTTCCGGCGTAATCCGTTTCTGTTACCCTTTTTTTTTGCTCGAGGGGTAGGTAAATAAAGTTCATTATGGGTTTAATGGGGTTCAATTCCCGGTACGATGATTACCGGGGCAGGACATGTTACAATCGGTCCAACGTTTAATCATTTTTAATGAAGAGTTTCAAAAGGGTTTAAGTGGGATTTGATTTTAAATTATTTGGGCAGTTATGAATTCTCTTGTGAGATAATAGAAGAATATATTCATCATTTATAATCAGTTTTCAAAACACTCTGGATCAACATTGATTACTGATTAAATAAAAAAAATGTTTAAATAAAATTTTAATGTTACGACATCGAGACATTGCAGTTTCAAAAATGTGTAATTTAGAATTCATCTCATAGAAGTGAAAAATAATATACCATCAACACTTTTCAACTTCAATAATGGGTTCTAAAAACTTATCAATGTCCACAGATAATCATACCGCTTGTACATCAAAAGTTTTAAGGTTAATAGGACATCAAATTGACGAAGTCAGAAAAATTATTTATGTCCCAGTTATTTAAAAACAAAAAACATGTAATTTTCATTCTACTAAGGAAAAAGGGGCAAGTATCAACAAACTTTGTTTTTAATGTAAAATCAAATGAAAACAATTGAGAATTTATAGTTTTTGATATAATAGTGTTGTTATAACGCAAAAGCACCAATTGCAATAATTTTTCGTTTAGTTTTACAGTTTTTTTTGTCAAACATGTTTTTAAGGAAAAAAGCATAAGGGTGCTGCATACATTTAGGGGTAAAAAACACTACAAAAAATTCTTCTAGCTGAAATCATAAAATATAATGTTTGGATGGATGAAACTTTGAAATTAACAAGCACACGATGCAAAACAATCATATTCCAGCATTTTATAACAAGATTTAAAAGGTGGATCTTTGATTTGCATTTTGAGGCATTTTAGCCCAGACTGGTGACTGAGTTATAAAATTATTTATTTAAAAAGTTTGATGATTGTCCGAAAAATCTGTTTACACCAACAGTGTTAGTTTAGGATGAAAGCAATAGAATGTTTGTAGACGCTATCATTAAGCCAATTCGTGGCCGCCACTGACCGATCCCTTACTGACGTACAATTCAAGCTAGGGTTAAAATATCCCGCAACAGCAAAAAGAGTACATTTAGATGATTTTTCGAAAAAAAAGTCAGGAAAAACGTTATACAGTTGAAATCCGCTTATTCAAACTCCGGCTTTCTGAGCCCCGTGTTATCCCAGCCATCAGATTGATAAAAGATCCATATATTAATCGAGCTGTGCGCCCGAAGGTATGCAAAACAGAAGGAAAAGGATGGACAGTAGAACTCCGCTTATCCGAGGTAGTCGGGGGAATGACCTCCTCGGATACACAAAATTCATTTACAAATACTATCCTTTTGCTATAGTATTGCATATTATCCAGGCGCATAGCTCGGAACTTCCATTGATTTTATTTTTTCTCAAACCACCAAAACATGATAAAACAATCCAATGTTTGAAACATTATTTTTTTAACACGTACATTTCCTTTACAAACATTTTTTGATATTTGTGCTCATTTTATTTGTGTACGAGGCATTGAAGCATGTTACCTAAATTTTTTGCATATTGATAACTGATTGCTTACTCAAAGGCGTTAAAAACCAAATATGCATGTCTTTGAAATAAAGATGATGAAATAATTTGTTGAAAGCCGTATTCCTTTCGTAGTTTTTGCGTAAGATGTGAGACAACTTCAAAAAATGAAAGAAATACGTTGGTTTTTCTGATAAAATGTCTTTTAACAAAAAAAAAAAGAATACATTTGGTAAAATTTCACAAAAAGAAGAGTACGTCTATTTCTCGATCGAAAAAGAGTACATGTACTCTTAAAAGATTACATATGATATCCCTAATTAAAACGCCTCTCCGTTAGGAGATTGTACGCCACGGTTCTCATGAGTGTTTAGGGATCGGATCAGATAGGGCTCTCCAAATAGTTAACCCAAAATCGACGAAACTATTGCATTATTCCGAATTCGAACCACATGAAACAAACCAAAAGAACTGCTCAGTTAAAGATCGCTCATACCTGGTAATATCATCACCGAACTAACGACCTCCCGTTCCCCAATTGTAATGACAGCTTTTTTTGCACATGATACCCCCTAGTCCTTTCCCGGATTACCCCAGAGTGGTCAAAATCTTCAATAAATCGAAGAAAACAACAATCGAATAACAGTTTACAAATTTTGTATATTGGAATTTATTCCCTAACTTTAAAGAAATCATGTAACGTTTTAATTCCCGACCCTAGATAGGATCGATAGGTTAGATAACCTACATGAGCGCAATTTTTAAAAGCCTTAAGTTATACCTCCCCATACGTGCGTGTTTTCGTGCGACAAGCTTTCGAACAACATAGCTTGTCGCACCAAGGTTTTACGCTTTTGATAGTGGGGCTTCCGTAAAGGATGAAACGGAAATTCGGCCTCGACACTAAATGTTGCTTAAAACGGCAATCCGATCACCGTCGTTCAGAAAATGGTCAAATCCTGAGCTAGAGAGTCATATATGGATGACCCCTTCAACGCCAATCACTAGTTATTGGAATCCGGCGCAACGGAAAAACGTTAGCAGCGGAGTGCTGCGTGGTCCCTGTGAGACCGATCTGAGAAAACCTACATACCTTTAACCACTTTAACTAACGAATTGTCACGCAAAACCTTTCATTTGGCACGCACTTTTCTTCAATTAATTATCTAAATTCGATTCGGACTCATGTAGCTCGGCCCACGTACACTTCCACTGCCAATCACGCTCAAGATACATTTTGATCGTCTCCTTGAGCTCTCAGTGCAGGGAGAGTGATCTTGCTACAAACGCCCTCTGCGAAAATTCATAATCACCGAGAGCTCCTAAAAATTGACTGTTGAACGGGCGAAAGTCAAACTCGATTTTTCAATATTGTGCAAAGCAGATTGTTTGTTGCATGCAAGCTTTTTTCCAATTTGTTTGAATTTTTTGAAAACTTGCATTATTTTTTACTATCCCTCTCGTGATTTTTCAACTCCAAGTGACAAAATTAGGATTTCAATTTTGTTCCGGCCATGAAAGCAAACAAAAAATCGGAAGGTTAAAGATGATCTTGAAGGTGAATAAATTTGCCACCGTAAATTTATCTTAAATTTATTATTTGCTTCAAATCGTAACACGTTTTCGGGACATGTAGAAAAAATGTCAGAATTTTCTAGGATCGTTGAAAATAGTGTAAAACAGAAGATAACTTTTTTTTTTTTTAATTGAGCAGGGAAAAGCCCCCGGGAGTTGGTCACCTTTTAAGACCATTCTCCCGAAGGCATAAAACCTCCTCACTTTTATTCATATTTTTTCCATTTTTTCTAATTTGATTGAAATTTTACACTATTTCTTTTCATCACAATTCTGTTATTTGATTTGTTGTTTCAATGGTGGTGGTGGTGGTTGGCGGCTTGTGGCGGTGGTGGGTGGCGGTTTGTGGCGGTGGTGGGTGGCGGTAGTGGCTGGCGGAGAGGGAGAAAAAATATTGTATGGCGGCAGTTAGTGGCAGTTACATTTCAAGTGAGGAACTATGAATTTTCCGAGCCTCCAGTGAGAATAATCTCTGTTAAGGAGGCTCTGTTGGACTAATCTACTGCTGGTTCATCGATCTAGTTTGCCCTCGTTTTACGTTAGAAAGTTGGCTACATGGGTCTTAAGGTGAACTTTAACTTTGCGTTTGAAACTGGTTCTGTTACTTATGAGTTTCAAGTTTACTGGTAAACTGTTGTATTTAGTTTTCCCGAAATATTCTGGGGACCTTTTCATATTTTCGGTGTTAGCCCTTCTTTGCAGTAGATTTTCTCTTGATCGTGTGGGAAACCTATGGTTTTGATGTTGAACTTGTTGGTTATGGTGAAAAAGCGGGTTGTGCAGCATGCTGTGGATCCGAACGACACTCTGAAGTTCCCTGAGTGCGGCTATCGGTAGGATTGACTCTGAGGCTTCTTGGAACAGGGTTTGCGTTGAGAAAAGTTTGGATTTTTTATAAACTGCTTTGAGACATCGGTTTTGTATGGCCTGTAGTGGTTTTATGACGCTTTTCCTAGCAGCTCCCCAGATGGAGACCATATATTGCAATTTCGATTGTACAAATGCATGGTACATACTTATGAGGTTTTTGGTGGGAATAAACCTGGATATCTTCCACATTATGCTGTGTATAGCACTAAGCTCTTTCCTCAAACGGCCTATATGGGTATCCCATTTGATCAGCTCGTCGAAGGTCAGCCCAAGATACTTAAAACTTTTGACTTTCTCAATCACTGTTTGACCAACTTGTAGTTGATAGGAAAAGTCGAGATGCCGGTTAGTTGATTTAAAAATGACATATTTGGTCTTTTCAAGGTTTAACGACAAAAGGTTTGCATCGAAGTAACTTTGAAGTGTATCCAGATCTTTCGACATTTGGGATATTATTACGCTTGCGTCAGAGTGTTCATATGACAACGAGGTATCATCGGCAAATAGTCTGGGTTTTCCATGTAAACGAAGTTTGTTCAAGTCGTTTACATACAAGATGAACAGAAGGGGACCCAAATTACTACCTTGAGGAACTCCAACAGGCAGGTGTCCTAAATCGCTTGTAGTTTGGTTAATTCGTACAAACTGTTTCCTATCTGCAAGATAGCTGGCAAATAGAGAATTCGCTGTACCCCTGATTCCAAGCGCATCCAGTTTTTTAAGCAGTATTGTGTGATCGATCGTGTCGAAGGCCTTCTTTAAATCCAGGAACAAAACTCCCATGAGTTTGCGGTTGTCAAGGGCGTTGTGAATATCGTTAACTAGTTCGGTTGCAGCTGTAAGAGTACTTGAACCTTCTCGGAAGCCGTATTGGTAGTTGTATAATAGATTGTACTGTTTGAGGAACTGTGAAACCCTAGCTGCTAAGAGCTGCTCTAAGATTTTACTGAAGACCGACAAGATCGATATAGGGCGATAGTTACTACAGATCGATTTTTTTCCTGCTTTGTAGATTGGAACGACGCGTGCAATTTTAAGGAATTCTGGAAATTCTCCTGTTCGAACAGCGTCGTTGAAAACGTCTCTGATCAACGGTGCTAAGATGTTATGATGAACTTTTACGAACTGCGCAGAAATTCCGTCTGGGCCTGAACTTTTCGAGGAATCGAGTTTGTTCATTAAAACAATGACTTCTTGCTCTGTTGCTGGTCGGAGGTATATGCTGCTATGGTGACTGGCTGTTAGAGTTTGATTTCCGTGAATATTTCTTGGGATTGTGGCAGCTAGTTGAGTTCCAACGTTACAGAAATAACCGTTGAAAGCATTTGCTACGAGTTTTTCTTCTGATGTGAGGACTCCATCCAGTTCTAATTTTATTGTTTCGGTTTGAGGCTGATTTCGTCCTACCAGTTCGTTTAGATTCTTCCACATCGTTTTCTGATTTGATTTGTTGAAAAGTTTGTGATAATAGCTTTGTTTAGCTTCCGCTTTGGCACGTTGAAGTTTTTTTGAGACATGCAGTAAGAGGTCCTTCAAGTCATCGTTCAGAGGGTGTTTTTTACATCGGGCTAGAGTGCGATCTTTGATTTTCATCAGCTTCCATACATCTAGTGAAATCCACGGGCAGTATCCCCTTACCTTCACTTCTACATATACTGTTTTCGAGTATCTGTTTTTCAATACACTGTATAACTCGATAAGTTTGTTTAATTTTTCTGAAGGATTGGACGCTTGTATATTTTCAAATTCTATTCGAAATGCGGCATTTATTTGATCGTGTTGAGTAATTATTTTTTCTAGTTTTCTGTGCATTATGGTTTTTTTCAAATTAATCGTTGTCAACACCACGCTATGATCACTGATGTCGAGTGGGAGTGTCTCATTCAGAACCTGATCAGCTATTGAGTCCGAACATACAACATGATCAAGTATGTTGCTACTAGCTGGGCGAGTTATATGCGTGTTGGTCACTCTACATCCGTAACATCTCAGGAGATCTGTATATCGTTGGACAATAGGGCAGGTTTCGTGATTGATTGGGATGTTGATGTCGCCAAGCATTAATAATCGAGAGCTAGGCTTCAGCGATGCAAGTACAAAGTCAAGTTTATCGAAAAACAACTGTGAATTTTGAGAGGGCGGTCGATAAATGGCACAGATATCAATAGGCGAACATTCCGGCTCAAGACGCAGGTGGATAAAATGGAAACCTTCAATGTGTGTGTTTTCGATTTCCGAGACTACAAGTGATTCTTTAACAAGAACAGCAAGGCCACCGCTACTAGATTCAGGACGACACGAGACGAAGCAACGATAACCTTTTATACAAGCAAAGTGTTTCCTTTCCTCTTTCAGCCAGGTTTCACCTATCACCAAAATATCAACAGATGCTGGGAATTTTTCGAGGAATATTTTAATGAAGTCTAATTTGTTCGGATCATTCAGGCCTCTGATGTTTAGTTGAAAGGCTCTTAAAAAGTGCTGATTATTTTTGTTCCGGTTATTTTTATGTAAAGAATCCAATGAATCGTACAATATATTTTGATTTTTATTATCCATTTTCTTAAAATCTACGTATTAACTATACGGCTTTAATCATAATCATTACATTCTTCCAGCTCCAGTATTAACACGTTTCGGCGATGACATTTCCGGCATGGTGGTGTTCGACGTTTCCATATCAAAAGAATGATTTAAAGCACGTTTTTGCGAAGACTTTGCTAGGTTGCGGATGTCGTTTCTGTTTCCAATCTGTTCGATTTTACCCGCTTCATGACGTTTGAAGAGAATTTTCCCATCCCGACCTGGCCACACATATTTTAATCCGAGTTCCTCCTGCAAATTCTTGGTTTCTGCAAGTAGTTCTTTCCCAAGATTGGTCAAATCATCTCGAATTGAGACTTTGTTAGATGATCCTGCGAAAGCATCATCAACCTGCGCAGCTTTCAAGACTCCATATTCACGCTTTTTCTGGAAGAGTAGCTCCTTTGTGGAAACGCTTTCAAAACAAATAAGAAGTGGTGTGGTTCTGGTCGAAGGATTTCTGCTTACCAGCCGTCTCGCCTCAGTAACGTCACCCTCCTTCAGGGGACAACCTATGGCATCGGCCAATTTATTGACGGTATCCAAAATATTCTCATTTGCGGTGGACGGAAGACCAAGCACAACTGCATTTTTTTCCAGTGAAGTTCTGTTCGCCCTGTCTAATTCCATTTCTAGTCTATCTACTTTATTCGATAAATCGTAATGTTTTTGTTGCCAGACGCTTACAGTGTTTTTCAACTTTTCGTTATCTATCTGCATATCCCTGATAGCCTTACCGATTGATTTAAAGTTACCTCTCAGTTCCTCAAACTTGCTTGATAAAAATTCCTGGGATTCCTCAATATTCTTATTAGTTTCAACCAAATTATCTACGACAGCACGGGTTTTCAGAAGCTCATCTCGGACCTCACTGCGAACAGATGACTGATCCTCTTTTATCGCACGAACATATTCCGTCAACTTCCGGATGTCATCGCTCACAGAATCAGAACGATTGACGGCTTGATTAACGCGGGTAAACATGTCGATACATTCCGGTGAGCAGAAGAACGGATTCCTCTTGGTTTTAGATATACTGTTACCAAAAATCTTTTTGCACCGAAAATGGACTGCCCTGTGACAGTGCACGCACTCAATCACTTTTGTTGTATCCTGAACTACATTTTCGCAGATAAAACAAAAAATATTTTTTTCGTCATCCATTCTCGATTTTTTCGAACTCGGTAGAAAAACTTTTGACCAGCAGTGTAGAATTTACAGAATCAAAACAGTCGATTAATCTGCTACCGGGAATAGCTGTGTCAGTTACCGGGAACGATCGAAAGCGAACAGTGAGCAGTGAGTACTCCGTCGGCGCGCGATGTTCGATTGTTTACGATAATATGATAAAAGAAGAGACGGAAAAAGAAATTGTTCTCCGTTATACTGCACCAAAAATCCGGTGTTTTGCCTTGGATGGGTCCTGTACGGGGTCTCCGGTGGAATGAGGGGCCACAGTTTCCAGCACTAGACAGGATGCGGGCGATTTGGACAGCAACAGGTGAGTTTTTCTTATTTTCCGACCACTTGTTTAGGAGGAGGTTTTCAAGCAAACAGCGATACGATGAACGAAGTTTATTCTTCTTTAACTTTAAAGTTGATCCCAGAAGAATTAGGCTTTCAACTTGCGCTAGAAAACCGTTAAAGAAACATCTTAAATTTTCTTGATTATGCGCTGATTTGCGTTTTTATTGATGAAAGTATTTTTTTTTTTGTTGGAGGGTTCCCAAGTAACCAAAAGTCTCATAAATACTTAATCCTGAGCATTAAAAGTTCACATTTGGCTGAGTAAAAGGTCCTCGAGAGAATTGAATATAAGTGCTGGAATCGGACTTCTGAACGAACATAAAAAGTCTATAAAAGTAGCATTGATCATTTTTGTGCGTTCCAAGTACCTTTAAAAATCCAGGATTCAATTTGGACTATCGTGCTTCGTTACGAACTTCTTACGAATTTTTTGGTTCCCTGAAGAACTTCTTACTAACTTTTCGGTTCCATACAGAACTTGTTACGAACGTTTTGGTTCCATGAGGAACTTCTTAAGAACTTCAATGCAAACGTATAAATTATTTACAAAAAATAAAAGAATGGTTTGTTTTACTGTCTCCGTCGGCGATTGGAACAAAAATGATGTTAGGAAAAGAACATTGAAATGGAAAAATCCAGGTTCATAAGTAAATGATACTGGGGGAATACTTTACTAAATCCAAAATAAGTTTCTGCACCAGCTTTCCACAAATTCTATACTTTTGGAACATTAATAATCCGTAGTTTAGTTTTTGAGCCAGACAAACAAAAAAATCCAATTTTTATTCAAATTTTGTTTTCAAATTGTTTTCAATGATAGTATGTATGTATGTTTCTAAATTTTCCTTTTTTTTTCTTCATGGCGGAGCAGCTGTAACAGAAAAAGCCGAGCAGCCTAAAGCAAGGTCTCCACTTGTTGGTACCGGGAGAAGCTTCTTGTACAAGAAGCACTCAAATGAGAAAAACTGAAAACTGTGCGCCTTCTGAATTTTTTTCAGGCCCATTTTGAAGAAGTTTTTTTATTTCACCGAACAAGAATCTAAAATTAAAAATTATCGTTAGTGGCACAGAACAAATAAAACTCATTTTAAAAATTCATACTCGTTTACGAGCCCAATTTGGCTTTCCATTTGCTGTTGCAGAAATTTTTCAACTTGAAAGAGATCTCGCAGCACTTCATTATCGGATTGTTGAAAATAGAAACTTGTAATCCAACCGTCTGGGGTTCTTCTTTTTTAAACTAGAACTTGAAAGAAAAAAGTAAGGCATACATTTCACAAAAAAGCTAAATCAAACATTTAAAAACTTACGTTTTATCATAAACCATGCGAGTCCGCTTTGAGAATAAAGGATGCATAATTTGATGGATGCAAATGTTTACATTTTAAATCCTAAGCCTACTCGGAAAAGATGATAAACCTGAGTTAACTTTAAATAGAAGTTTTAGATAACATCAATCAAAGCATTGGCTATGGTACAGAGGTAGCGTGTTCAGTTTTCACCAAAAACGTCCAGGTTCAAATCTTCATGAAAATTGTTCAAGTAAGTATAAAATTCATTAAGAGTAACGAGAAAAGTTTAATAAAAATTAAATGAATAGAATTTCAATGAAAGAGTGGTAAAGTAAATACCTACCATTCTTTTTGAAAAAAATCCTTTTTTTCAAAGTCTCATTCGATGGCTGAATAGCCTTCTACTCAGCTTCGATTATGGAACTTTCTTGTGAACAAAAATTAATAGTTGAAAATGGTTGGTAAAAAACCCCCTTCAACTTTTTTTTACTAAGATTTGTTCAGGTCGACAGAACACACCATCTATAAATCGGGTGCTAAAAGAGCAACATTTGACAGATATATTACGGAAACAGTCCAAAAATTGTACCGATTCACCCCATTTGAATCCCCGATCATCTGAATTTCATGTTTGTGTATGATTAACAATATTGTTGAATGTATTATCAAAAAAAAAAAAAAAACGATAACATATATATTTTTTAGAATCGAATTTCATCGACAGTTTTAGACTTAATGGACACAATTTTAAAATTTTATTTTCTTTGGACGTGCAGGCTTCCTAGATGATTGTCAAAAAAAGCGGGATATTTTGAGAAAATAAGCGGGACACTGCTGAGAAAAGCAGAACACTTTAAAATGCGTTTGAAAAAGTCACGAAATGTTCGTTTGTATGTTTTTGATAGCTACCGTGGAACGGGGTCAGATTGATAACTTTTTTCAATACCGTCAAACGGGGCATCATGCAAAAGCAGGGTTAGACGCAACATTTGTATACCAAAACACGCATTCAATTTTTATTTCAATATACTGTTACTCAGTCCGCTTGTCGGACTGAACAACTGTAATAAAGTGACATATGATGACATAGTTTTTGACATCGTGAGAGAGTTTTTTAAAGTTTTGGATTGACATAAGAAATTTAAAAAATCGAGCAATAGATGTACAAATTTTTACATTTTTCGATGTCATAAACAACTTTACATAGTGTGACGGATTGGCATTATGATATCACCTACAAACTTTATATTGCTTTCATTATCCTATACCAACACTGTTCTTGTATAAATATTTTTCGGACAATCACCAAATTTTTTTAAATAAATATTTTTATAATTCATTTTTATATTCAAAATGCAACAAAATACAAATCAGAACTAAGTCTCATAAATCGCTGAAGCTCTCCCGAGCAGACTTTTATGGCAAAATTATAGCAAATTTTGCTATCACGCCTTGAGGGCCCAATTTGCTCTCATTTTGCTTGACATAAGGTGGTACACAGCAAAAATGAGAGCACAAATTTTCATACTTGGTTAGCAAAGTGATACCAAATTTTGCTAAAACTGAGACCTGAACTACACCTCGTTCTCCAAGAGCTTGGAGAGCACAATGAGGCCAATATAAGGCATCACATAGTTTTCAATAATAGCAGAATTTACCATCATTATGCTCTCAAATCTTTCGAAAAATGAGGAGTAGTTAAGATCTCAATTTTAGTTAAATTTAGCATCACGTTGCTCAACACAAATATTTTGCTCTAATCTTGTCTGTGCATTGAGAGCAAATTTCACGCACTCTCGAGGCGTGATAGCTTATTTTGCTTTTAAGTGTGCTCAGGTAATGCTCCGAATGTCCTTCATCGGGTGCGAAAAAGAACTTAAAATAAAATAAAAACTTACTCATACAGAACGTCTAGGACAGGTTACTATGGCCCCGGGTCGATTCGCTTATTTACATCAGCAAGCGCTCTTGGTTCTCTCATGTCTCTATTGCTACTATTAGGGGCAGCAAGCTACCTTCACCTGTACAACCTCCAATAACACCTATTCGGGTTCCTCCGTTTCCTGTAGCGCTCTTCGGCAGACCACCTGCACCAGGTTTTTTTGCTCTGCTCCGTAACGCTAAACACATCAAACGTATGCTTGTTGTGTTCAAATACGAGCGCGTGGAGACAAATGAAACCAACACCAATTTGTTGCACTTAGTTCAAGCTTCAATGTGGTTTATTAGTTTTAAAAATCCACTTGCACGTTTTTGCAATAAACGCTCGTGAAGTTGAGTAAAAATAAAACTTAAAGTTGCAATAACTTGGCTAGAAAACGTCGTAGAAAGCTAAAATCTTGTGCAAAACGTGTGATTTATCTGCCTCAACAAATGTTCAGAACATCTTATTCATGTAAATCCTCATCTAACTATAGTTAAGTTTAAAAAACTAACTTTTCAATAACTTTCAAAATAAAACCTTTATAACTCTGCTCTGAAAAGAGATAGATCTTTGATGTATTCAACAAAGTTTCATATTTATTATAAGTTTCAAGTAAGAATTTTCAATTTTTTTATAGTGGACTTTTACTAACTTTTGATGCTTTCAAGCATGCTTGGCATCGCTCCTCAGATTTGCCCGTTCAGAGTAAGAGCGTGTATTTTTTCGCTGTGCTCTTCCCAAGCAGAGAATCTTTAAAAAATGCTCAGTTACCTCCAGAGCGACCAAGCGTCCACCCAAGTGTGGGCAAGAGATGCAAGCAAACTGATGAAGTGCGTTCTCGGTGCAGATTAATTCGTTCGCACTCGGGCGAAAGAGAAGCTTTACAGAAAACTCGGTTTGTCTTCATCGGTTGCGTCTGGATCGATGTTTGGAAGTGTGTCATAATTCACAATGCAGAATATAAATCTAACGGAACTAAATGAATAACGCCAAAGGTAGTTAAGATAGAATGCTGGTGTTTTCGACAACATTGCTCTGTAAAATAAAGCGCATATTTTGATATGAAATATAAAGTTTAGAAGTCCACCAATAGCGAGATATAAATCATAACTTTCTTGTTTAGCATTTTAGAGCTTTAGTTTCTTCTACAAAGTTATTTATCTCAACAAAATACACAACTTTGCTTAACATATTAAAGTTCTACAATCTTAACCCAAGGAGATACGGTTGAATTAAAAAAAAAATACTTGAAAAATGCTCTACAAAAAGTTTTTGTTATTATCGCGCTATTTTTAAATCTCTCGCCTTTAAATTTTATATCAAAATATGCGAATTAACAACTTTGCCCAAAACACCTATCTTTTCATTCCTGAGTGAGTTCCTCTAGATTGATGTTATGCACCAGGACAAATGATTAGCTACGAAAGCTTTCTTCGGTCGAAAAATATCAAAAGCGTAGCGGTTAAGGAAGATAAATCCTAAATTTTAAATTTGTGAAAGTTTTGAAGTTTTATTATTAAAATTTGTCCCAGATCCCTGCGTAATGTTCACGGTTTGTTTAAAAGACAAAGATTTTTGGATAATTTTAGTAAATGTTACTTTTCGAATTGCTGCTTTTGTAAATTAATGCTTCCCACGTACGATATTAAAAGTACATAAACCTAAGTATACAGCAATTTGCGGATTTTGCCCAGTTTTATCCACATTATTTGGAAAATGAAACAAGAAAATCAAATTCAGTTTAAAATTGTTTGTCAAAAATTGGGTTTGTGAAAGTTTATTTCATCAAAAATCAAACCAAAACTTTCCTTCGTATGCTTTAAACATAAATTTGACACTGCTGATGTGTTGCAACAAAAAAATGTAAGTCGTTTTCCTTCACTAGATGAATGTCTGGAATTTCCTCAGATTTGGCCGGATATTGCTCGGTTTATGGAATGGAGAATTTCAGATTATTTACCCGGTTTTCACCATGTTTTTCAAATAATTTGCCAGGAAGTGCCCGGCCCGGCTACGTACAAAAATAGTTCATACATAAATCTACATTGGACCTCTTCAACTGATGCACTGTTCCGCACTGCATAACGGCTTTTTTTTTGAAGAAAACATTCCTGCATTGAAATCTTTCCGGCTGGATACACTGAGCTACGCAGCAGCGTCGCTAGAGCACAATTTTCTAGCCAGCTCCTTCTCTTTTCTTTAGAGCGAGCGACGTCCACCCGACCGTCAGAGCAACCGCAATCGGGCGCACTCGGCAAAAAGATAAGTGAACGTTGATCGGCTGAGCAGTGCACTCGGAAACCGAAATGATAAAAGTGTTATTCGTTCTCTGCTCTGTTCTGTTTGCGAGGTGTTGGACAAGCATGCTTTCAAGTTATGAAGCATGTTTGAAGAAGCAAATGTTCTAAAGACACTTAAGAGATAAGATGAAAGACAGAGGCGCTACGAAAAAAGATCCACTTTTAGCCCTTTCGGACCACAGTGCACTGTGCTCTGGGGCAAAAGTTCGAATGATGTGGGGTAAAAGTACGACGATTAGAAATTCCACAATTCTAACATTGATCAGTCTCAATTTTAAAGGTTTTAACAAGATTTCTTGATCATAAAGGATACAAAACACCTTCATAATATTTAGAAATGCTCGTTATTGATAAACTAGGGCAGTTCGGAACAAACTCAAATGATATAAAAAATAGTCATGAAACTCTACAAAATTGAACACAACGTTTCGGTGGCTCAAAGATACTAAATTTTTTACTTTTGGTCCAGTGAATTCTGAGATATACCATGCTGAATTTCGGTGTTTCTTGATTTAGGTTTCTTCGTGGTCCAAAAAAACACAACATCGCGGTCCTCAATGTTTTGAGGCCGAACAACAATTGAAATCGAATGATGGACCATGATGCAGCATAACTTAAGGGGCAAAATTGCTTAACATTAGGGGAGAGTGGGGATACTTGATCCCCTTTTCTTTTTTTCACCATATCTTTTTGGAAAAAATTAGCAACTCGCCGAGTTTGACATTTTCTGACAGCTTGTAACTTCAAGTTTCTATGCTCCAAAAATTAGAACGATACTTAAACCCGTTGATGAACAAGAAGCATTTTCGAGGGAGTAAAAAAATTGCGATTTTTCTGAAGTTAGGGGAGACTTGATCCCCTATTGAAGGAGACTTGATCTTTTATTCAGGAAGCCCTAATCCTTGTATAAAAATCAAACAAAACCCCAAGATAGAATGTTAATTTACTATTTTGGTCATGTTTGTTCTCATTTCACAATTTATAGCAGACATAAGAAGAAAATTCTATAACTTTGTCTCAACGCTAATAACATTGCATACTTAAAGGCGCTATTTTTTATAATTAAGAGAAAATTAATTATTTTTGGTCTTTTCTTCAGACAATTGTTTGATAAATATTAGTTTTTTGATAAATATTAGTAATTTCGTAATCAGCAATCATAAAGATCAATTCAGAAGAAGAATATGCCATTTGGAAGGGGGATCAATTGTACCCAACTCTAGGGGATCAATTATACCCATAATCAACATTTTAGAAAACTTTTTCTGAAAAAAGTTGAGAGATTTCCATTGCTTTTAAAATATGGCATCATGAAGTTCATTCTACGTTCGAACGATTGGTACATTGGAACAAATATTTTTTTCATAATTTTCCCATGTAAGGAACATTTTAAAGTGATGAAAAAAGATCTTCAAGTTACATTTTGTGAAATTTTTCAAGCAAAGTTCAATTACTCAAACAATTATTTTGTTAAAATTTTTTAAACTATAAGCATTGTTATTTTGCTCATTTTGGCACATTTTTCTAGAACATTTGATCTTTGTAAGACATTCCAGTTTCGAGATATAGCTAAGGAATCAAGTATCCCCAGGGATCAAGTATCCTCATTCTCCCCTACTTATAAAATTTTAAATACAAAAAACAAATGAAACTTTACCTTCATTCAATTCTCTAGGCCCTAGCTCTATTCCCCTTTAATTTTTTCCTTCAAACTTAACCATTTGATACCCCAAAGTAAGGATTATTACTCCCAGCACTTAAAAACTTTTTAAGTAAAATGCCTTGATAAAACCATTTGTAAATAAAAAAAAATCCATTTGATAGGATTTCTAGCCTTTTGTCCTAGACTGGCTTACCTTTGAAAAACGTCCCTATTTTTTTAAATATCAAAAATATACCTCAAAATACAACAAAAACTCCCCAAAACTATGAATTTACTTAGGAAAAAAGTTGAACTGTCACTGATGCTTCCAAACGCTTTGATTTCATCAGTAAGGATGTTCGAAAAAAAATAGATATTTCAAGTTTTTGAAATAAAATTTTTACCAACATTTGAAATTATCAATTAAATATTTGAAAAACCAATCCAAGTTTTTCCCAATTTGAAACTCAACATGTAGGTTTTTGAACGTAGAAAAAATTTTTGACTTATTTTAACATAAGACTTAGTTATTCATGATTATGTGGATAAATTTCATTTTGATATAAGCTACCCGGTGATCAATGTTACCCCGTATAGCGGTACTCTGAATATAAAAATTCTCTGTTTTATAACTGAATCTAAAACTTTATAAACCGACATTGTTCAGTTGATAGAAAATCTCGTGGGCAAGGTTGTCGAAATCACAGAAAAATCTTTTTGAAATTGACTTAGAAGTTGAGATGAGCAGAAACTTTGGCGGTGGTATATTCCTGTGCTGGTGAATTTCAGCAAATCCAGAAAAGCTTTCTTCAGTGTGAACTCCAAGAAGTCTGTGTTGGAGAACTTCCTCGAAATGATGAGGATGGGCCTAAATAAACCCGGAAAATCAATATTGAGACTTAATCTGGCCTGAATATTGATTTGGAGACTTTAAAAAGCAAAAAGAACTTTTAAGTTGATGTTGAAATTTGTATTTGTGTACAAGTAAATTTGGTCTTTTGATAAAATTCCGGAATTTAAGCACATCTCAGAAACTACTCTGCTGAGATTTTTTTGAATTTCATTTTCGGGTTCAGCGCTCGATTCAACATTAAAAATATACGTTAGTAAACTAAGTTCACGTTTTTTTGAAAATTTTGGAAACCAATGTTTTGATTATCTTCCCAAATTTAACATTGAATTGATTTTTTTTTCTAATTTTCAAACTGCCCTGGATGCTTCAAGTAGAAGATTTAAGGAATCCAAAATTTCGCAAAAAAAAACCCATTCATCCCCAAAATTCACACAATTCTGCGGCAGCAAATTCCTCATCCAATTATTCACGCTAGTTAGCTCAACTTTCCGTGGGGCTTTTAGGGAGTGGGCAACAAGCGCATTAGTTCATGGTGGATTTCCGTTCACCACTTTCCGATGTTTACTAGCAAAATATTTCCTCGAAATAACCAACCGATTCCCCTCACATAGATAGATACATACGAACTTGGGTACCGGAGCGAGCGCCAGTTAATCCGATTTTCGCAGTTTCTGTTCCAGTTCGGTTCGAGTCGAGAGGCGGCCGGCACTTATCCTGCCTGGATGTATGGATATTTTGGTTGGATGTTTTCCCTCTACCCTAACCCATCAACAACTTGTAGTGGTGCTATTAGAAGTGGCGGGTGTATGTGGTTGTAAATGTTTTGTTATTGGTATTACGCTTTGAGCCTTCATGAATTGAATTTAGCACCCAAAATTGATAGTCTTCCGTTAATAAATGATGAACTTCCACCTGAATTCGGCGTGTCGTTTTAGCGGTTTGATATATTTAAACATACATGAGAGTCGTGTAAATAAATGTCGGGCTTGTTTCTCCAGTTAGCAGCAGCGCTAATCGACTGAACAAACGTTGGGGCTTTGTATTTTCATAATAAATTAGGCGTCAAATATTTGGAAACTATTTCTGATTTTTTAAAGTTGTTAAATCAACATCGCCTGACTTCGATCCATATTTGAATTGCAAGGTACAAAATTTACTCCATCAAAACGATCAAATTTCATACCCACAAATTAATCAAAACAGGTATTGAATTGAATACATTAACCAGAAGCCACCAAACGCCAGTAGAGATCAAGAAAGTTAATGATTTCCGCCTAAATTCTCGCGATTTGTTTGTTGTTTTTCGAGCCCTCCCTAAAACACATGCTCTAGTTACAAGAGAACAAACAGAATGAAAACGGCATCGCCGTGTGTCGTTTCACGCGGCGCCAAACTGATTTATGGCGGCGAAAAGTGAAACCTTTTGTCGTCATACATTGAAACTTTTCGCTTTTCTCACGTAGCGCCCCTACGTGGCGGTGAAAATTCGGAAAGAATAAAAATGACAATCCATGTGACAGCTCGGAGACAGGCGGCACCCAGGAAGGAACTTCTCGAATGCTGTCGTCAGCCATCCTGTCATTTGAGGCGGATGTGAATTTTCCCGGACAAAATCGCTTGTTTGGAAGTTTTGCTCCAGCAGCTAAGTACTCGAAAATGCCGAGGAAAACAAATAAGATTTTAATGTTCTGACAACTTTGAAGACGCTCCGTGAGAAGATTGATGTAATTTGTGATTATCAATATTAAAATAGGTACACTTTTTGCATCATTTGAAGGTTTAAAAACCTTTAGAAAGAAGTAAGGAAAGCGACTTTTGATTGGAACATTATCACACTTCATGAATAGCTTCAACTAAATTTATCAAATAAAACCCGATTTAATACACTTGACAGTGGATTGTAGCCTTTCTTACAGCCTGTCAATTATCACAAAATTAATTATTATTAATGAATTTCATACGCAGTAAATACAAAAAGAATTTAGGAAATAATAATTTGAAGTTTTAATAGGATAAAAGTATTTTTAAATAATCATAATTTTCATATCAATAACATTATTTGCAACTAATTGGAGATTTTGGAATGACAAGATTCTGGAATATCTTGTATGATATCGTTTCTATGACATTATAATCTAACTCAATTTACTTCTTTTCGAGTTATAGCATATGGTAACTTCAAAATGGAAGGGGTATAATAATTAAGAATACAATTTGAAAATGATGCCTGACCATGTATTTCAAATAATCCAACCTCTCAAGTAATGGAAACAAATACATAGATAAAACTATTGGATAAAATTTCAATTGCTAGAGTAAAATACGATACCGAAACTTAGTAAATCGGTAGAATAAATTTTGAAAATCTATAATTTTGAAAATATTGTTTTTGAATTTTGTAAGTTTACCATTTTTTTCAATTGCCATTTTTTTTAATTTTGTCAAATGTGTCACTTTTGTCAGTTTTGTCAATTTTGTCAATTTTGTCAATTTAGTGAATTTTGTCGATTTTATCATTGTCAATTTGGCCAATTTTAACAATTTTTTTTTCAATTTTCTTCGCTTTTGTCAATTTGTCAATCTCGTCAATTTTGTCAATTTGGTCAATTGAGTCAATTGTGTCAATTTTGCCAGTTTAATCAATCTTGTCAATTTATGAATTTTGTGGATATAGTGAATTTTGTCGATTTTGTCTTAGTCAATTTTGTCAATTTTATCAATTTTGTCAATTTTGTCAGTTTTGTCGTTTTTGTCATCGTCAATTTTGCCAATTTTCTTGATTTTGTCAATTTTATAAATTTTGTCAATTTTCATGATTTTGTCAACCTCGTCAATTTTGCCATTTTTGTCAAATCAGTGAATTATGTCAAGTCAGTCAAGTTTGTCAATTTCGTCAATTTGGTCTATTTTGTCAATTTTTTTTTCAATTTTGACAATTTTGTCGATTTTGTCATTTTTCTATTTGGTCAACCTGGCCAAAATGGTTAATTCGGATAGTTTTTTCTGTTTCTTTAATTAAACTTTGTCAATTATTATTATTAGCTTTTTAGCTTTATATGCAAGTTCCAAAAAAAATCTCAAACGCTTCAAACTCTTCTATGGAGGGCTTGGTGGCGCTACTGTTTGGTTGTTATTTTCCATTTTTGCTAGACAACAACCCCAACAACAACAACGCAACAATTGCACAGGTTTTTCGATGCGAACGAAAAGTTTATCGCGCAACGTTAGATCTAAAGAGAGGAAGAGAAAAGGGAACAAAAGAACTATCCCGAGAGCTTAAAGCTCGATAGGATTCAGTAGCATTTGTCTTATGGGAGTTATTAAGCAAACACTAGCGACACCATGTCCTCCATAGAAAAGTTTCGATTAGTTAGGGAGCTTTTGGAAAGCTTTTGAAAACGGCCATACATTTGTCCTAACTCCGAAACGTCAAAAAATTTACCTGGCAAGGCGGATTCAATTTGCTTCCACGGGCGAAATCCGCCTTGCCAGGTAAATTTTTTGACGTTTCGGAGTTAGGACAAATGTATGGCCGTTTTCAAAAGCTTTCCAAAAGCTCCCTAACTAATCGAAACTTTTCTATGGAGGACATGGTGTCGCTAGTGTTTGCTTAATAACTCCCATTCTCTCCTGTCGTTCGTGCTTAGAAAAAGCTCCCTGAGCACGAACGGCCTGTGGTGTACGTGAATCGTCCGTGGCCCCCGTGTCGTTTTCCCCTTCTCAGAGAAATCTGTGCATGAGAATCTATCGTTGGGCGAAGGACGGGACCCATCACTATAGAAATAAGCGATGTGAGGGTCTAGTCCTTAGGCCTGAGTCGTTTGATTTCGGGGTTGTATCTCATGGTACAATCCTTTACAATGGATTTTAGTTATGCGTTTCAATTCTAGTATCAATTTCGGTATTCGGATGTTAATTAAGATGTACATTTTCACCATTTCTTAAGCGGACCGTGTATTTCATACATAGCCTTTACATCTTCGATGATTACGCGACTATACAAAATTATATGCACGCCCACACATGATACAAACGTATTACACGCTAACACAAACGATTGCTGACGAAAAAAGCAACAGCAAAAAACCAACTTCACCCCGGCTGGGAGAATGGGTTGTAGGTACAAAATATTTCGATCCCGACCGATTTTACTCAAACAAATCGTGTTGACAGCGTCAAAATTTTATCAAATTTCATTGAATTTCAACGCATTTGTACAAATGTTGCGTAATCTGTGGCCCGCTTAACAATAGGCATCAAGAATAGATGGTTATTTAACAAATGAACGTAACCAAAACGCGATTTCTCTTAGTCAAATATGGTATTATCGTCCTTCAGAAAAACCGGTTGAGTTTTCAATGTTTTAATTTTGAAAGCTAACCAGTGGAGGCAGGTCGAATAATTTTTCAGATTTCGCACTGATTGTTTTTCAATCTCTTGAAAATCCTAAATAAAAGAAAATTTAACAATGTTTTGAAAAGTCATCTTCCTATCTAGGTTCAAATAATAAATTTCACCTAAAATGTATACATGTTCAATTTAGTGACATAATTTTTCAAGTCTGCATTCAATTTGATAAGGTTTTTTATTGTGACTTGTTCAAAAATACTGCAGCAATAAATTTGAAATTTGTCGATTTTGTGATTTATGTCAATTTTGTCGATTTTGTCAATTTGATCTAATTTGTCAGTTTTATCAATTTTGTCAATCTTGTCAATTTTGTCAAGAAGTGAATTTTGTCGATTTTGTCATTGTCAATTTTGCCAATTTTCTTGATTTTGTCAATTTTGTATTTTTTTTTCGATTTTGTGTAAGAATCAAAGATAATCAGGAGGCCACGAGTTTGGTTTTGATAATCCGATCAGATACTTTCCAGATGTCAAACAATAAACAATTTGATTGATTTTGTCAATTAAGTCAATTTTGTCAATTTTGCCAGTTTCATCAATCTTGTCAATTTTGTCAATTTTGTAAATTTTGTGATTTTTTTCAATTTTCATGATTTGGTCAATTTTGTCAATTATGTAAATTTTGTCAATTTTGTCCATTTTTTCAATTTGATCAATCTTGTCAGTTTTATCAATTCTGTCCATTTTGTCAATCTAGTCAAATTTGTCAGTTTTATCAATTTTGTCAATTAAGTGTATTTGTCGATTTTGTCATTGTCAATATCAATTGCCGATTATGTCATTTTTTTCAAATTTGTCAATTTAATCAATTTTGGCAATTTAGCCAGTTTTATCAATCTTGTATATTTTGTCAATTTTTTTAGTTTCGTCAATTTTGTGAATTTTGTCGATTTTGTCTTAGTGAATTTTGTCGATTTTGTCTTAGTCAATTTTGTCAGTACTATCAATCTTGTCGATTTTGTAATTTTGTTAAGATGTCAATTTTGTTAAAAAAATTAATTTGGGCAATTTTGTCAATTTAGGCAATGTTGTCAGTTTTGTCAATTTTGTGAATTTTTTCGATTTTATTTCAATTTTGTCAGTTTGTGCAATTTTGTCAATTTTATCAATTTTGTCGATTTTATCAATTTTGTAAATATTGTCAGTTTTATTAATTTTTTCAATTAAGTGAATCATGTCTATCTTTTCAATTTTGTCAATTTAGTGAACTTTGTCGATATTGTCATTGTCAATTTTGCCAACTTTCCCGATTTTATCATTTTTGTCGTTTTTTTTCGATTATGTTAATTTTGTCGATTTGGTCGCTTTTGTAAATTTTCACAATTTTGTCAAAATTGTCAAGTTTGTCAATATTTTCAGTTTTGTCAATTTCGTCAATCTTGTCATTTTGGTCAATTTATTGAATTTTTTCGATTCTGTCATTATCAAATTTTGTCAATTTAACCAGTTTTCTCGATTTTGTCAATTTTGTAAATCTTTTTCGATTTTTTCAATTTGGTCTATTTTATGAATTTTAAGAATTTTGTCGATTTTGTCTTAGTGAATTTTGTCAGTACTATCAATCTTGTCAATTTAGTCAATTTTTTCAGGTTTGTCAATTTTGTCAAATTCGTAATTTTTTGAAATTACCTCAATTTAAATTGTGTCATTTATGTCAATTTAGTATATTTTGTGAATTTTGTCGATTTTGTCAATTTTGGTTATTTGGGAAACTTAATTTTGTAAATTTTGTCAGTTTTATCAATCTTGTCAATTTTGTCAATTCAGTGAATTTTATCCATTTTGTCATCGTCAATTTGATCAATTCTGCCAATTTTCTCGATTTTGTCAATTTTATAAATTTTATTCTATTTTATGATTTTTTCAACTAAGAGAATTTTGTCAAATCAATGAATTATGTCAAGTTTGTTAGTTTCGTCAATTTAGTGAAATTGGTCTATTTAATCAATTTTTTTCAATTTTGTCAATTTTGTCGATTTTGTCATTTTTGTATTTGGTCAACCTGGCGAAAATGGTTAATTCGGAGTTCTTTCCTGTTTCTTCAAATTTGTCAATAATGATTATTAGCTTTAAGCATTATACGCAAGTTCCAAAAAAAATCCCAAATGCTTCAAATTCTACTATGGAGGGCTTGGTGGCGCTACTGTTTGGTTGTCATCTTCCATTGGCTTCAGCAAGTGAAAGTTCAGATTGACCTCCAAGCCGTCATCGTTTTTCTCTAGACACCAACCCCAACAACAACAACGCAACGTTAGATCTGAAGAGAGGAAGAGAAAAGGGAACAAAAAAACAAGCCCGAGAGCTTAAAGCTCGAGAGGATTCAGTAGCATTTGTCTTATGGGAGTTATTAAGCAAACACTAGCGACACCATGTCCTCCATAGAAAAGTTTCGATTAGTTAGGGAGCTTTTGGAAAGCTTTTGAAAACGGCCATACATTTGTCCTAACTCCGAAACGTCAAAAAATTTACCTGGCAAGGCGGATTGGATTGAATTTGCTTCCACGGGCGAAATACTCTCCTCTCGTTGCTGCTTAAGAAAAAGCTTCGTAAGCACGAACGGCACGTGAGAAGATGAGAGGATGTGCATACATCGTCCGCGTACCCGTGTTGTTTTCCCCTTCTCAGAGCAATCTGTGCTTGAATATAATGTTAGTTGAAGTCTCGAATTTACTATCGCTTTCGTACCATGCCCAAGTAACCAAAAGTCGCATAGTTACTTAATCGTGTGCATTCAAAGTTCACATTTGGCTGAGTAAAAGGTACTCGAGAGAAAAAATAACAATTTTTCGAAAATGCTCAATTTAGACTTCTCAACGAACCAGGAAAGTCCATAGAAGTATCATAGAACATTTTTGTGCGTTCTAAGCGACTTACAAAATTTGAAAATTATATTTAAATATCGTGCTTTCTAATGAACCTTTTACGAACTTTTTAGTTCCATGCGGAACTTTCAACGAACTTTTAAGTTCCATATGGAAGTTCTAATGAACTTTTTAGTTCCACGCAGAACTTTTATAGACTTTGTGTGTTATCCGAGTTGTGTCGATATTCTTCACTTGATTTTTTCACATTCGCTGAGGATTTTTTAAAAAGCCTTTCTGAATTGGTGACAGTTCAATCTGTCATGTTCATTAAGATGTTTTCCCAAAAAATGTATATTTTCTCCTACTTCGATGATGAGTTGGACAATAGGGAGAGGGGAAACACATAAAAAAGGCATTTTTTTTTTGGAAATGTATATTTACCAGCGATATTCAAAGCTTTTAAATTTCAATTACTTATAAGTCTTTACTATCAGTCTACATTTTATAGTTTATACGTTTCCGTATTAGTGGAAACGTAGTAATTCCGACTCCGACTCTTCTTATTTTCCTTCTCGATAAAAGCAACTTTCACAGCAACAGCATCAACACATCCTAGTACAAACAGTTGGTATCAGAGGCAGGTTATCGCAACATGAAATTCCTCGATGGACACTTTTAAAATGTGGGTCGGTTAAACTCATATTATTCAATGTTGAATTCGAAGATTTCCCGTAAAAGCGTGCAATCCTGATAATTTTCCTAAGTTTTGTTTTCTGGTTTCAGCCAATCTAAAATGTACAGATATTTTCTGTTTAAAAACATAAAAAACGAGAAACAAATTTTAACTTCCTCCTATTGAATCTGTTTCTGCAGCTATTCGAAATTGGGTTGTAACGGAAATTGCAGCGGCATGTTGAGGGCCCTCTTATTTAGGTATATTCCTTTCTTGAACTGCAAATAAACGTTATACAATGAGAAAAAAATATCACAAAAAACTAACATTTAGTTTGCGCACTAACGTTTAATTGCAAATGTTGCGGGTTCGACACGGGTAAAATTGATTACTCACACGGTGATTTCGATTCATGGTGTGCAAATTTGAAGGCAAGGATATTTTTTTTCGTACGGCGGCTCTTGTTTACAACTTCTGGTTGTTTACCATTTTTCATCCCGCCTACTTCTAAAAGGATAACCCGAAAATTATTTCAAATAGATGTTTCAAATACCATTAAATCAGAAAACAGCCATGGTACAAAGGTAAGGTGCTCAGCTTTCATCCCGCAGGTTCAAGTTCAAATCTATATGCAGGAAAAATTTTCAAGTTAGTTTAAAATTGTTGAAAATAGAATCAAATATAAATAACAATAAAGATTGAAGCAAATCAGAGAATTCAAAGCAAGCAAAACGTCTCAAAATCGTTTTTTTTTTAATTTTTGCATGATTTTTTTTTTAAGTTTCATTTGAAGCTGAATAGCCTTCTACTCAGCTTTGTTTATGAGACTTGAAAGTATCAATAAGAACTTAAAATTTCGGCTGAGTAGAACGCTATAAAGCCTTCAACCAGGGCTGAGTAAGCTTCTAAGAGACCATTCTTAGGAACTTTTGGTTACTTGGGATGCAGTGTGGGCACGACGTACTCGTCAACGACTTCAATGATTACGGGGTCGTACTGGAGAAAACCAGCTAATGTTTAATAATTTGGAGCTTCGGTTCCGAAACTTTTGGAATGGTTCGGTTGCAAACTGAACCATTAATATGAAAAAAGTTAACGTTTAGCCGGGAAAACTTAAGTTGTCGTTTTCCTCCAACACGGTTTCTGTCACGATGATATCAAACCTGAGGGGGAGTGAAGCCTATCTGTTCTCCCTCCCACACATCGACAGATCCATACTTTTAGATAGCAAGCGCGTATCTATGACGTCACGTATAATTTGACGTCATATATACGATAATCTTGATTTTAGTGATTGCTGGTTGTGGCTAGCAAGCTAAATCACAGAGAACAGACGTACAAGCTCGAACAAAAAATCGTCAAAACAGTGTGTAAAATTTCAATTGCTATCACCCAAAAAATACGTTAGAAATTGACTACAAACAATGCCATCTATTGCGCCGTTCAAAAGTTACAAATCAACTTAAAAGTGCCCAGTTTTCAAAAAGGCGTAATCGTATATGAACTCACAAAAAATGAATCCAATGTCTCAGTAAAATGGACGGCTTTAATGTATTGCTAAATAAATGAAATCAGAGTTACTTTTAACTGGGCGAAATTTCACTTTCTTTATTTTTGCACTACTATGACAGTTAAGATAACTAACAGCTTCGGTTTAAGTTTTCGCACTTCTTGAACAGTAATTTATGTAAGAAATGCAGTCAAATACAAGAACATTCTTGACGATCAGTCTTACCCAGCAGTATTGATTCTAGGCATTTCAAAGCTGGTTACTTTCACATATCACTTTAGCATCCAGCTGTTTAAAACTATGTATTTCTAACAAATTTGAAGGAAAAAGATAATATCTAACTTTTATGATTATTTTTTTCATGCAACATGGTGAACGTTCGTTCATCAAGTTTCAAACGAAACTTCAACAGCGATTTTCTTGAAGCATGCTAAGCAGCACATACGACCTATAGAAAACTGACTGAAACTTAGTCAGCTTTGTTTTGAAAGTTCTCTTTGGTGTGTTTGGAGACATCTGGTGGCCCAGCCAAAAGACAAAAATTGGTTCAAAAAGGGTGTTGGGATTTTTACACAACTTTCGTGGGCTAGCTTGTATGTCTGTTCTCTGTGGCTAAATTGACACGTTTTTTGGAGTGATGATTTTTGATATTTACTATGAAAAAAAAATTTTTCAAACTATTTTGTATTTTTTTCTTTCTTTTATAGGTTGAAGAAGAAAAAAAATCAAATTTTTCAAAATAAAAATCATTTTTATTGTACTGCTCAGTTTCACAAAAACTTCGAGAACAAAGTTTACAAAAATTCACACAAATACACACAAATACACAGACATCATCAGAACTCGTCGAGCTGATTCGATAGGTACCTATAAAGGTATATCTAAGACCCATAATTAATGATCTCCCAAATCGACCGATAACTATACCTTTCTGAAAGAAAGGCAAAAAAGATTTCAAATTTTGGAATAAATTGGATTGTCATAGCTCCCAAACCCCCAATCTCTTCAGCATTATTGTTAAATCCAATTGTATAAAAGAAAATCTAAAGGTTAGTGCATAAATTTAGGCGTTCTTATAATAAAAAGTTTAAGAGGTTGTATATCATAGACAACCACAAGCTTTACGTAGAATACAACTACAATTTTGTTTAATTTTAAATTAAATTTGATTTATTTTCTGCTTATCCTTCGAATTATCTCCACATTCCTTCTCATCTCTATTCTCAGAAAAAACTTTTATTTATAAACTTATGTTTTAATCTTAAACCAAATTTTATTTGTCAAACATCTTTCACCTCAATTCTACAATTCTACATTACAAAGAATCTAAAATTTGCGCATCCCAAGCCAAATCTGTCTTTATCTACCAGAAGGCAAAATCAAAACAAACAATCAGCAGCAGCAACCTTAAAATCTGCATTCCCTAAACCAATCCGTAGTTTTCCACCGGAAGACATAGTCAAATCAATCAGCAACAGCAGCCTTAAAAATCTGCGCTTCCTAAGCCAATTCCATCTTATTTCACCGGAAGGCCAAATCACATCAAACAATCAGCAGTAGCAGCCTTAAAAACAAATTTGTTTGTAAAACCGAACGATGTGCATAGGACACTTTCACCCACAAGTTTTCGATGCTACTGGTATTCCCAATTGTAACGATGGATGAGCTAAGTTTTCTCGAAATAGCTATGAGAACTCCTCCACCCCGGCTGCGCCTGCTGTTGGAAATACTTCTGTCGCAACGAAAAACAACGTAATCTGAACCGAAAAATTGACTTGAAGGTATCGAAGAGTCAAGCCAGGTTTCAGTAAAGGTGTAGATATCGCAATATTCATATGTTTGTAAGCAAACTCATTGAGCGCCCTGCGCACTCCACGTGAAAGTTAGAGAACCTTGTGTTTCTTTTAATCTTGCTCTTGCCGGTGAAAAACTCCAACCCCGGAGTTAACTTAAAATCGGATTTTATATACGTCCCCCCTTCCTGTCATAAAGTCTTGAGCCAATTATTCACAGCGTAAAGTACCGTTATATGCCGTAAACTGAGGGTTCAAATATTAACGTGTACCAGCCAAATCAGCTGGTTATACCGATTAAACACATACAAATTCAATCATGAGTATACTTTACACAAAAGTTTAATTCTCTGCCTGTACAACACATCTTGTTGTGCATGTGTAAGTGATCCAAGCAATGGCTGCCTCTCGGCCATGTGGTTAAAAGCAAAAACCATCCAGTGTTTGCAGAGAAAATATTTTGAATTACTATTCATTTTACTAAAAATAGATTAAATATGTAATTGTTAAATGATCATCAAGCATTAGAAAATGTAAATCATTAAGATATTTTACACAAGCAATGAAGTCGCATTCGAGATATATTGTATTCATAAATATTTAATATTATATTTTATTAAACTGGGTTTTGTACTGAACAAATTTATATCGAAAATCCTTATTGAGTCATTGATAAAATCAGCACATCTCTCACTAAAAAATTGGAATATTTCCCTTAGGCCGATGACATAGTGAGTGCGATGCGATGCGAACCGGCGAATGCGATTCAATGCGGCGAACCACATTAGAAGAAAATGTATGCGAATCGCTTAAATCTGACATACTCAACGCGGCGAAGCAGATGTCAATTTGTTCCGCCGCTCGAGTTCGAGTTCGGGAACTCCCCAAACTTGGCCGCGTTCGCCAATTCGCATCGCATCGCTCTCACTATGTCATCAGCCTTAGGTCCGAGAAAGTCAATAAAATTCGTTCTCGCGGCAAGATGGATTTTCCATTGGACAATTAAATGTAAATTGAGGTAATGATTGATATGACCTTTTAAGTTACTGGTATATCATAAACATCATACAAGACACGAACGACTTGAAAAGGTTAAAGTGTCTCTAATCAAGCCAAAAAAAAAAAAATAAACATCATACACAAAACAATTTTGAAATCAAAAATTTCAATTTTCTTTTTAGAATCACAAATCAATTTGGGAAACAGTCAACCTGGCTGCACTGAATTTTAGTCAATTTTTTTCTCAAACATGGCGGAGTTTTTATTCAAGCAGCAGTCGATTTTGCACATGTCGAGGATTCTACAGCAATAAAAGTCAGGCGAGAATTGTATTGGATTTCGCAAATTGTGTTAACTAATTAGACCTTTTCTTGCAGGCGGAAAATATATGCCTTGTGATGGCTTTCTCTGAAGAAATGCTACAGTTAATGAAAATCAATCGGATGTGCAGAACTCAGGGTATCCTTCACACCAGAATTAAAATGTCCGGTCTTTGAGTTCTGTAGTCGAGGAAATTATCGTTAGATGCAACCGATGGCCCAAAAAAAACTTTTGCTGCGTTTCGAAAATACAGGTAAGGACATTCATAATTCTATGATGAATTATTGGTTCTAATTTATGTGTATTAAAACAGGTCGACAGCAGCAGCCAAGTGTCGGTTGAAAGTACCCGTTTGATGCTCTCCAGCAATTCTACGAAAATGGAGGCCTGTTACGTGAAATTATTCAAAACTTTGACCGAAATAAGGAAGATATAGTGACAATACCAGTATAATTTATGTTTCATTTAGAATTTTGTGATATTGTGAGAATGTAGAAAATAAATTTTGTGTAATAAGAATATTTTTTAACTAATTTCATTTTTTTAACTAGAAAACATCTCTGGAATGCGATGATTAATTGACACACACACATATGCAATTATCTAAAACACACTCATACTTAAGCAAGGTCGGATCACACCAATACAAGCAAATCCCGACAGATGTCAACGAAAGCAGTCATTCTGAACCGGGAAAACTGATTCAAGTAGAATCGGTTGGGCCATTAAATGATTGAATTCAATGGGAGGAATGCTTGGAATCCAAGCATTCTTTCAAGCATTCGAAGCATTTATTTTGTTAAGCGGGTTTCGTCGTCCATCACACAGGAGCCATATTTTTTCAGCATCTTGTTGTAGTACTTCCGTGCCCCAGTTTAAGCCGTCGATTGTTGCCGCTCATCGCGGTTTGGAAAGTTCTGTCCTACCTTGAATGTATTTTAGCCAAATCACGGCTTAAGACGTTGGGATTTGCTTTAATCATCCGCTTCACCGTCCGCTTCCCTCCATCTTTTTGTTCTTCTTTTTGTTTTTCCCACCTGCCGGTGCGACAGGTTAGGAAATTCAAGGTGTTTGGAAAGAGTTCGTTTTCTCGATTCGCGTTGGTTCACCTTCATTTTCGTTGAATAGAAAAACACGACTTCGAGTTTGACAGCATGTAAACAATACACATCAATGAGAAAGTGTGCAAAATTTGGTTGATTTTTACCCAATGGTAATAAAAGTTATGCCCTGTTTACTTTTTTTCGAATTTGTTTTCCAAAAATAGAAATAAATTTAATGGAACATTTTTTGTTGTTTGGCACCCCGAGCTTTGTCTTGAAAATTCTGGAAAGCCTTATCAGTGGACTCTGTATTGTGCTGGAAAAAAATTTTAAGTGCGTCGCGTCAGCTTTTTAGTACTCTACGGCAGCGACAGTTGACAGTAGACGCAACGCGACGTTCGACGTGCTATTGTGCGGGCGCCTTTAATATTTGTTAAATTATTCATCGAGCTTATCGGCGAAGTTGAGTTTTTTTAGTAAAAACATTTCATGATTGTCAAAATTATAGACGGATAGAAAGTTGGAGAAAAAGAAAAGATGTTTAATATGAGCGGATAGAGTTTTATTCAAACGCAATTTTTTCATAATATGTTAAGTCCGAGTAGGCCTTGCTCGAGTGTGGACGCGTTTTTTTTATTGAGCTGCGTTTTAGGGGTTTTCCTTACTTTATGATATTCGTGATTTTGAAAGTGATTTCAGCTGAAATAATAAGTAAAATTGGAAAAAATCGGCTGATTTGTGCCTAGAAAAGTGGGGATTGCCATCTAGTTTACGTTGTGCGCCGCGTTCGTATTCTCTCCCCGTGCGCTGTTGATTAAATTTTCCCAAAGATGGGCGCCGAAAGAACATTTTTTCAATGCTACGACTGACCGGGTGAAATACTCCGATGTGGCTTTGAATTATGTAGAATGGCTTCGAAATCTGCAGAAAATTTTAAGGTTCTCGAGAAAAAATGGTTTTGGAAGGATTTGCCGAAAAGAAAAAACATTTTGGTAGAAAAGTGCCGTTCGTGTGTGTTTTGAGAGGAAAGAAAGTGTACCTTTAAGAAAATCAAAAAGGTTTTGGTCTGTCTTCCGCCGGGTGTGGACTGCTTAACTCGTACGCGGTGTATTTTTAAAATGATGCTCTTTTTTAGTCGGTCGGAGTACTAGTTTAAATGGTCTAATATTTTGGGTGAAATAGTCTGTTTTTTTTCAAAATCGGAAAGTTTCGGAATCGGAAAGTGTTTCCTGCACTAGGCGGGTGTAATTCGATGTTTTTCATTGAGCGGCCTGCTTTGATTGTTGGTTGCGATGTTTTGGTGTTTGTACCCGGATGTTTCAGATACTTCAATTTGTCGTTTGGTGTTAGAGCTAGTGTAAACAAGGGCACATCAAACTCAAGGAATTTGACCCAAATTACAAACATGAAAGCTAAGTGAAAATATTCATTTATTTGTTTACTCTCTTTTTAATCTAGTTGAAAAATCAACTCATTTTAGCATATTAGAATAAGCATTAGATCTTTCAAATGTAATTTTTAAAATTCGATTTTTGTGTAAATCTTGTTCTCTTAGTTTTATCCTTCATCTATCCATGCATTTATCAATGATAGCATATTTCACAATTTTCGGGACATAAAGCTGCTTTTTCATAAATCTAATCTAAGCAATAAAGCTTCTCTATTTGTTTCTTGTTTGAATATTTTTTAAATTTTTTTATTGGGCTTAAAATTTGTTTGTTTGTTTTGTTTATTTTTATAGAGACTTTAAATTTAGAATTCATTCGCCTCTTCGGGCTTAAAATGTTTAATCATTTAGAAACAGTTTATCAGATCATTGATTTCTAATATATGATGCAATTATGTATATTGTAACTTTTCGCTTGTAATAATAATAAGAGTAAAAATTAAGTAAGTATGTTCATTGCATTTGATGCTTATAATTCTCTTCAAAACAAACTTTTTCAGAATTGTATTATTTATTTGTTCTCTGGTTTCTTGTCCATTACTAAGTTATCTGTTTGTGAAGTTGTACTGCTTTTATATATGAGTATTTGTTTGACATAAACTAGAAAATAATTTCAAATATCTATCTAGCTAGTGTATTTTTGTGCATGTTATAAGAGGCGAAAGTTCGATTTTCATCAAGGAACAGATACAACGACTTTTTTAATCGTCTCACCAAAAAAACGCATTTCCAACAAAGTTATCGGTTATATTTTGACCAGTTTAATTATTAGAAAATTTTATGAGAATATTAAAATATTAAAAAAAAACTTCAAACACTGTTAAATTTAAATGATTTATTGAATGATAATTAGCAATGAACTCATCCCTAAGAAGTCTTTTTATGTGTTCTCTGATGTGATAGGAATCCCAGTTTAAGGCATTAGTTGGCTTTAAAACCTCATTTTTAAAAACTACTGTTTGTTTTTTGAAACTGGTTCAGTTCGCAGTTTTAAATTATTTCGTCATGTTAATATGATCTCAATAATTTTGTTTGTTTAAATTCTGATTATATGAAAATAAATAGAAGATAAAATGTTACATAAAGTTCCTTAGACCTTTCATAGTTTATCATCGATAGTAACTTCTATTACCTATTCTTTCCAAAAATCAATTACACTACTTATCTATTTAATTATTAATTTGATTCAATTCCTTCAAGATTATTTTCGATTATAATTTTTGAGATTCTAACCTACAAGCCTCACTGTCAGTGTTAGGAGTTTCAGTAGGAGACTTTAGGAGCATAGGAGGTGTAGGACAAATATTCACCCGTAATTCTGGCCTAGCATCTCCTAGGGTTAACCTTCCCCAACTTTACTAACAATATTCCAAAACCTCCCCGCGTTTATGGGTGGGTCGTAGAGATCTCTGCATCCACCTGTAAAGTAAACGTTGACTAACATTCCTTCCCCTTCTCCTACACATTCCGCAGGGTTCGGCCAGGGCACCTTCAACATTCTGTGGGAGCTGGCTTTCCATTTTAAGAGATTTTATAATCTGAGGCAACGAATTGGAAGGCCTAGTTTCTTTTGAAATAATATTTCAGGAATTATTACACAATCTCGAGAGGGAAAGTGTTGCAATTCTGAATGACCGTTATTTCATAAAACGGAGAGTTGTCGCGTAGCGCCAACCGAAGTTTTAGGCGACTGTTCCTGCGAATGCGAATGCGAATGCAATTTTTTCATAATATGTTATCAATTTGTTCGGCACGGATCAACTATTCTGAAGTGGTGCATTCAGATCGAATACAAATTTCTACGATTTAACTACGATCTACGATTTAAAGGTGATCCACATACTTAAGTGAAATAGGGTTTTTATTCAACAATTTTTTAAACTATTAAATAAGGAATTTCTGTCAAAATATTTAATTTCATAGTCTGAACTTGAACTGTGGTTGAACTGATGATAGATACAGAATTGTTTTTCATACTCATCTGCTAAAATTCGAAACTCCGGAAGTTGTGATGTTTACGAGGTGCGTTGACTTTTGACACGGAACAAATTCCCTTCCGTTTAATTAAAATTCTTATCTTTTATTCAGCAAAACTTCGCTAAACCTACCTGTTTTCGGAGCAGCAGCAGTTTCCTGGAAGCAGCAAACGGCTAGTACGTTGGCGAGCAGCAGGAGCTGCCAAATTGCTTCGAAGGAAAATTGTTTCATTTTGAAAGCTCCCGTTTTTTTTCCTAGCTTCTAAGACAAAATCACAAATCCCGTTGAACACTTTCACTAAAGAATAGGCGTTCGTTTTTTTTTTTCCTTTTAAGGATTGAATGAGCCAACTTTCAGCAATTTTCACTGTTGCCGTCGGAATTTGGCCCGTTTCACTTAATTTCTTCAACCGTCATCATCGGTTGAAGTTTAACACATTTGGGGACATCCATTCTGTCAAAATTTGGTGGATTGTTTCCTAAAACCACTGAAACAGCATTACTACAAGATGGAACCTTTATTTTTATTATGAATTTTATTGTTTGTTTCGACTTCTCACTCTGAAGAAGAAGCTATTGGGTTGTAATCTGCCTCGGGTTTTTGGTTTTGTTCGGCTGAGCACTTAAAGCGTTTGATGAAATGACTTTTTGCGATGGGTATTAAGTTGCTTCGCCCGGAATTATCCGGTAACGCTCGTAAACTTACACCAAGAGTACTTCTTGCCTGACGGTCAACAGCTCTGACGTTGTTTGGTCCGTGTCCTTTCTTCCTTCTCGGTCCGTCTATCCGTTAGTCCAGGAGAGACACCGGAGGAAATAAAAGGCCAAGTGAAATCCTCAAAATGCTTCACCGAAATTCATCGTCATTAGGATCGGGAACTTTTGTTTTTCTTCTTCTTGTGCTGCTCCTGCTTACCGATAACATCAGACGTCGCCTAAAACGACGGCGACGGCGACGACGATGACGACGTCAACAGCGGTGATTTTTTACGGTTGTTATTGTTTGAGCACCCTCGGGTAGGATCACGGGACCGTAGATATAATGGAAGAAAGCTCAGTGAAAATGAATGGTACCGAGCTTCAATAAATGACGCCCATTGGTCCACTCTCACTTCCCCTAAACTGCGCCCCCCACGGCGCCTAACAGTAGATACTTTTGGCTTATGTTAAAAAAGAACTGCGGGGATAAAAGCACTTGTCCGAGCGAAAAATCCACAGCCTCGGATGGGAATTTAATCCTCCTGTGTGCTTCCGACCGATGACCGAAAATCACTGCTCTGCCTGGAATGGAGAGCTTCCGTTTTTGCGTGTTTGTTTTTACTTTTTCACTACGACTACAAGCACTCGGGTTCCGCAAACCGAACGCCCCCGCACTTATTTTCGTGCCACTGCTCGGGTCACGGCTTCACGCATATTTTACACCACTTGCACAGATTTCACCCAAACACTGTAACGGTCAGCCGCCAGTGCAGAAATCTTTTTTTTTTTCGTCGTTGAGATGGAGGCTCTACAAACTGTGCCCTTTGCACCGGAAATGCACACCTGTGCAACGATCCGGAATACAAATGACAGTGCGTCTCCACCGAATCGGTTTAGCACACCAGAAAACGCCGGAAGCTCTGCATCACCCGGCACAAAACACGTTCCAACCCCTCGCACGCAACCAAACACAAACCTGCAGCAGCTGAAACTGCAAACGAAGGAGGCGTCAGCGGTGGCGTCGTCGATGGCGTCGTCAGCAGCGTCGCCAGCAAATGGACCGACCAAACCGCCCGAAATTCACAAAACACTGTTGTGCTTACACTTTCTGGAATATCACACAGGTGGAGGTGGAGAACGGACTCCCGGTGTAGGTTGCCCCACACAAAGAAATAAAAAATCGGAAACAAAAACTTCAAGCTTCAATACTCCACTTTGGGCAGAATTCCACCCACAACAGCGAGCCGTCTAGCAAGCAAACAGACAGGCAGAGATAGAGAGACTGGGAGCTTTCTCCGTTCGGTCCAAACGTTCGCAGCGAACTGAACTTTGGGGCCAGCTTTGCAACGAGCTGGGACACGAAATTTGGATCCCAACCCAACCACACCGTGTCGGACAGGACCCGAAGTTTCCCGACAGACAGGCTGCCTGCCGGATACGATTCTCAGCTAGCTAGGAGTTAAGTTGTAGCTAAACTAGTAGTATGGGACTGGGTGGCGGGAAAAAAGCTGAATGAAATTTCAACCTCCCATGCGAAGATTGGGAAACCACCTTGCTGTACCCCACCGCACTTCACTCCTGAAGTGAACCCCGTGCAGCTTAACAGTGATGATGATAATGATGATGATGACGACGACGATGATGAAGCGCTCTGTTTTGAGCAAGGGAGTTCGAGTTTCGATTTTCATTCGGAGAGAAAACCCCCTTCATCGTTGATAGCGTGACTGTTTACCGGTGATAAGCAAATGGAGCTTTGCAGAATGGATTTTGGAGAAAAGTCTTCGACAGGGTTGAATCCGTTGAATTTAGAAAGTAGGTTTCAAGATAATGCAAACTGAGTATTCAGACAGAAAATTTTAAATCAAAGCTGAAGAATCAAGATACAAATCTTTAACAAATAGGATTATTCAGGTTGAGAAAATTAAAATCCGGTGACTTCACAATTCGATTTTTGAGTTAAAAATTAGGATCAAATCTGGCTGGCGAATGGTGGATTCTGTGCTAACACGAGGCCCCATTGAGGTCATACAACCTGTTATTCAAAACTCCTATTTCAACTTGTAACCATCGGTTCTCCCGAACTGCTCAGTCGAACAAGAACCCCCCTCTCCAGCCTCAGGGTCGGCAACAATCGAAATTCGGAGTCAAGGAAACACCCCAATGCACTCAGTTGAATTCCCACTTTATTATTTCCCGAACACGGCTTGTGGAACACTTTTCTTCCCCCCCTCAAGAATTGTTGATTGTCCTACCTTAGGGTTATGCGAGATGACTAGTGGCATATACGGCGTGAACCAGGCTTGGTCCAGAGATGATACGTTGGTCCGCGAGGCGAAGGTCAGATACGGATGTCCCGTGGGTTGTGGTCTACTTCCGACCGGTGGCGCTCTTATCTGGCCTCCAGAACACCGAAGGCTGTGCCCCGGCAGGATAGCAATAACTGGACTTGGTTCTGGATTAGGCGGCAACGTTGCACCTCGCGTACCTGGTCCCACCTTGGGTGCTGAACCAGGCACGAAGATAAGTTTCTCGACGTCGTAGAGAATCGTCGGTCTGCAGCCCTTACGAGTTGTGAAGTCTGCGTCGGGGTAGCACTTACGTTGGTCGGCTCCGGATCAGGTGGCTTACTCCCCTGACTAGCACTAGCTATCTCATCAGCTCGGCAACCGGCGTACCTGGTCCCACCTTGGGTGCTGAACCAGGCACGAAGGTGAGTCTATCGACGTTGTAGGAATTCGTCAGTATAAAAACCTCACACGTGAATAATATCCGGTCGTAAGGCGCTTGTCAGGCGGAAATTGGGATAAACGGCACCGCTCGTTGGTTAAGCCCAGGGCTGGTAGCGGTTTGACAATGAAAAAGTAGGGACTTTAGTGACCAAAATTTGAAAAAAAGTGACCAAATAGTGACTTTGAGGACCGAAAAAAGTGACCAAATAGTGACTATGTAGAACGAAAAAAGTAACTTTGAAGTACAAAAAATGTAACCAAAACAGGCCCGTGCGAAGGACCCGTCCAGGGGGGACTGATAAACTAAATTTTGGAAACATATTACAATAAATGTTTCAAATTTTCGATAAGTCAAGAAAGTAAGAAATAAATTAGTTTCAAAAGAATTTCTTAGCAAATTTAAAATTAAAAAAAATCTGAATTCTAACATAAATGTCCAATCTTGTACAAAACTTACCATGAATAGATGTTAGGAAAATGATAATAATTGTTAATTTTTATTCATCTAAATTTGGAATTCTTTTCCTCATTTTCAACTGGAAGTTTAGTGAGAAATTCAGCTGTAATTTTTTAATTTGAACAAAAAATATTTAATCACGATTTAAAATGTGAATTACCGATTACTGAATAAGAAATGAATTTTGAACAGAATTTATTCAATGTTCGATGGTTTAATTTAATTTGATAAAAAGAAGAATATATTTATGATTATTTTAAAAAGTGCCAGTTATATAAGCCAGGCATAAAACCTTTAATTAAGTAAAATCCTCCAGTTATCAAAATGTCATTTTTGAAGCTTAAATAATAACTTCATGTTCAACTACATTGACACAGAAATGTTAGAAAATGAGTAATTACGTGAATGATTAAAACTGATGAAAAATTCAAAATAATGAGTTCAAAACTTTTGTTATTAATATTGAAAGCACAAATCAAGTACAAATTTAGTTAACATTGCGTATTAAAATTTATTTTTAAAGTTGCTACTTTGAACAATTTTTCAAACTTTTTAGAATAATTTAAAAAATCATGATCGATCCAAAAAACATGATTTCATATAAAAAATATTAATAAAAAGTTTTTAAATTTTCAATCGCAGGTTTTTAAGCTTTAAATTACAAGCTCTGAGTATTTTGTCTCTTTTGATTAAAATATTGGGTCCTGAAAGAACAGAAGGTTGAAATTATGTTTTATTATTAAAAATTGGGAGTTAAAGGCTTATGGTTGAAGAACACGAAAATTCAGAATTTAAAAACAAGGAAACAATATTTAAAAATATGTCTTTAAAATTTAAAAAGTTTGATTAAAAAAAATTCGGCAAGTTGATTAGAAAATTTAAAAAAAAACTGTACAGTAAAATTCGGTAAATTTATTTGAAATTTGAAAAACTATATGGAAATAAAAAAGATTAGTTTTTAAAAACATTTCAGGAAGAGTTTTTTCAATAACATGTTTCACTATAACCATTTTGGTGCTTATTTTTTAAATTATTGATTTGGTAAATAGTGTTCTTAACTAGAAATTTTGTCAAATTCGGCCGAACACATTTAGTTTTGGTGATAAAGAGTTTATTACTAGTAAAATCAAACATTGATAGATAACTGATTATGGAAATTTGTCATAACAAGTATTTTTGACATCACAGCAGAAAGTGTAAAAAAACCTGATTCTATTTAAAACTCATAAATTGATTCAATGATTTTGATTTGAGTTTTTGTTAAAAAAAAGTGCAGAAACTTCTCTAAAGATTTTTAATTATTTTCAAGTCTTTTTTTTTGTGGCGTTTGAATAATTATTTTCAAAAGTCATTTCAATAACAAAAGCTGATAGAAATATTGCATACGTATTTAGATTCGGGGAACCCAAATTACTTGATATTACCGTTTAAATTCATTGCCCCTAAGAAAAATCTAAATTTTGTGGCCTTGTGTAAATTTTTAAAACCCTTTTTTAAGTATTTAGAAGAACAAAAAACACGAAATAAAATTGAGTATGAAATTGTTTTTTTAAAGAATATTTCATATCAACATAACATTTGTTATGACATTAAAAGATTAATTTAATAAAAAAAAAATGGTTCGTTTCAATCTCAATCTTAGTTACACTTCTTAAAAAAAAACCTATTCTAAAGACGAAATAGGGTTTTTGTATATCAAGTTTTGAGTTCCAATACCAAAAATTGATTGAACAAATTAAAATCTACAATCAAAGTTAGTTTCAATTCATGAACGTCAAATAATGTCGTAGATCGAAATGTCTCAAGCCAAGGGTGATTTATGCCGAAATTCCGCCGGAGGCGAAAAAAAAAATCTAAATGACTGATCAAGTAATTTACCGTTACTACCGTCAATATTAACACGCGCAATTCAAATTACTCTTTCATTGGTATATTTTCGGTGAAAAAAGTGACTTTTGGTGATAAAAGTGACCATTCTTCGGAAAATAGTGACTTTAGTGACCAAATGATGAAAAAAGTGACTTTTTAGTGACTGACCCGAAAAAAGTGACCAAGTCACTAAAAAGTGACTCGCTACCAGCCCTGTAAGCCGGATGGTTGAGCACAGCACCGCAGGTTAGGTTTTCCTAACTAGGAATTCGGGGTCCTGTAGGGACATGAAGGGAGAAATATTTGCCATTTTAATGTGTTGCCTGGTATAGGGTTCAAAATGGCTATTACCTGGTAGTTCGTTTGCTTTATCAGTTGAACTAAAGCAAGGTTGTGGTCGGCTCAAGATATTCATGCAAAGTGAGGCCGTTTCAGAGCAAGATCTTTGACCCCATACGCAAACTTGTGGCTTTGTATTTGTCTTTTCGTTCTTCCCACCATGCCCTATTGTATTTGTTACTGCGTTGCTAGTGCCATCTCTTGCCATATTTCGGTGAGTTGACCTAAGTGTTTGGGTACCTCTGTGCACGGGAATTTTATGGTGGTCTTCCTTCCTTACTCCCTAAGGCACTTCCTTGACACGCGTTCCAACACGCGTCATTGAAGATCCTTTTCCCACGAAGCAGTAAGTAAACTTACTGGTTACAAACTTCCTCGTGGTTCTGGATGGGACGCGAGTAACCAAAGTAGATATCGGGTACCCAACCCCTCTTCGGTGGCATGCTACAGAGAAGGAGTCCACACGCCTCTTTCCATGTCAGGGGCGGGGGGCAACAATAGCGTCCGTTCTCCAGAGCAGCGGCGGCTTAAACAGCGTCTGCCTCACAGCAAGCGGCTGAATTTATTAAAAGCGGCTCCCTCCCGCTAAGTCCAAGATAGCAGCCTCATCGCAGGATAGGGACGTTAGGCTAGCAACCTTCTTCTTCAGATTTATTAAATTGTTACGGAATCCAAAAGAAACAAACGACCTGGAACTTTGGCGATGACTTTCAGCATGATAAAACGGAAACAAATTGGAACTTGGAACGTCTGAACCCTTGTCCAACAATGCAAACTGGCTCAACTAGGTAGAGACTAAAACAAATGTGTCGGCTACCAGGTTCAGAGGTGCTGAAATTTTGCTCACTATACCTCAGGGTTGGCTTAAGCTACAACACGATTCGGCTAGCCAAGAATACACTTCAATGAGCTTCGAAACCTCCACGTTTATTTACACCTGTTTGAATTGAGGTTCTGGGTGATGTGCACATTTGGGACTACGTCCCCCCATTATGGCTCCCTTATACTTTGTTTCTTGCAGCAATGGCACCACGGGTGTGTCGGTTGAACGGCGAGACATCTCCTTCGTCGAAGCGGCTTTACTGCTTCGCAAACCTGCTGAATTGGTGGTCGTCGGGTTCAGGCACCTTCTAACACAGCCCTAGGCTTGCTCTGGATTATTGGCTACCCGAACCTGGCTACTGAACCAGGTTGATTGTAGGTCGGTGAACTCAGCTGCGTTTTAGACGGGCGGTTGATATTGGGACAAGTGGGTGATCTTTACAGCACTCACTGACCGATGCTCGGTTTGTCAACGGGCCAGACTTCGACAATGAGAACGTTGGTCCCTGCTACTAGGTATGGTTTTTTGGATTACCTGGATATCCAGGGAAGTCGGCTCTTCTGGATTCCATTAATTTCACTATTTGCACTATAATTTTGAACACGTTTCTGTGATGTGCTGTGTTTGACTAACTCTAGTGAAATGGCCGATCATGGACGCCGTAGCCGCGTAGAAGGACCTATTTATGACGTCACCGTTTGTTACAGTTGATTTTTGGAACCTTTTCGATGGTGCGATTTGAGCAAAAATACAGTTAAAAAACCCAACCCTAATCAAAAATAAACCAACTTGTTCAACCAGATTTGGCCCACTGTATCGAACTTATTTAAAAAAAACCCCGACAGCCCATAGTTCCCAAAAAAAAAAACTGGTACTGTCATCAATATTTCCGGACGTCAGTTTTGGAGAAGAATTGAAAAGAAAAAGTGTGGTGCTCGATCGAGTGCGGAGGCTTTTGGGCCTGCAGGTCTGGAGAAGGTTCGGGGCTTCTGCTCCACATCCCCACGGAGGACAGAAGCGGCGATCGTGGCACAGATGGCCACTCCATCATCGCCGGCTTCGGAGCCAGTACAGTGCCGTGAGATGTCGGCCCATGGAAATCCACAATTCCAGCAACAACATTCGGCACGGCAATGTCGTGCGTCTCCATCGGTGCGATGCAAGCCACACCTCCGACTGCTCCGTGCTGCGCCAGCAGCAGAACAACAACTCCAGCAACAACATCCGCACGGCAATGTTATGCGTCAGCATCGGGGCAATACCAACCACACCTCCGACTGCTCCGTGCTGCACCAGCAGCAGAACAACAACAACACCAGCAGCAGAACGACCAAAACATCCGGCACTGCCATGTGGTGCTTCGCCATCGGTACAACACCAGCCACACCTCCGGCTGCTTGGGAAGTTCTGCACCAGCAGCAGAACAACAACACTCCAGCAGCAGCATGGCCTGGCCGTCGAGTGTCTCGGAGGCAAGTACGAGGCCGAAAGTGGGACCATGCATGGTTCCCAGGAAGGCGCCAGACGGACAAGAACCGTAAGTGAAAAATACACTCCAAAACAAAATTCACCAGAATAGTCGGGAGCTTGGGTGGGTGAAAATAAAAGTGGCCAATTGTAAAAATTCAATCAATGTTTTCGTTTTTTTTATTTGTGGCGACGACCATAAGAAACCGACTGTTACACGTTCTTTCGCCGCATTCTGATCGTCGTTTCGCCTTGCTTTTTCGCCCTAACCTCATCATAATTTCGCCTCACCTCTTCACCAAGTTGAACACCGTCATCTATTGAGAGGTTCTCCAAGCGTTGCTGCACAGGTTTATATGTAGGAGCTCTGAGGTGAACTTCGACGCAGGTGACTTCTCAACAACTAAAATGTCTTCTTGGCACATTTACTAATACCGCGAACAAAAGTTCAACAACCACTGACACTTCTAACCGAGCACTTGTTACATTCTCCTCCCGACTTCTTGCTGTTTAGAGGTAAACTTTAACTGAGCATTAGCGTCTTCGATTCCGGTCTCCAGCGATCCCACACACTGAGCTTCTGACCAACTTTGTAGAAAACGCATTAAAATTATTCAAATTCAAGATAAAAATCTATTAAAACTAAAATTTCAATAAATAACATCCATAGCATGCATAAAATAACGGAAAAAAAAATACTAACATGCTAAAATAATTTAAAATCCGTAAACATTACTAATTAACACCATTTTACGGTGTTGGAAAAATATCAATTCAGAAGTACTCATTGTATGTCTTTTTTCCGGAAAGCTTGGGTTGGATGGAAACAGCATCGATTTAGGGCTCCTTCTTCTCAATCATTTGAGTGTCCTGTTTCAAGTTGATGAACTTGTGGCACTTGTTCAACAACTTGTCCAGGGTAAGTTACAAGAAAAAAAAAAGTTTGTAACCTTTGGCAGGTGAGGCGCTTTCTTTGGTTCCGAGCTTTCTAATGAGCCAAGTTCGTATAACAAGCGTCCCGTGGTGATTGTAAACCACACACGAAGCGCAGAGCTTTAAGCTGGTCACTAGTAAGCCGGCTGAGTGGAAATTCCTCGCACTTTTTGTTGATGAAAGCTGCGTATGTGGTGGAGTCATCTGCGTCGTCCTTCTTGTACTGCCAGGCACTGGTACCGTGCATTGAACAGCGATTTATGCCGACCGAAGAGACTTTTGAGCTTTGTCACTGTTGTTTCAAAGTCAATGTCCCGGGGGTGGCTTGGCAAAATGCTGTTTAGACACCTTTCGTGGTACTGCGTATCGACCTTCCTGAGGAGCAGCCTGACCTTGGCAGCGTCGTCCGAATGTTGTCCATTTTGCATGAAGACGTCTTCGTACCGAGTGAACATGGATTCGGAAAAAATTCCTACCAGACAACCGCATAAACAGAGCTCAACGACCTCATTGAAAGCTCCAAGGCAGTAGGTCTCAAAGTCAACGTCGGAAAGACCAAGTCGATGAAGGTCAACACAGAAAATCCTTCCAATTTCGTAGTAGTTGAACATCGAGTTGAGAGTGTGGAGTGCTACCAGTATCTTGGAAGCCAACACAGGGATGTAACCTTATAGAAGCCGTGTAGAGAACATCTCTCAAATTAAAGTATTTTTTGGTCAGATTTAAGCTTTTTTAATCACATTCAGAGATGCTTGATTTTTCAAGATTTGTCTGATTTTTCGAGGCTCAGCCTGACAACCTGATAAGTCATTAAATTTCCCTGATTTTTTAAAATAAGCCTTGTTTTGCCTTATTTTTGCGAATGTGATGAAAAATGAGTATTAAGGATCTGGATTAGGTACCATTGCTGAAGTTAAAAAGTGGAAATATGGCTGAATCAAAGCAATCAAAAGATTCCCTTTAATTCATATTTAAAAAGCGGATTAAAGGGAATCTTTCGATTGCTTTGATGCAAAAGAATTATTCAACCAAGTAGGCTAACAACAACTATTAGAGTGAAAATGTGGAGTGATGACCAAAAAAAAGGTCATCACTTTGAGCGAAATTTCCGTTACTTTAACACGTTCGTCGCCACGCTCATTTTGATTGTTTTACTTGCCGGGCCCAAAGATAATCTCGGAGCAAGAAAGCAACCAGGAAGAATTCCACTATTTGTAACGTGTGGCTAAACTGAGCGGCTAACTTGAGTGAGAGAGCGTCACATGCTTTTTGATTTGACGGGGCCTCCCAGGAAATACACCCGTCACCCGAATATGGGTGACGTGGCGACGAACGTGTTAACGTGGCCTTTGCCTTATTTTTATTTAACCAGTTCCCTGGTTTTTTAAGATAAAAATATTGGCAACCCTGATCACGTTCAAGCTATTATCTCCAATGCTCTCAAGGCAAGAAAATCTTATTCTGAAATCAGATAAAGGAAGCTTTAAAACGAGATTCACTTACACTTAGCAAAAAGATGTTGGTCACACGTTTTACTGAGTAATCGGATAAAGTATTCCTGTGCTAACCATATGGTGGTACCTAAATTGACATCGAAACCCGGATCAGAAAAGCCAGATTCGCGTTTGCGAGTCTCTGGAATATCTAACGCAATCGGAGTGAAATTGGAGTGAAGGCAGTTTAACACATGAGAATTCGTAAACCGGGATTGCGTCCATCGTCAATTGTTTTACGGCTGCGAAACTTCTATGCGGTAACGACGCAAAAACTGCAAGTATTTGTGAATCGCTGCATGAGGAATATCATCCGCGCTTGGTGACCTGGCAACTTGATCTCAAACGTGGAACTACATGTCATCAAAGCGCTGGAAATTTAGATTCGGGAACGTAAGTGGAAATGGATTGGGCACACGCTGCGAAGAGATGAAAACGAGATTTGCAGAGAGGCGCCTGGATGGAATCCAGATCGACATCGAACGAGAAACATCGAAGGACCCACTCTGCAAACATTTTTGTAGCTATTTTCTTATATATTTTCTAAAATAAAAGTTGTATCTACATTATATATTGAACGTATGAAAGTTGAAAAAACAGCATTTATCCAAAAAGAATACATACATAAATTTCATTTCTTTCTAAACCGACGAAAATTACACCAATTGTGCGTTATCCGACAACTTATTCATACCTTTCTGAAGAATGCATGAGAGCGCAATATTTTGCTCTCATAGTCTTCAAATAGTTGCCAGTTTGCCAGGGCCAATATTGTCCTGTTCTGTCATTGGTTAGCCATTTGGATGCATTGCTGGTTGCAGAGAGAACATGACGATGATTTTTTCACTTGAAGCCCGCGTGGGAGTAAAAGCATTTCAAATTACAAACATAGCGGACTTTCTATCATATCCGATTTAAACTGACTTTAGACTATATTTTATTCGATATTTTCACTATGCAGTTGGAATTGCGATTCGCAAACACCATAATAAACGACTTAAGTTATCATTCCTAAACGATTTCATGCTTGCTGGGCAGAAGCTCGTGGCGGCGAAGCTTAGCCAAACTATTGACAAGACTGGGACCGAGTGCAGGTCTTTTACCACGGCCCTATGCGCCGGAGAATCAACGCGGGATTATTAAGTAAGTTGCTTCCCGTAGCTAAGCCTGTCTTTTGCCTGTAGTAAGTAAGGTTGACGCAAAAAAAAAACTACTGTTCACCCAGAACTAAAAAGTTTCTAAAAATAGTTCTAGGCACATGAGAGTTTTAATTTTTATGCATTGGTTAAAAAAGGAAAGAACAAAACACCCTGTCAACGGATAGAGAAAAAAACATTAACAAAACATGTGCTGTTGATTAAGGGAAGTACTGTCCTGAATTTAAGAGATTAATTTCAGCTTCTGTGAACGCGTGTTAACTTCTTTCCACTGCATACGGGTCCCAGTCACATGACGCGCAGAAGTTCTTGAATGAAACGCTGCTCGGATTATGTCCTCGACCGATTAGATTTCTCCCCGGAGAAAAACCATCGCCATCGCCAAACTGGAAAGAAGCAGGAGAGCTTCCGGAGAACGTGTGGTTGCTTCACCAGAGTGGCTCACTCAGCACTAAAGGGGAAATTCCTCCCGGTGGCGGCAGGACCGATGCTGGTAGGGGTTCCCGTTCCGCTGCCAGTGTGCCAGTAGGAACCTCAACCAAACATCCAGAGAAAGCGTTTCTTGTGTAGGCGAATGAACGAGCATCCAACAACAACTGACTCCCACTCAATTTGCGGCATCCATCCCGGAGGATCACACGACGAAACGGGTGCCGAGCTTTCGGGATGTGCACATACCGAACCACGCAGCCACTCCTGATGCTGGTCCTTCTCGACGACCTCTTTCCCGGAACCCGCACCGGGTGCTGGTCTGGTCGCAACAACTCTAGCCTGTTGATGTTTGTGCCATCTATCGATGGAGGGATGAAGGCCGCCACGAGACGCGCTGCTCCAGGATCCGGAACACAGTCAGTGGCTGTTCCTCGTGCAGCTGTTCCAGGATAAAATTTCTGAATGAGTTTACTTGTGCCGCTGCCTCGCCGTAAGGTTCGGTCGGATGGTCGTTTGTTGCTTCTTCGCCGTCATGCGCACTTTGGTTTGGCTACCGGGGAAGGAGAGTAAAAAATCGTACGAAACGTCCAAATCGGAATCAAACCGTTTGGAAAAGCGTTTTCTGTTTTAACCAATTTCCTGCTGATTTGGATGGAGTTTCGGCTGATGATGATGATGATGATGTTGATGATTATGGCGGCGATGGGAGCATGACGATATGGCCAACATTTTTCTTCTTGGAAGTGACAAAAGATTTACGTGTGTCCTTGCATTCCTTCGTGCATGCGGGAGACATCTCCGCGCCAAAGTTTTGTTTGGGTCAAAATCGTTGTTGCTGATGATGGCACACTGTTTTTGAGGGGACTTTAGCAGTTTTTATATTGAGTTCTTATCATACCACATTTTCGGTATCGCAGATGCACTAAGTGACAGATTTTTTAATCGGTTTCAGAAATCCAAATTTTTTCGCTATTCGTAATGCGTTTCTCACTACTATGCTACTCGCCTCTCGCTACTCGCTGTTCGCTATTCTCTACTCGTTATTTGATACTCCTATTGGCTACTCACTTTTCGAACACACACACATATAGTAGCGGGTAGTGAGTGTGGAACAAGTTTGAGAAATGAGTAGCGAAAAGCGAGTTTGAGTATCGAGTATGAGTAGCAAGTTTGAGTAGCGAGAAGCGAGATTAAGTAGCGAGTAGTGAGCTTAGGTGGCAAGCTTGAATAACGAGTAACGAGTAGCAAGTTTGAGAAGCGAATAGCGGGTAGCGAATACGAGATTGAATAGCGTGTTTGAGTTGCAAACAGCAAATTGCGAAGTTGAGTAGCGAGTGTATAGTGAGCAAAGAGTATCGAGAGGTGAGTATCGAGTTTGAGTAGTGAGTAGTAAGCTTGAGTAGTGATTAGTGAGTAGTGAGTTTGAGTAGTGAGTAGTGAGTTTAGGTGGTAAGATTGAGTAGCGAGTGGCAAGTTGTGAGCAGCGAGCAGCGAGTAGCAAGTAACGAGTAACGAGTAGCAAGTTTGAGTAGCGAATAGTGAGATTGAGTAGCGAGCAGCGAATTGCGAAGTTGAGTAGCGAATTAACAGCGACCAGAGAGTAGCGAGAGGCGAGTATCGTTGCGTATGAGTTGCGATTTTGAGAAGTGTGTACCGAGATTTTTTTAATTCTTGAGATTAAGTAGCGAGTAGTGAGTTTAGGTTGCAAGTTTGAGTACCCAAGTAACACAGAATAAGCCAATAAGCATTAGAAAGTTTTAATATGGTTTTATGAAAGCATTTAACATGCAGCTGGTTTTATAACTGTTTTATTATGGTTATGAAATATGCTTAGATTCTTGATTCGTTTTTGGTAGATCTGGAAACGCTAATAAAGCTTTTACTGAATAAACTGTTGTTTAATAATAAGCTGTTTAATAACCTAAACTAAGAAGTTTGCTCTAAGGTTTTTTGCATGTTTTATGAAGCACGCAGTGCTTTTTTTTTAACCGTAATTAAATTAGATGCGCTGAAAATCACAAATACCCAAACTTGAGAATTCATTTCCCAAACCTGAGTTCAATACTGACAACTCAGGTTTGTGAAAAAAACACAGCTTGTAAATACGCCAAACTTGCCCTTCAAGCAGAAAACTGTTTTTTGGGGGGTTTTATTGTAGGCAAATATGATAGGCCATCTCCATCGTGGCAGATTTAGGTTTGGGAGGTAGGTTTGAAGCGAAAAACAAAATGGGGTAGAATTCATACGTAGAAAGTCTCGCATATACATTGATGTAGCTGCCAATCCCAACAACTCCTCGGTGGTCGAGCGATTAGCTTCGCAGTGCCACTGCAGGTTTGGGTTTAATTCTTCGTCCCTGCTGTGATTTTTTTTTAAATTTTGTTTTCCAATTTATTGCGGTATTAGACTTTAGGGGATGAGTTCTCTTTCAAGAGCTCAACTTTTGGCTAAGCAGCCATTAGCCAAACCTGTAGGGAGGGAATTTCATTCCGGTTGGTGGGGAAAGTTCCCAAGTTTGGGTATTTTCGAGGTTCAGCGTAGCAGTTCTCGATCAAAATGTAGAAACAAGACACGCTTAGGCTAGATTCAACATATTTGAATAGAAATCCCCATTTTTACACATTTTTGATAAGTCATGTGTGTTGTTTTTGAATTAAATAAAAAATATATAAAAATCTTTTATATACTTCAAATCACCTTAAGAGGTATTAATATGTTTGCAATATGAGTGTTGAGTGAAAGGGCTCAACTAGTAGAAGAAAAAAAATTGATGCTTGACGCAATCATTAAAGAGTTTGTCACATCAAATTGCATCATGGAAAAAACGCTGTAGAAATTTAATTTTAAGGAATTATATCTTCAGCTTTTGCTTATAATCAGATAAGAATGTACCGATCACGTAGGCCATGCTTCACTGTCAACTTTTCGTAAATTTGAAAAAATGTCGTCGAACGAAAAACAGCGTCGTGAATTAGTCCTGCGCACTCATTTCAAGAATCCGTACTTGTCACATCGGGACATCGGTAAGATGCTGGGAATCGTCCTATCCACGGTCAGCAGAGTACTAAAACGATAATTCGATAACCTAACCATCGACCGGAAGGTGAAGAACGGCAAAATTTGATGCTCCGTCAGTGAGAAAGATCAGAAGCGCGTAGATAAGCAGTTAAGACGTGATCCGAGAAGTTCGGTCCGGGATGTCGCCAAAATGCTGAATTTGTCAAGTTCGTTCGTCCAGCGGACCAAGCAGCGGGAGGGCCTGCGTACATACAAGGTTCAGAAGGCTCCTAACCGCGACGAAAGGCAAAACATGGTGGGGAAGGCGCGAGCCCGGAAGCTGTACACCGAAATGCCGACGAAGCCGCATTGCCTGGTAATGGACGACGAAACCTACGTCAAAGCGGACTTTCGTCAGCTGCCGGGCGCAGAGGACAAATTCAGCGTTCCGGAGGAGATTCGCAAGCAGAAACTGTCGAAGTTTGCTGAAAAAGTACATGGTGTGGCAAGCGATCTGCTCTTGCGGAAAGCGGAGCGCCCCCTTCGTGACAATCGGCACGGTAAACGGGCAGGTTTACCTTAAGTAGTGCCTGCAGAAGCGCTTACCACCACTATTGAAGCTGCACGAGGACTCGACCATCTTCTGGCCGGATCTCGCTACGTGCCACTATTCAAAGGACGTGTTGGAGTGGTAGGAAGCCAACGGGGTCACCTTCGTGCCAAAGGAAATGAACCCGCCCAACGCGCCGAAGCTTCGCCTAATAGAGAAATATTGGGCGATTATGAAGCAGGCCCTCCGAAAGAACCCAAAAGTTGTCAAATCGCAGGCAGACTTCAAGAGAAAATTGATTTCTGTTAAAAAAAACTTCAATCTGACGTTGTACAGAACCTTATGGACGGGGTAAAAAAAAGGTGCGAGCAAACGGGCTTGGGCTTCAAGTATGAATAAATAGAAAATGCCAAAAGTTGTTTAATAGTTTTTATTTTACTGTCTAAATTTTCAAAAGGATTGGTCTACTGAGCGAATTTCGACAGCGTTTTTTTTCCGTGATGCGAATTGATGTGACACACCCTTTAATCCAAGGTGGCGGTTTCCGCTTTTCATTTCACAGCTCTACAGGGTCCGGCAATTGAAGTGCTACATTGGAACTAACAAATAATTTGATCAAAACAAAAACTTTCTCTTTCAAATTTAATACGATTTACATCAAAACAGGTCATATTTTCAAAACCCATTGGCGCCTTTCGATTTTTTTGTCCTTGAGCTTAACCACTCGCTGCAGAAGCTCAAGGCACATATTCTTCCCAGGACTCAACTAGATGGCGCTTCAGAACTTCCAACCCGTCATGTTTTGTGGAGAAGGCTTCGGGCTTCTTTATACGCTAGACAGTCAAGTCCAAAGGGTTCAGGTCCGGCGAACTCCCCGACCACTTCGTACTCGAAATTAACCCTAAAAAAATCTCACACAAAAATTGGGACCTCTTTCCTTGGTAAGCCAATGTGAAGTTCTGCTGTGTCCACAGTTCGAGGACATGCCGTAGAACTACTTTCGATACGTAAATTGATTGATCTACACCTCTTCAGGGTGTTCGGTTGATCTTCACCAGGAAAGTACGGGCGATTCCGACCCAGACCTTCAATAAGACAGATTTCTGTCGTCTTGGGACCTTTAATACGTTTGCATAGGTTCGTGTTCTTTCTGGCAACCAAAATCTGTAGTTCTGTTTTTTTCACGAACCGCTAAACGGTGATGGATTCATCGGCAGAAAACACTATATTCTCCCAATTTTTCATGCGCGGACCGCGTAAGCTGCGCCTTCGCCCTTTCTACCCGTTCTTTCTTCTGTTCAAACGAGAGGTCTTGAAATCTTAGGATCTTGTAAAGCTGGGCCTAAAGATCATCTTCCAAGATCCGACGGCGATTTTGATCCGGTAAAAAATATCTCGCCAATTTAGTGTTACTACGCCAAGAAATTCTCTCAGGGTGCATCTTGATGATCTTCATCATGGTAGGTGACGCCACTGTAGCTTGACGATCCCCACCATACTATACTTGGGTACTTCTAATCTCCAGGTATCTTCCAAGTGCGAGCCAAAATAAAAAAAAAATACATGCACTCATTGGACAACTCACGAAATATGTCTTTCTACCGTTTCACAGCCTGGAACTAGGCAATCAAAGCACGACGTAAAGGTTCGAGTACTATTTTTACAAAAAAAAAAAACACTTGATTACAAAATTAACAAAAATATCCTCTGACATCTTAGACATAATGTTAACAAGGTGACAAGGTGTCATCTATCTCGGTTTTGTATACTTCGTAATAATCACTCCTCAGGTTTTGTAGCAGTTCAATTGCCGGACCCTGTACATCACTGAAAATTTCATGAAACATCCACAATTTAAGTATAGGATGAAATGGCTAAACGAATAGAAATCGTGTTCTGCTGCCCGACGCCATGTTGAAATCCAAGATGGCGACATCCACTCAACTTAAAAATGCTGTAAATGACTGATAATCGCTTGACACCCCCATAATATGGGTATAGGTTGAATGGGCTAAATTAGAAAAAGTCAAATTTCTCTATCTATTAGAAATGCTGTTAATCACTGAAAATCGCATTGATTAAAAATAAAACTGGACAGAACAAGAGCAAACGAGAAAATGAGTAGACATAATAAAATAAAACCATATTAAACATGGTTTAAACAGAAAAAAAAGTTAAATATACAAGAAAAAACAAAATAATCCAATGTTGAACAAGATTGAATAACATAAAAATATGAGAAATCAAGATTAAAAGATAAAACAAGGCAAAATAATTACAAAACCAAAAATAAACAAGACGAAAAAAGCTGAAACTTAACATGACATTACAGATCAGGCTAAAACAACCCAAGAGAAACCAAACCCATGAGAAAACAAACTTGAAAAAATAAAATGGTTAAAACAAGATATAAAACAGCATTAAAAGACATAAACAATAAACAGATAGAAAATTTTATTCAAAAAATAAACATTTAGAAGTTGACGGAAGCCATCATTATGGATTAACTTGTTTTTTTTTTGTCATTTTCACCTACTTTTATCTGGGTTTTATTGGTTTTTATCTGGTTTTATATTATTTTACCCTTTTATCATTAAATTTTGGATTTTTCTAGATAAGTGTCGATGGTCTTATTCAATCTGGCATTGTATAATTTTTTCTTCTAACGTATTTTTAACATTAATTGCACTTGTTTAGTCTAGTTTGATATTGTTTCCTTAAATTTTATTATGTTCAATTAAGTTTTGTCTCGTTGACTCGTGTTTATTGTTTTATTTTACATCGTGGTTTTTTCGTTTTTGGTTGTTTTATCCTGATCAATGATATTTTATTTTGAAAAATCCGGTCTGAAAATTATATGTTATGGTGTTTTCTGTTGTTTTGTGCTGTTTTATATTGTTCTATTTTTTTCTCATTCTCTTTTGTTTTGTTTTGTCTGGTTTTGTTTTTTTTACCTAGTTTAAGTATAAAATATCTTGTTGTTTTCTGGTTAGTTTTTGTTGATTAAATTTCATTTATTTTTGTCTTGTATAACCTCCATCACCTTTTTTGCTTTAGTAATCCGGTTTTGTGTTGTTTTATTTGGTGTCTTTTGAATTTGATCTAATTCTACCTATTCTATTTTGGAACAACTAGATTTGTATTTTTTTTAAATCTTTTTTCATATTGTTTGATATTGACTTATCTTGTTTTGTTTCGATTTGTCATGAGAGATCTTTTTAAATCCAGTTTCATTCAAACGCATCTTAATCTTACTAGTTTTTTGTAGTCTCGTTTTTCTTTAATTTTTACCTCGTTATTATTTTTTACTGCTTGTTTCTCCTTTTTCCCAATTTTATTGAGTTTGTTTTCCTTGCAATAATTTTCTCAGTTTTTTTTTCAATTATCATAAATGTTTTTCGAAAAGTTTATTTTATTTTTATGAAATTTTTGACTATTTATAGAATTTTAATGATCAGCGGAAGTCACCATCTTGGTTAGCTTTCGATAGCGTAATTTGACGTCTCACAGTTTGCCAGGAACAACACTTTTCTGGTCAAAATTGACTGCAGGCCAGACGCTTCGTTGTAGCTCATCGGTGTCTTCGACAAAGTTACTCGACTGTATTTGCGCTATCTATTGATGGATTTGAATCAGTTCAATTTTTCCTCGCAAGGTAGCGCCAAAATCTAACTTTTCACAGAAGCAAGATACAGCCATGGTTTCTTCTACAAAGTTGTTCATTATACCTTTTACATCAACTTTGTAGAACATTGTTCAGTTCTATGTTGTGTACTTACCTTGCAAAAATAATAATTTAAGGAAACCTTGCAAAAATAAGGTTTTTTCACCTAATTATATTTTTAGCTATACAATACCTCAAATTTCCACAGTATTCGGTTGGAATAGACTCAAATGAAATATTCTAGTGGAAAACTTATTTGTTTCGCAGATTTTTTCTGTCAAAATCGCAAAAAATAGGTTAAAATTATACATTTTCAAATTGCAATAACTTGCTTGCGAGCAGATTGGCGTACCTCATTTTTAGAAAAGTGACAGTTGTGATTATGAACTGAATGCATGTGAAAAATGTCGGTGGGTTCTCGTGGGTTCCTTGCCAAATGATTCAATAAAGTTGGTTAATTTTCAATACAAATTCACATATTTTAAGACCATTTTCTAAGAAAACATCCGCATTACCCGTAGAAAAGTCGAATTTTCATTGTTCAGTTATTGGAGTCGCTGCTTGAATAAATAATTCAGCACATTTTTCGAACTTTCAATCAATTTTGTAAAAATATTTTTTTTCCAAAATTAATTAAAAAAACAGTTTTAAATTATTTTTGGTTTTTTAAATAAATTTTACCAAATGTGCTTAATCGCTTAATTAAGCATCGCAATGGACTAAAGCAATAATAAAACGATGGAAATTCGACTTTTCTACGAGTAATGCGGATGTTTTCTTAGAAAATGGTCTTAAAATATGTGAATTTGTATTGAAAATTAACCAACTTTATTGAATCATTTTCAGGAAAGTGTTAAAATTTTAGGATTGCAATTTTTTCCAAATTTTAAAACTACAATAGATAAAAATTACAACAGCCTGATAAACAACATTAAAATGACATTAGCCCATCATAGTAAAAGACATTTAAATTTGTTTCAAAAATCGTGGATTCTAAATAGCTATGTTTTATCAAAACTTTGGTACGTTGCACAAGTCTTACCAATGGACAACAAACATATAAGTATTTTGAGACAGCTTACTAATAAATTTATACGGAAAGGTTTTTTTTAATTTTGTATCACACAGAGAATTGTATCTGCCGGTCTATAAAGGAGGAATTGCACTTGCTGATGTTGAAACAAAATCAAAAGCATTATTTATAAAGAATGTTTTATACACTAGAAATGGACAGTTAAATCCGAATGACTTTATCATGCGCATTGTCAATAAAAATATCTTCTCCAGGAATATGCGAGAATGGTTAGCATTGGCAAATGAATTACGAGTCTTTCCAAATTTCAATACCAGTAAATTAATTTATGATTTTTTATTAAGTCGATTAGCCATTGATATTAAAATGGAAAAGGAATTGCCGAGCCTTCAATGGGAAATTATTTTTGAAAATTGCAATCAAAACTACCTTAGCTCAGGTCAGAAGTCTTCCTTTTTTATCCTGCTGAGAGATTTGATTCCAACAAATGAAAAAATGTTCAGGCACAATGTTAGGGGGCTAAATTCTTCGAAATGCGATCTTTGTAACTTAAAAGACAGTTCTCTGCATCGAATTAAAGAATGTGAAAGATCTAAAATTATTTGGTCCTGGTTAAATAACGAACTAAAAACGAAATTCAAATTAGATATAACCGATGCAGAAGATTTATTCCAATGTACAATTAATAAGAAAAATTATAAGTTTAAGGCAGGATTGTGGTTAACTTTAGAATGCATAACATACATAATAGAAATGAGAAAAGATATAAACATAAATGGAATTAAAGAAAGAGTACGATCCCTAAGATGGAACAATAAATTTATTTTCCAGAAACATTTTCAGAACTATGATTAAGGTTGTATTAGTTGATAAGAGTGCAATAAGATTTAAGGAAAAAGTGCTAGTTTTAAGTTTGTTATGTAAATATAAAAAAAATTTAATCAATAAAAAAAAAAAAAAAAAAAAAAAAAAAAAAAAAAAAAAAAAAAAAATCATTTGGCAAGGAACCCACAGACATTTTTCACATGCATTCAGTTCATAATCACAACTGTCACTTTTCTAAAAATGAGGTACGCCAATCTGCTCGCAAGCAAGTTATTGCAATTTGAAAAATGTTTAATTTTAACCTATTTTTTGTGATTTTGACAAAAAAAAATCTGCGAAACGAATAAATTTTCCACTAGCATATCTCATTTGAGTCTATTCCAATCGAATACTGTGGAAGTTTTAGGTATTGTATAGCTAAAAACATAATTAGGTAAAAAACCCTTTTTTTGCAAGGTTTCCTTAAATTATTATTTTTGCCAGGTAAGTACACAACATAGAGCTGAACAATGTTCTACAAAGTTGATGTAAAAGGTATAATGAACAACTTTGTAGAAGAAACCATGGCTGTATCTTGCTTCTGTGAAAAGTTAGATTTTGGCGCTACCTTGCGGAGAAAAATTGAACTGATTCAGATCCATCAATAGATAGCGCAAATATAGTCGAGTAACTTTGTCGAAGACACCGATGAGCTACAACGAAGCCTCTGGCCTGCAGTCAATTTTGACCAGAAAAGTGTGTTTTATGCAATTTTTAGTCGTTTACAGCATTTTAAGGTTAAACGAAAGTCGCCATCTTGGGTTTAAGATGGCTTTTTCTTCTTCTTCTTCTTCTTCTACTTGAGCTGCTTCACGAGCAGCTCGGGTTAAGGGCCAGTGACTTTGAGTATATGCCCATAAGATGGCTTCAGAAAGGGATATTCGACTTCTTCTAGTTTAGTTCGTTCACCCAATACCCATATTGTTGGGGTTTGATGCGAATTTTTAATCGTTTAAAGAATTTCAAAAAAATCAGCGTAAGTCAGCATCTTTGATTTCAAAATAGTGTCAGATAACAATAATTCACAACTCAGAAATGAGCAACTCATCCCACACTTGTATGTATTTTATCTATTTATATGGCTCTCATGAAACCGTTATAAAACTTTATAGCCATTCTCATGACCATAATAAAACTATTAGGCATTGAATTGACTAGCGCCATGTTGGTTTCAAAATCGAAGGGCACAAAATTACGCCATTTTGATGGATTCACAATGTCAAGTATTTGAAATTATTTTTTCAGGACTATTTTCAACTAATTTCATTATGTTGAATGTTTATCCGCGAAATGTTTTTTATTTTATTTTTGTAATGAAACAAATATTTCATTAAAATTTACTAATTTTAAGATACTATTTCTTACACATTTTACCTGAAATCTTGAGAGGTAGCTTAAAAGATGCTCATAATATTGTAAAAATATTCCTTTTTTTATTATAAATTTTTCCAGATCATATCTCAATAATGGAATAATCATCAAAACATTGAAAAAAAACTCGGAAAACTAACAGAAACGAAAATAAAACAAAAATTGCCAAAATGTTTTCGAAAAGCTTTATGAAAGCTTTGGTGTCCAGAATCTCACAGCATAGTGAATTTATCGCAGCTAAAAAAATTGGATATTATGACTTTTCTAGTATAGGGCCAAATAGAAAGATTTTAGCTTTATTAGAGTTTTGGTGATGCATATAACCCAGAATGCTCCAAAAATTCCTTCCAGAATTGCGATCAACTGTACTATTCGATTCCAACAATCAACACATACTTATGGATTGAACATTGTTTCATAGATTCAAGTATAAGTGATGAAATCTTTCGGTATTATTAATTCTATGGAATCACTTCCAATCCCAATTTTGCGTTATCAGAGATTTGGGCCTTCACTCACCAGAAAAAGCGGCAGTGAACAGCAACAACAACAACAACAACACCATCAACCTTGATAATCGCTTCGCAACCCGTACGCTCTGGCAATATTTCACATCAGCAATCGGTACCTACCTACAAGTTTTGGGGAAAAGTTCTCTCTGGAAAACGATCATTCATAGATTCTGATCCGGGTTGTTGTGGGATGGATTTGGAAGGACTGTTGGGTGGGGATGAAAAATCGTTTTGACGTCATCAGTTTTATGATTGAAAATGCTGTCGAAATGGGCAAATTTTCTGTTGTTTCTTTCTGGCATCCAGATTTTTGTTTCTCCTCGTGCAGCAGCGTTTGAGGAGGAAATCAATTTGGATGCTAAAAATAGACTGGGGTAGAATTGTTCCAACTTGTTGGTTGTAGTTTCAATGACTGAAATTGTTTTCCCATCTGATCCAAAGGCTGGCGGTTGAATGGGTCAAATTTTATCCTGTTATAGTACGAATTTATGAAAGGCTCCTGAACGCAATTTATTTTCCTTCTTACAAAGGTAATGGTTTACTAAAAAAAACAGACTGGTCAATGTGTTCCACTTTTTTCGTGTACACGAGAGCAAATACAGTCTCAAGAACCCCTTGAACAAAACACAGCTGAAGAAAAAACGAGATTCAATTGAACTGGTTGTCAGTTCAACAATAAAGTTTCTGCTGGTGTGTTGAAGGGACAGATTGCCACGTCAAAGTGTCAACGAAGTTGGAATTGTTGACCGAGTGCTGCCGAACAACTCAATGAATTTACTTCATCCTTCCGGAAGTTTCATCCGGCTTATAGCCGTTCCCCGAAACCCTTTACTTTTCACTTAAGCCGTGGAAAGCCATTTTTCCCTCCGGGTCGTCCGAAATGGTGGAAGAAAATAAAAACTCACATGAGCTTACCGGATGCTGCACAGACCCACAGAAACACGCACCCAACGTTAAGTGTCATCTGCCCAATGGCCCGCGAGGGGTCAATATTGAAGCAATAAATAATGTTTGCTGTCTCATGCTCCGGCATGGCGCGGTTCCTCTTCTTACTCTTTCACTCTCTTCCTCCAGGCAGGAAAAAAGCAGAAAAATAAAACCGCTCGGCCTTTAGTCTACACCTCGGTCATCCTTATTTTCTTTGGTTATCTCCGTTACGATACCGGGTTCACGTTTTGTGAGCCATTTTGGGTGCAGCAAATTTCAGTCTCTCTTTTTTCTATCGGTGCCGAGGTTGCTGTCATTTGCCCGCACCTCCTCCATTCCTTAATCCGCACGCCGTGGGGAGGAAAGCCATGAATGGTCACCATCGTCCGAAACATCCGAAGACGCAAAAAGGTAGACCACGATGAAGCTATTTCCGCTTATTGCTTACACGGTCCTCTCCCTGGGTCACATGGATGAGTTGGCTGGAAAATTGGAACCAGATCTGCTGGACAGTTTTCTTTCGATTTGGGAACTGGAACACACCAGGGCTTCGATGATGGCAGAAGAGGTTAAACTTCACATCCACATATATCCTCGAAAGGCGGTAATTCCGGCTGACAGGTGGCGACAATGGCCCAAACTATCAACGGCTGTCTGTGAGTGTTATTTATAGCCGTGCTCTATTTTGTCATATTTACGAAATCTGCGCTGGTCTCCGGGGGGCGATTGGCAATCGGCAGAAGAGGTGTCTTTCTGGAGCTCGAATCATTTTACGCCATTAGCATTGCACTCTTCTAGAAATGACGGGTTTTAATGCAACACAAATTCCTCGACTTTTGATTTCCGGTTGCTACACTGCGGTTCGATTCAATTATAAGTGCACGAGCACTGTAAAACTTGGACGTTGCATTTGTGTTCAACTAAGAATTTCTTTTTTTCCTTTTTTATAAGAATTTAACCCATTAAAGTCATTCCTCCTCGAACTAAGAATTTCCGTTTCCGGATATTCAAAGCAAAAGTAGGAAAAAATTCGGCCCGGCCTTGTTGCCCGGATATCGGGCAAAAAGTTTGGAAAGTGTCCGGACATTTTCAAGTTTTTCGGAAAATCAAACAACAATTTTTAGTTTTAACGTCCGAAAGCTATTGTGATCAAATATATATGACAGGGTAAAAGTTGAAGGCTAAAAATCCTCTTAAATAAACATATAACAACAACAACAACATCAAATATATGATTCGAACGCTGCGAACTTCGATAAAACGTATGAAACTACATTTAAAGTATTTTTCTTTCCTTTTTTCACTTGAACTTTCCAAATAAAAACTCGATATAAGTCCAGATTTTATTCAAAGTTCAATTTATGAATTAATTAGGTTTTTAGAAAAATCATCCCGCATTTGCCTATCAAGCACGAAAACTAAGGCTTGATAATCAATACTGATGTTATGAAATCGTTTGGTACATCTTTGTACCTGAAAATAATCACATTTTCGTAGATGACGGAAAGAATTAAAGAAACATAAGCTATCAAAGAACGAAAGAACATAAGCCGTATATATCATGAATTTTTCGAAAAAGATACAACGGCTCACCGGCAGGACTTGAACCTGCAATCTCCGCTTCAGTACAACGGCGCGTTAGCCAATTTCACCACGGTGAACGTGATGAAACCGGCGAACCCGAGCAATCGAGCTCTGCCGATCAACTGCTGGACCTTCTATCGAAAACACAATGTATATCCCGTCTGCTCGGAACCTTGAGCAGCACTGATTGCTTCTACATCTGACCGTAAGCCGTTGTATCTTTTTCGAAAAATTCATGATATTTACGGCTTATGTTCTTTCGTTCTTTGATAGCTTATGTTTCTTTAATTCTTTCCGTCATCTACGAAAAAAAAGGCTTGATAATGTTTTAAAGAACGGTTTCAAGAATAATGAATTGGCATCTATGAACGTTTTCCAAATTATAAGTGAGTCTCTTCCCTACCCAATGCATTTTCGTGAAAAAAAAACGAACAACTGTATATGAAGATTTGCGACCAAAATGCAGTTTCAGATGTTGTCAACCATCAACACACGTGCATGATGGCATCGGAACGGCGCATTAAGTCGCTAAAAATGCGACTTGGAAGTATCGAGACGTCGTTCAACCTGATCAAAGGCTTCGTGGAAAACTTCGATAAAGGAACGAAGCCGATGGAAGTAATGCGGTAATGGAATATCAGCTGAAGCATCTCGTTAGGGCATTCGTCGACTGAGCTGTCCAATATCCAGAAATTTTATTATGTACGTTCGTCATGCGTTCGGGATGCGTTGAAGCTGGTGTCTGAATGGATTAAACACGCACTTGGTCTTCCGCCACGAGCGTGCACGTCAGTGAGCGAGTCCGTCGGTCGGCGAGCAGCGGCCCATTCAAGCAGTGTGTGATTACTCCGGCAGTTTGTGATCCGGTGGCTCACCGGTACTACTTCAAGCATAGGAGCTCCGGTCCGGTCTGCACATTTGGCGACCGTGGCAGGTATTTGTATCATCATGATCTTTAAAGATCGAAAATGCAAAATAAATAAGGAACCGGAAGGAGAAAAAATGCAACCTACGACAACTTACACGATAGGAAAAAAGTTCTAAACAAGTGTTTAAATTTAAATAGATTTACTCATTGGGTGCTAGTGAATGAGTAATTTTCAAATTGTGAGTAAAGTTAATTGGTGCGAGAAGCAAGGCTGGTCGATAAATCTTTGGTTTAAGTTTTAATACGAAATCGAAGGAGAACGTAAAAACGTGATATTAGGTAATTATGTCAAAACAGAGAATTGTCATGTCGCGTTGGATAACTATTTTTAATTATCTTATCAATTTGAAAAATCAAGCGAGTCGAGAGGACAACTTCAAATTTGAAAAAGCGGGTCGAGAGGACTGCTAAGATATCTTCCCAAGCAACCAAAAGTCTCATATCTTCTTAAACTCGTTCCTCCAAAGTTCGAATTTCGCTGAACAAAGGTTTCAAAGGGTACCGAATTTTCTCGAATGTGAGCATGAAAGTTACAAAAGCTTCCTCAAATAGCCCTCTGTGGACTTGAAGTTCCAAAAAGTTCCTCAAATAGCTTTTTTGTGACATGACAATCGCATCCACACAGTGTAAAAGTTACAAATTAGGTCTCAAATAGCCTTCTGTGAACTTCAAGTTCCAAGAAGTTTCTCAATAACCCTATTTTGTGACATGTCAATCGCATCCACACAGTATAAAAGTTACGAATTAGGTCTCAAATAGCATTCTGTGAACTTCAAGTTCCAAGAAGTTCCTCAAATAGCCTTTTCTGTGACATGTCAATCGGATCATTCAGAATAAAAGTTACAAATTGGGTCTCCAAAAGCCTTCTATGGACTGGAAGTTCCAAAAAGTTCCTTTAATAGCCTTTTTTGAGACATGTCCGCCATTTCATGAATATGAAATGTGAACGAACATCACAAAAGGGCATATAATAAATAAAGCATTTTTTGGAGCTTGGAAATTGTTGAAATGTATAATTTATATTGAAACTTCAACTCAGAACAACTTGAAGCTAACTCGCAAATGATTGTTTTTGAAAAGAGTAAATACCTTGACTTTATTAAATTTCGTCTAACTGTATTTACTTACCACGAATTTATCACACATTGAAAGTCACTCGAAGCAATTCATAAATTAAATACATATCAAGATTAAATCAAGAATTTGTATAATTTTATGCTTAACAGTTATAAACATGGAATATAATTTTTTTTTTAAACTGATATTATTTTAACGGATGATTGATTTATACGCCGTTTCGTAATGTTTCTTAGTAATATTCAACATACGTCTTTGCTGCTGGCCGCTGGCTGCCCTTGCGGGTATTCTAGGAAGCTTATAACCACTTCGAATTTTAGCTGCCGGTAAGGCAACATCTAGGCGTGGCGTCGTGGCAGCGTGTTCGGCTATCATCTCGAAGGATCGAGTTCAAATCTAGTACCAGGACTATTTTTTTCTATTAGGTTGTTTGATTGCTTGAGTAAGTGAATCAAGTGATGGGAGGAAAAAAGATGGATGTCGAGAAACCGGCAGCACCACCACATGGGCTGGTGGTGACCAAAGGAGAGGAAAATTATTTTTTTGTTTTCGCTGATTTAAAGTTTACTTGTGGGCTGAATAGAAGGTCGTTCAAATCTGTAATGGAACTTCAAAGTTTCAATAAGAACTTAAATTTTGGGCTGAATAAAAGAAACTTCAGCACATTAATTATGCTGATTAAGCTGTGATCAACTGAATCAAAGCAATCGAAAGATTCCTTTTAATTCAACCACGGTAAATGAAAAGTTCATATACCAGTATTTCGATAGCAACTTACTACCTTCTTCAGTGAACGTTTTCTATTTAATCGAAAACGTTCACTGAAGAAGGAAGTAAGTTGCTATCGAAATACTGGTATATGAACTTTTCATTTACCGTGGTTGAATTAAAAGGAATCTTTCGATTGCTTTGATTCAGTTGAATCATTCAACCAAGTAGGCTCATACCACAACAGACTGTGATCAACCTTTTTAACGAGACTTTTGGTTGCTTGGGTTATCAATTGAAATTCAAGCGTGTTGAGAGGACAGCTTGAGATAAGATTTAACTTCAAAGCGCGTGAGAGAACAGCTTAATTATCTTATCAATTGATCAAGCGGGTTGAGAGGACAGCTTGAGATAAGATTTAACTATGAAGCGAGTCGAGAGGACAGCTTAAAATATCTTATCAATTGAGAATCAAGCGAGTTGAGAGGACAGCTTGATATAAGATTTAACTATGAAGCGAGTCGAGAGGACAACTTGAAATATGGAAAAAAGAGGGTCGAGAGGACAGCTTAAATATCTTATCAATTGAGAATCAAGCGAGTTGAGAGGACAGCTTGAGATAAGATTTAACTATGAAGCGAGTCGAGAGGACAGCTTGAAATTCGAAAAAGCGAGTCAAGAGGACAGCTTTAAATATGGAAAAAAGCGGGTCGAGAGAACAACTTAGTTATCCTATCAATTGAAAATCAAGCGAGTTGAGAGGACAGCTTGAGATAAGGTTTAAATATGAAGCGTGTCGAGAAGACTGATGATTACGGCAGTACTCATGTTGCATCTAAATTTACTATTATTTTATTAGTCTCGAAATTGATACGATTAAAGCTATTGGCAACATAACTCATCCAAAAACCCAACCTCATGTTAAGCAGCGTTAGCGTGTACAAAGTATAAACGCAAAAATAAAGTAAGGATACTGAGCGTGCAAAAAATGAGTGAACGATACTGAGCGTGCAGAAAAAATGGGTAAACCATGCTGAGCGTGCAAAACCGCCGAAACGTCACTTTCGTTTCCGCTGGAAAAACGGACGGGTCGGCCACACAACATCGTGGCAGTGGAAAATAGTGCGCGTTTTACCGGGTTCTTTTTGTGTCGCCGAGGAGGAATTGCCGAAAGTTCCGTGGTCAGCATATCACTGGAAGCGATACGAGGCAAAAAAATTCGGCCACGCCACGTGCATACTGGGCACGGAATCCAGCCATTCGATTCAAAAAAAAAGGGCAGTCCATTTCGGGGAAAAATCGAATCTCGAGTCAGTAGCTACAGGAGGAGAAAACGAGCCCCAGAAAAGAGTCGCGAAGGTAATTTAGCGCATAAAGAGAAAAATGGGCTGACGACTAATACGGGCTTTCGCGAAGGCGGCCCTTTTTCCCCTATTTTCTTTATTAGCGAGTTCCTTGCTGGATTCCAAGGCGGTTTCGAGTATTGCATCGGTGGCATAAGTTCCGGCGCACATCTCCAGCGGCTCTTTTTTCTCCCCTCATCTTTCACTGCCTTCCGGTGCGGCAATTTCAGGCAGTGGTACGCGAGCCGAACAACCGAAGAAAATCAGCAGCCCCCTGGTAGTCCCCAGGAGTCGCCACAGGCGTAGGGCGAAGGCACCAATACTACAACCAATCAGCGCCTCTGGCGAAGGACGGCTGAAGGCTGAAGAGCGGCGGTGGTCGCAGTAGTGCCATGCGTTCGGCACAAACAAAAGCGGGCAACCGCACACGCAGTGCGGCCATTCGGCGCTCCAGGTCGCCGTGCCGCCAAATAATAACTTGGAAGCACCGGGACTCGAGAATTGCCGTGAAGAAAAGTGGTGGTCTTCTGGCACAGATTGTCCATAAGCAGAAGCGGAGGTCGCAGTAGGGCCATCCGTTCAGCACAAACAAAAGTGAGCAACCGCAGTGCGGCCAATCGGCGCTCCAGTTTGCCGAGCGGCCGAATAGCAGCAAAGACGGTGCTAAGGAGCCACCCAATCGGCCCCAGGCTTAGGGCGGCCGAAAGAGTAGCAGAGGTTCCGAGGTACCACCCAATCGGCCCCAGGCTTAGGGCGGCCGTATAGCAGTGCCAAGGTGCCACCAATCGGCCCCAGGCATAGGGCGGCCGAAGGAGTAGCAGAGGCGCCAGGTGTTATCCAATCGGCTCCGGTTGTAGGGTGGCCGAACAGCCGTAGAGGCACCAGGTGCCATCCAATCGGCCCCAGGCTTAGGGCGGCCGAAATAGCAGCAGAGGTTCCGAGGTACCACCCAATCGGCCCCAGGCGTAGGGTGGCCGAACAGCAGCAGCGGTACCAAGGTGCCACCCAATCACCCAGGCGTAGGACGATCGAATAGCAGCTTCGGTGCCAAGGTGCCATCCAATCAGCCCAGGCTTAGGGCGGCCGAAATAGCAGTGGTGCCATCCAAGCGGCCTCTGTCGAAGGGCGGCTGACAAATGCAGGGCAGGCGAAGTGCCGCACTAAAAGGGTCCGTTCAGCGAGAAAGCAGTGAGTACACGCTAATAGGGGAAAAGTGGGAGTGTTTGTAGCCAAAAATGTTGAGAATATAAACCAAAATCCATTGAAATATTTCTTGTCTTTATTTGTGGCACCGACCACGATCAGCCGCATTACACTCACTTCGCCAGAGCGACTCGGGTAGCGAATGAAATTTCATCACCGAGTCATTTGCGCAAAAACTCAAAGTTCGTCGCACCAAAGTTCACCTGTCCATCTCCGGAATTGGTCAGTCATCCACTCAATCCCGCTACAAACTTCGCACCACCATACACACTCGAGTTACTGGATTCGACCATCGTAGAGCTCCTTGTACTGCCAGAACTTACTCTTAAAGAGACTATATTAAACAAAAAGACACCATCTGATACATGCCAAAATGATGAGCTTGCAACCCTGCAGTAGGGCTGCTTTTAAGACTGTTTGATTTTGCTCGATTGGAATGACACTGACAGAAAATCAAAAATTCCAATCATGACATTTCGCCTCTTTGTTTAGGTACTATAGGCTCGTTACTCACACTTAATTTGCCATCCGCCACTCTAGATATTTCAAATTGAAACCTTCCGAAAGAAATTCAGCTCGCAGATCCTAACTTATACCAAACCAACCCTATCGACATTGTCCTTGACGCAGAAATATTTTTCGTTCTCTTCAAACCGTCTGGCAGAATTCCTTTTTGAGATTCACTACCAGTTCTTGTGAACTCTGTTCTGGGATGGGTGGTTTCTGGGAAGGTGGCCAAGTCTACCGCTATAAGCCCTGTTATCGCCAATTTTGCGAATAGCTTTGGAAGGTTAAAATGGTTGGTTTTATATTCTGAACTTCTTTTGTTACATTCCTTAAAGAAACCTCATTCTTAAAACGAGGTAGAGTTTTTGAGTGCCAAGATTTGAGCTTCAATACAAAAGGTTCGTGAAATAGCAATTCAAAACTTACAATTAAAAATTGGTGTCAATATGTGATCATCATTAAGCGTTGTAAAATGAAATATCATTGAAAAAATGAACTAAACTCCGCTGGAAGCAAGCCAGTTTTCTGACATGATTGTCAACACTTATTTTTAAATACCTTCTTGGATCAAATAACTTCCCGTTACAACGGTAAACTCATTTCTGGAACTGAAAATTTTGCTTGAGATAAATCTCCAGGGAGAAGAGGGGGTTAACCCCTGAATCCCCTATTTTAAGTGTCAACACGGAGGAAAAGGACGGCTTGCTGTTCCAACTATATCATCGGATATAGTTGGAACAGCAAGTGTAGAAGTGTAGATTTTTTTGCATTCATTTATTTGATCCACTCCACGAGCGAAAGTTCCTGCAATCTTAAACCAGCGGAAATCGTTTCTCCATCCATCGAGCTGGAAACTTCACTGCTGCTGTATCTACGCGATGCCCTTGACTATAGACGGCGAGGGGGTGAAATCCGGCTCACAGATTCCCCTATCCCCGAACCGGCAATCGAATTCAAACCCCGAGCAGCATCGCAACAAATTATCATTATCCTATCGCATTGGATGATTTTTATTGTTTCCACTGGAATCAATTTTCCAACTTTCAGGATCATTTGACCGGGGTGGCCAGCAGTTGTTGTAGTGAAAAGGGGGGAGGGGGATCTTTTGCTTTACTCTTTCACCATCAGCACGACCCGACCCATGATTAATAACGATCCACGTGGTTTGAAATTTCCGTCAATAAATAATCATTGATTGTTGACCGGGTTTTGCGTTCATCTTCCGGCTCCCGGTTCCGATGATTTGTGTTGGTTCGTTGGTGTAAATTTTGCAGATACCAGACAAGGTCCTTTCGCTTCAACCGGGGCGCGCGTCATCAGAAACCACCGCTCTTCAATTATCGGTTCCGGAAGTTGATTTCAGTCAATATTTCAAACTGTCATTCTGGCTTATTCAAAGTTTCACTAACCAATAGTGACATTAAGAATGATTTTTTTTCTATTGAGTAAGGGTGACGTTGAAATGTTTTCATTTGATTCAAATGCTTTAAGACTCTATCAAAGTTAACGTAGAGTTACGACAGAATATCGTATGTCAATTTTTTTAAAGAGCAATTTCACTCGTGTTGGGGGAAAGTGGTAGAAATTTTGACACTTGTAGCACATTTTGAAAATTTTACCATGCAAAAATGTTTTCAAGATCTTTGGGCGTTGTATTTTTATACAGTACTGTTTCTATTCCAGCCGTATCTGTTAGTAATATTGCTATTTTTGCATCACAGCATGCGAGAATGTGTGTTGTAAAAACTTTTGAAGGCCACAGATCTTGAAATGTTTTCGCATAGTAAAGCTATCAAAATGTGCTTAAAGTGTCAAAATTTCTACCACTTTCCTCAAACACCAGTGAACTTGCTCTAATATTTTTAAAACTTTAGTTGAGACGCACTAAGTCTCCAGTTGTTTAACTTATAGGGTGTCTCTTTATGTCTAAGCACGATTTGAAATGAGCAGTCTCTCTCAGGAGTACAATCAGGAGCAAATCCATTTTTTTACACTTTATTGTTCTATTTAGTCTTCTTCTACAGTGATTTAGTACAAAATAAGATTCCAGTGAGCCGTAGGCCCGTGATTGAATTTTTGACTGCATTGATCGAAGACTGCTTATTAGCCTCACCACAGACTAATTTGGGATGATTATGACCACTTTTTCCACTTCTAGCTCTTGGTTTGACAGAAGCAGATTGTTTTTGACTACACTTCGACTTCTGCTGGTACTTTAATGTCTTTAGACTAAGCCTTACCTTACCACGATGGATGGTGATGAGAAGAGATCCCACTTTTTGGCCACATCCCGAACTGAGGCAGTTTTCTTACTGGTGTGAGCACGCATTTTTCGGTCCAAAGTTTTGTCCACCGGACTCAATTTTTATCCACGAAGCTGCTTTCCTCTCCATGCTCCAGAATCGCAGATGGAAATGGAGATGGAGATGGAGATGGAGATGGAGATGGAGATGGAGATGGAGATGGAAATGGAGATGGAGATGGAGATGGAGATGGAGATGGAGATGGAGATGGAGATGGAGATGGAGATGGAGATGGAGATGGAGATGGAGATGGAGATGGAGATGGAGATGGAGATGGAGATGGAGATGGAGATGGAGATGGAGATGGAGATGGAGATGGAGATGGAGATGGAGATGGAGATGGAGATGGAGATGGAGATGGAGATGGAGATGGAGATGGAGATGGAGATGGAGATGGAGATGGAGATGGAGATGGAGATGAAGATGGAGATGGAGATGGAGATGGAGATGGAGATGGAGATGGAGATGGAGATGGAGATGGAGATGGAGATGGAGATGGTTATGGAAATGAAGATGGAAATGGAGATGGAGATGGAGATGGAGATGGAGATGGAGATTGAGATTGAGATTGAGATTGAGATGGAGATGGAGATGGAGATGGAGATGGAGATGGAGATGGAGATGGAGATGGAGATGGAGATGGAGATGGAGATGGAGATGGAGATGGAGATGGAGATGGAGATGGAGATGGAGATGGAGATGGAGATGGAGATGGAGATGGAGATGGAGATGGAGATGGAGATGGAGATGGAGATGGAGATGGAGATGGAGATGGAGATGGAGATGGAGATGGAGATGGAGATTGAGATTGAGATTGAGATTGAGATGGAGATGGAGATGGAGATGGAGATGGAGATGGAGATGGAGATGGAGATGGAGATGGAGATGGAGATGGATATGGAGATGGAGATGGAGATGGAGATGGAGATGGAGATGGAGATTAAGATTGAGATAGAGATGGAGATGGAGATGGAGATGGAGATGGAGATGGAGATGGAGATGGAGATGGAGATGGAGATGGAGATGGAGATGGAGATGGAGATGGAGATGGAGATGGAGATGGAGATGGAGATGGAGATGGAGATGGAGATGGAGATGGAAATGGAGATGGAGATGGAGACGGAGATGGAGATGGAGATGGAGATGGTTATGGAGATGAAGATGGAAATGGAGATGGAGATGGAGATGGAGATGGAGATGGAGATGGAGATGGAGATGGAGATGGAGATGGAGATGGAGATGGAGATGGAGATGGAGATGGAGATGGAGATGGAGATGGAGATGGAGATGGAGATGGAGATGGAGATGGAGATGGAGATGGAGATGGAGATGGAGATGAAGATGGAGATGGAGATGGAGATGGAGATGGAGATGGAGATGGAGATGGAGATGGAGATGGAGATGGAGATGGAGATGGAGATGGAGATGGAGATGGAGATGGAGATGGAGATGGAGATGGAGATGGAGATGGAGATGGAGATGGAGATGAAGATGCAGATGCAGATGCAGATGCAGATGGAGATGGAGATGGAGATGAAGATGAAGATGGAGATGGATTTATTCTCATTTTATTATTTTGCATTTTAATTTTTCACTATGCCCTTTTTTATGTCATGATGTTTTTCAAATTTTCCAAGTTTGCTAGTTAGTTACTTTTGTAATCTCCTGCTGGCAGGCGACGCCATATTTAATATCTTATGTAGGCAGCGATAAACAAAATTCAACATGGGATGAAGTCCATATTTTTTTTTCTTTTTATAAACAACCTGGCTTTATGATGACGTCATATGTATGTCTTTTCTGTGAGATATCTGTGAAATAGATCATTTCCTGCCGCGAGATCCGTCAACAAATTTTAATTCGCATTCCTTCGGTGTTGCCGTTAGACGAAATGCTACATTGACAGCCCCGTACAAGGGCTATCAATCTCTCAGCGCAGAAAATTGACAAAAGTTATCCAGCAATCTTATCCCCGAATGGTTCACAATCAAGTTGCCTCCATTCAGCAATTTCTCCATTATCAGTATCGTTCCAGCAGACAACGTATCACATTTCATTCCCGCCGGTGCACAGTGGTTCAAAATGCGAAAAACGTGATCGTTGCTTATAACTTTTTTAGGTCACATTTTAGCATTTCGGTGTCTTCGGAGAAGTTTGTCAGTAAAATCAGCTCTATAATAAAAAACTATTATTTTTCTGATTAATCGCCCTACAAGTGAGATAAAATTTCTAACTTCTCTGTTATAAGTTTTAGCTCTTTGATGTCTTCGACAAACTTGTTAAAAATCAAATTTTCTACAACTTTGTCTCAGATGCCAAGTTTCTAAAATAATTATTATCCGAGATATCGGCCAAATAAGAAACTTAACCTCTTAAAATCAGTTTTTTAATAATAACTTTTTTCAGTAAATTTTAAGTTTAATAAAATGTTCCACAAAGTTGTTTGTCTTACTAAAATACACCACTTTGTTGAACATTTCATGTTTGTAAAATGTGATACTGCAGAGCTATGTTAAAAAGATTACCGAAAATAGGGCTTTTTCACGCCTTATTTTACAAACACCGGGCAACATCGGGCAGCACGCTTTAGATGCAAAATAAAGTCGAAGATTTCGTCTACAAGATGCAGGTAAAATCGTCAGTATCCACTTGTATCCAAGCGAGATACAACAATTTTACTTTTCCAAGTTTGCATTGAAATCAACGATTTCTATGAAAGCACATACAGCGCATTCTACTACGTGTGTTTTCTTCTAGTTTTTCCCCGCGCGATGTCAGAAGCAAAGGTCTGGAAGCGCATTTGTATTATTAGCATCTCCAGCTTGTAGAAGATATCTATTTCAATTGAACACACAATAACCTGTACTAATAATACAAATGCGCTTCCAAACCTTTGCTTCTGACATCGCGCGGGGAAAAACTAGAAGAAAACACACGTAGTAGAATGCGCTGTATGTGCTTTCATAGAAATCGTTGATTTCAATGCAAACTTGGAAAAGTAAAATTGATGTATCTCGCTTGGATACAAGTGGATACTGACGATTTTACCTGCATCTTGTAGACGAAATCTTCGACTTTATTTTGCATCTAAAGCGGGCTGCCCGATGTTGCCCGGTGTTTGTAAAATAAGGCGTGAAAAAGCCCTATTTTCGGTAATCTTTTTAACATAGCTCTGCAGTATCACATTTTACAAACATGAAATGTTCAACAAAGTGGTGTATTTTAGTAAGACAAACAACTTTGTGGAACATTTTATTAAACTTAAAATTTACTGAAAAAAGTTATTATTAAAAAACTGATTTTTAGAGGTTAAGTTTCTTATTTGGCCGATATCTCGGATAATAATTATTTTAGAAACTTGGCATCTGAGACAAAGTTGTAGAAAATTTGATTTTTAACAAGTTTGTCGAAGACATCAAAGAGCTAAAACTTATAACAGAGAAGTTAGAAATTTTATCTCACTTGTAGGGCGATTAATCAGAAAAATAATAGTTTTTTATTATAGAGCTGATTTTACTGACAAACTTCTCCGAAGACACCGATATGCTAAAATGTGACCTAAAAAAGTTATAAGCAACGATCACGTTTTTCGCATTTTGGACCACTGTGCGGTGAGGTGGTCAGCGCCTATAGGAGTGGAATAGAGAATCAACGTTCTTCAGCACGGGAACTTCCGATGAGAAAGTTCCCTCCAGCTGGCAGCAGACACATTCCGAGATAGATGGAAGACGGAAATATTGTCGATTCCTCTCGTCCCGCTGCATGAAGGTCCGCAGGACAAGTTCATCGGGTCATAAATCAACTGCTGATGCTTCCTCCCTGATGGAGAGCCATGGCCGGTCGGTTTTCCTTTCTGTGACTGGACTTCACTATGGCATAGATACGTATATTGTCGGTGTACGACTAACTATGAGAAGATAGTACAACAATATGTTTGCTTTCCGTCAAACCAGGACTGGGTGGCCAGGAAAAAAGAAGATAAAAAAATTAAACCAATTCCGGTTGTCCTCTTTTTTGCAAACTATCCAACAATGGCTATCGCCACGGTCGGTCTAAGAGTGGGTCGCTAGCAGTTGTTTACATTTCATGGATCAAATCCTTATAACGGTGATCAAAACTTCCTGTTTTCCCCCGGAATGTTTATCTACCGAAATCCGAAAATAAAGCCATAATAATATGCAAATACAGTTAGTTACCCCCGAAGGTTGGCCTTTTATTGACACTTCCGATGGAAAAAGAAATCTATTTCGGGGAAACCATCTATTTGGAGCTGCCGAATTTTAGATGATGTGTGGGGAGTTTTGGTTTCCGATCCAAATGGGAGAGAAAATTCCAGGAATCCACACGGAAGCGTGTAATCAAGTCCGAAATACTGTCAATCCAAACGTAGCGTAGGACGTCACAGTGAAATGATTGACTTGATTTTCATGTCTTTAGGAACAGCAACCCTCTAAAAACAGTTCGCTCTTGGAGATCAACTTGATCGGTCGATGATCTGGTGTTCGAGCTGCTTAGTTCAGTTATAATCGGTTTATATTCATCGAAAGTTGAGCGAACTTTTGTTTTGGTGGCATCTTACAGTTTTGGGTTTTTATTCTTGAGTGGCTTCTATAGTTGGTGGTAAAACAAGGACATTCAGTCGTGTAATTGTGGTTTGTGATTAACGGTTAAAACAAAAATCACGTGGTTCCATTGGAATCCATTGTGGGCCTGTATTAATTGTGCTCCAGAAACTCTCAATTAGTTAAGTGAGAGAATTCTCTCGTGGCAGTGCTACCAGCTTTTCATGCGGCTAAGTAATTGCTTTACAACGGTACCTTAAGCCTTCGTTGTTGAGCTGTATTGAGGGAAAAGGGTAGTGGTTTACATCGTCAACCGCGACCGTGAGATGGCCACTGGCCAGTCTCACGGGTTAGGAGGTCCATCTACTCCTCCTGACCCCGGAACGAGCAAGAAACCCCCAATGTGGAATTTGAACCCTGTTTCCGTCTCGAAAACTGTCAATGGAAGTTTTGCCGACCGCAAAGTGCCTGTGTGGATGGACCCTATCAATGGTGAACTTAAAATTCTTGTTATGAGAAATGCTAATGCACAAGAAAATCTTCCCGATTGTGGAGAATAAGGTGAAAGATAAGAATCAAGTTTATTTGCCCTCATATAAACTTGATTCTTATCTTTCACCTTATTCTCCGAGAGTACACGACACCGATGACCCATTCTTAATCCGGAAATCTTTTGAAGAGGCTGTCGGTGCGATCGAGGATGCCCGTCCTGAAGCCAAAGGTTCCCGCTATGTTTTAAAAGTAAGGCAGAGCCGACAAATACAGAAGCTGCTCACTCTAAAAATACTTATCGACGGTACGCAAATTGCAGTGAATTACCACGAATCTCTGAATATCAGAAAATGTATCATTAATTCTCAGTACGGGCTGGGAATGACCGATTTGGAGATAAAGGAAGCTCTTGTTTCTTCTCGGGTTGTCGAAGCCAAACGTTTTCTCAAAAAAGATCCGAAAAATAGTTCGAATTTGCTGCCAACTTCCACCATCCTCTTAACCATACAAAGTACTGAGTGTTGTACCTGAGTATGTTTTGTTTGGTTACCTGAAAATATATACTCGCCCATATTATCCTAGCCCCTTGCAATGTGCCGTATGTCTGCAATTTGGGCACAGTAAAAAAATCTGTAAAAATAAGATTATATGCTCGGAGTGCTCTCAGGAGCATGAAACTTCTGCTGATCAACCTTGTCGAGCTGAACTCCACTGTGTGAATCGTAGTGGCCCGCATAGCTCAAGGTCAAGGATCTGCCCTTGTTCTCGGTACGATGACAAGACAGTAGATTCCGTTAATTTGAACGTTTTTATTGATGATCGTTAAATTATACCTGCAACCGATATCGTACTATTACAAATTATGTTTCATGTGCTATTATAAGAATATTGCAATGTTTGCATCCAGCATTATTTATTTGTGTTTACATTCTGTAGTTTGTGTTGTACTTACGTTTAGTGCCTACTTTACGTGGATAGTCTTGTTGTCGTCCTGAACGTTATTTGTTGTGTAAACTGTGATTTTTAAAAACCATTTTTTAATTGAATTACGTAAACACTAATTTTGTAAGTTTTGTATGTTACCTGATCGGTGCCTTGTTTTGTACAACACGTATATCTTTTCTGATAATAGCCGAACAATCTGTGATAGCAAACTGTGATAACTAGGTTAGATTTACAATTTTAAATCATACAAATTTCTTGTTTACCTTTTGTAACTAATAACACTAATAGCCGAACAATCTGTGATAGCAAACTTCGAAATTGTATAATAGTGACTGTAAGATATTTGAATAAGTTATATAAATATAGACTTTTAGAGTGAAATAAACCTGTTAATCACCTTATGGATTCGATCGCTTTTTCTTACTATTTTTATACTATACTACCGGAAGGCTCACCTTGACAGCTCATACCAACCATTGGAGTCGTATCTCGGTGGGGTTCTTTTGGTAGCGGAGGTGCGTTCGTACATGACGGAACACTCCCCCCCCCAGTACGCAGGAACCATTTCCGAGCGAACTATGCTTTGCACCGACGTCCAAAACTGCCAACTTCACAGCCGGCCGTTCGTAGATATTATGAAGAGTTCGCACTGTTGCACTGCGCACCTGGCCATTTTTAAGGTTGATACTTGTAACCCGTCCCTTGGGCCACGTATTCCTGGGAAGATCTGGATCAACGATGACTACAATATCACCAACTTCAATCGGCTTCACCGGATAATGCCACTTGGTTCGGCGGTTTATTGTCGGTAGATATTCGTTAAGCCATCTTTTCCAGAAAAAGTTTGCGTAAATTTGCGAGGTCTTCCAGCTGTTCTTTAACGTAGCGAGGCTTTCATGGTACGGTACAAGTGGCTTAGATCCGTTCGAAGATCCCAACAAAAAATGATTAGGCGTCAAAGCTTCACTTTCGATGTCGTCGATTGGAACGTAAGTAAGCGGCCGTGAATTGATTATATTTTCGACTTCTAGTAGGCCGTTTCGCAGAACTTCATCTGTAGGAAGTCGAGGAAGTTTGATGTTGGTCAATACCTTTTTGACTGATTGCACCAATCTCTCCCAGCTTCCTCCCATGTGAGGACTACTAGGAGGTAGAAATGTCCATTTCGTGTCAGATGTTTCGAATTCCGCCATAAGCTTATCTTGGTCAAGCAGTCGTAGATTTTCCATCAGCTCACGGTTCGCACCGATAAAGTTTGTGCCGCGATCACTGAATATTTCCAACGGTATTCCACGTCTAGCCATGAAGTTCCGTAAAGCCATAATACAGGAGCTAGTGTTTAAAGAGTGCGCAATCTCGATGTGGACAGCCCTGACAACTAAACACGTTATTAACATTCCCCATCTTTTTTCTACTCTTCTACCTACTATAACTTGCATTGGGCCAAAATAATCGACGCCAGTGTATGTAAAAGGCATGGAATAAGCAGCCATTCTGGCTAGTGGTAGATCAGCCATAGCTGGTGGTTGCGGAGAGGCTCGATTATTCTTGCAGGTTTGACATTCATTTCGGATTTTGTAACAAACCCTACGCAGTTGTGGAATTCTATATTTTTGTCGAAGCTTGTTTACAACTGCTTTGTGATGAAGATGGTGGTAGCGCTCATGCATGAAACGTACGATCAGTGTTGTAACGTGGTGAGTTTTTGGAAGGATTATTGGATGAACGGCAGGAGTGGGAATATATGGACAGCCAGTCATTCTTCCTTGCATTCGTAATATTCCGTGTTCATCAACAAAGGGGGATAGATTATAAAGCTTACTTTTTCTTGGTAAAGACTTTCCATTCGGTTCGGATAATAGCGAAATTTCCATTCGAAATTCATCGAACTGCACCTGTCGATAGATGCATCTCTCTGCTGCCAGAAGTTCTTGTTGTTTAAGAAAGCCGGTCGTAGGGTCACCACGCGAAAACCTCGCACAAAAATTCCTAACATAGCGTACAACAAAAGCTGTGCTTCGTACAAGTTTCCACCAGTTTGAAAAATTGATGACATTGAACAAAGGTTCTCGAATCGAGTGCAGGTTGGTTACATGTTGTATTTCATTGATCGTGGTCCCATGGTCAACAGGTTGTTCAGGACATAGGTGTGGTTGTTGCCATAAGAATGCAGGTCCTTTGAACCAACGACTAGAAGAGGTTATGTCGGGTAATCTTTGCCATTTGGTGCCATCATCAGCCACATTTTCCTTCGTAGGAACCCAATTCCATTCTTTTAACTCAGAGTGTTCTAGTATTTCGCTTACTCTTGGAGCAACGAACTTGCTATACCTACGATGATCCGAACGGAGCCAGCATAGAACATCTCTCGAGTCCGTCCAAAAAAATCGCGATCGAATAGGTATTCTGTGGCTTTCTTCTATATTTTTCGCTAAGCGCACTCATATAACGGCTCCTTGGAGCTCGAGACGGGGTATCGAGATGTATCGCAGAGGGGCGACGCGTGTTTTTGCCGTAATAAGAGAGCATTCAATTTCTTCACCTTCTTCAAAGCGAAAAAACGCGACAGCAGCGTAACCGTTCTCGCTAGCGTCCACAAACACATGCACGGTGTGCCAAAATACGTTATTAAAAATAAAAAATGACCACCAAAACGGCGCTCGACATTCGAAAGATACAGTATTCAGGCATCTATCCTGAAAATTTGGAAATGTTTCATCGGGCTTTTTTTGAAATTAGAGCGATTTTAAATTTCAAGTCAATTTGCATGAGATTTCCAATGGGGCTTTTCGACCTTATGTTCTATGACCATGGATTTTTCTGACTACACATATTTTATGACAATAACCCAGTTCAATGACTTTATAGAAAATTTCGTGCCCGACAACTTTGTGGAAGACTGGAAAACGATTTGAGTTGATCCTGAAAAGTTATTGGCAATTTTCTAAAACTTTATTTGACTGATTGAAATTATCCATGTTTCTTAAGTTTTTTTCAATTCCGCTTCACTTAAAAGCGAATATCTTTCCAGGCGTAGTTTGAATCAATTTTGGGTCTTCTACCATTTTTTTTCGTGCTTAAAATGTGCTTAATCGACCAAGTTAAATAGCATAATATTAGTTTAAGAAATGTCATTTTTGATTACCTTCTTGGATTCAAGTATAAAAATAAACGATATTTTTTTATTTAAAATTATAAATCAACACAGATGACGACTGTTATAGTCCACTACAGCATTTAAGAGATGATCATAGTACAACTTCGATGTATCGGGGGTTTGATATCGTTTCCATGTTTCTGAAAAATCATGATGAACACTCCCCGAGTCTTGCTCTCCAAATACACTCAGCGATTTTCCGGTGTATTCGCAAAAATCCTTTACATGGAATCGTAGAATGTGTAATTTGAAAGAGTTTGGCAGTTTAAGTGGATTAAATAATTTGATGTTATTATACTATAAGGCTAATGTTCATAACTATTCCTAAAATACCTTCGAACACCGCCATCCTTGAAACGTTCAGAATTGGACTGCTGTCCCAGTGAAATCACCGACAAAGTATCGTAAACTGGGGAACTTTGATCACTTTTTTCATTCATTTTTGAATATTTTAGAAGGGGTTGCTTTTTCGTTACACCTAAAAGTTTTAAAAACAACTACTGAGGTGAAAAGTATAAAACATGATCATTGATTGCAGTAAATTCAAACGACATTGGTGATTATAATTAAATGTTTTTTTACAAAACCAGATTTCAGTTATTTTAACTTTTTACTTAGTTAATGATGATTATCTGCAAAAATTTCATGTTGATCAAAGTTCCCCCAGTTTACGGTAATTTTAAAAGAACCACCTCCACTGTCCATTACAAATTTAAAAATTAGTTCTTCATCAGTCATATTTCGCGTGTCTCGATTCTTTTCAATAATTTCTTTTACATCGACGCAGTATACTACGGGTGCTTCTTTGACGCTTTCGTTTCCTCCCATATCACCCATCTTCTTGATTTCGAAGAAATCCTTTAATTGCCGGTTATATGAGCCTAACTTTTCTTTAAGATTAGGTTCAAAATTGATACCCATTTTACGAAAGTTTCGTGTAATACTAAGGGTTTTCCTCACGCTTAAGTTGTTGTCAACTTTCATTTCGAACACATTCTGGGCAGATACAGAAGCAGTTGGTTTCAAAGAGCTGTGAGCTCATATGATGACTATTACCCATAGATTTACTATTACATACACATTTGTGCTGAAAATTCTATCCCAAACAACTTTACCGAAAACCCAAAAACGATTCAAACTACGCCTGGAAAGATATTTGCTTTTAAGTGAAGCGGAATTGAAAAAAAAAACTTAAGAAACATGGAAAAATTTCAATCAGTCTAATAAAGTTTTAGAAAATTGCTAATAACTTTTCAGGATCAACTCAAATCGTTTTCCAGTCTTCCACAAAGTTGTCGGGCATGAAATTTTCTATAAAGTCATTGAACTGGGTGATTGTCATAAAATATGTGTAGTCAGAAAAATCCATGGTCATAGAACATAAGGTCGAAAAACCCCATTGGAAATCTAATGCAAATTGACTTAAAATTCAAAAATCGCTCTAATTTCAAAAAAGCCCGATGAAACATTTCCAAATTTTCAGGATAGATGCCTGAATACTATATCTTTCGAATGTCGAGTGCCGTTTTGGTGGTCATTTTTTATTTTTAATAACGTATTTTGGCACACCGTGCATGGAGTTGAATGTTGTTTTTTGTCGATACGGTCGTTTTTATTCTATAACATCGAGGAATAGACACTGACTGTACCTGGTTGAGCACGCTGAGCCATGTTTGCCATTTTATGAAATGCGCAGCTGTGATTTGACTATCCCAACTGATTCCGGAACGCCAAATTTCTTGCAATAGAACCTTTAGGTACATAAGTACATTTGCAAGTAACCCTAGAGGATCATAGATCAACATTAGTATTCGAAGAACTTCTCTTTTTGTCGGTATTTCAACTCCTGATAATAATTCTTCTTTGCAACGACTAGGAACCTTGAAGGTAAAACAGTCGTTTGTGGTATTCCACCACATGCCCAAGATTTTCTCAGTTGCTAGTTCGCTACTCACATCCAAACTTTTCTGAGTGCAGTTTTGTTCTCCCATAGCATCCATGACGCTACTGCAGTTCGACAACCTTCCTCGGATCTCGAAGCCACCATCAGCGTGAATCAAACGAACAGCTTTTGATAACACCACTGCCTCTTCTTTCGTTTCAACGCTGATGAGCATGTCATCCACGTATGTATCCTCCTCTATAGCTCGCACTGCTGCTGGATACTGTTCAATAAAACGTTTGGCATTGAGGTTTTTGACGTATTGTGCGCTACTAGGAGAACAGCTTGCCCCAAAGGTCATAACCTGCATTAAGTAGACAATCGGTTCCTTCCCTGGTTTTCCATCATTCCACAAGAAACGCTGACAATGTTGATCTTCTTTATTCATACGAACCTGGTGGAACATCTCTCTGACGTCCCCTGTTACCGCCACTCGATACTCGCGAAATCGTTGAAGTGACTGTGACCGATTCTCAATCTAGTTAGAACTTTTTGTTCGTATGGGCACTTACGATCATTGGATTTAGACACTGTATTTTTGATATTAAGAAGTTTAGGACGTGGATTTAAACAGGACCATTCAAGCTGCCATGCCTGCCATATTTTTCTGTTGATCTCTTCTTTTGCATCATTTCCAGGAAGTTCATCAATGATTCTTCGTTCAGATTTACTAGCTTTAGCCAAAGTATCTGCTTCCTCATTTCCCAATATTCCAGAATGGCCTGGTATCCAAACCAGGTTTATATTTTTATTTTTGAGAGCAGTCTCGCATAGTTGAATCCACGAATTTCTGGATTTAGCCGACTCTAACGCCTTAAGACAACTGGCACTATCCGAAAAGATCGCATAGTTATTATGTTTGGAAGCATATTGGATAGCGGAGTGTACTGCCATGACCTCAACACTAAATATTGAACAAGCATTATTCAGCTTTCTACTGGAAGAAAAATTCTCAGAATATACCCCGAAACCGGTATTATCCAAAGTTTTGGAGCCATCTGTAAATATGAGGTTGTGATTTGAATATTTACGAGTTATCAATGCTTTGTAAATTGGTACAACTTTAGCTGCGCAGTCGCCTGCTTTCACTTGTTTTGCTATTGACCAATCAACCATTGGGGGAATGTAATCCCATCTAGGAGCACCCCATCTCCACAAAGGGGTGATGTTTGGAAACTGAGAAGATGTAATTGCTTCGAAAGAAGCTGCCGCTCTTCTAATGATAATTAGATTTTCAGTAGTTCGACCACAGAGAACAGAGTTCGGGCTGGAGCTCAAGACGTGTGTGAGATTACCAACCTAAGATTCAAACCAATTCGTAAGTTGACTAACATCCATAAGATGTCGCTACCAGTACACTTATTTTTTTCCTTTTTTCGACACGCTTATAAATTAATACTCATAGCTTATCTTAAAGGCCAGTGCAATATATTACAGTAACACATGTTTTTATGTAAAAAAATTTAAAAACATCATGATTTTAAAAAAAATGCAAATCATATTCCAATCACACTTTAAACGCTGTCATATGTCTCAGCATATGCCCCATATTGTTCTATCAATATTGGCGCTGAATTGAAAGTTGAATTCCAAGTTTTGGAGTTTGGGCTGGGATTTTACTATCAGTAAACAATTTCCTTAAACAGAAATTGTGAACATAAATGTTATAATTGTAAATTATGGGTCGATATTCCGGTTGATATTACCTGAGATTGATACATGAGGACTCGTAACTCACCCAAGCAACATTTTAAACTCCTTATGGTTTTGTAAGAAAAGGGGGATGTTTTTAAGGGGGTTTAAAAAAGCCTTGATAGCTTTAAAGCTTATTTTACGCAGATCGTTATATAAACTATCTGCGAGACGGATACAAAACGACAATAAAACCTTTTTTTAAAACCCCTATCTAGTTCACGATTATTTAAATTAACCGTCTATTTATTGGCATTCAAGTCCACTTTACAGCAATTTTAAAACCTCAACAACATTCGAGCATCAACTGAACCGGATTCAAGCGCGTCCTGCGAGCTGCGCGATGAACCAACACAAGAAAATCGACAAAGAGTCGCTGCTGCCACGGCCGGGAAAATTTAGGAGTGGTACGCAAGCAATAATTCTTCCGGATTGAAATCAACGGAGCAAGAAAGAACGGGTAGGTGTTTCATTAATCAATTTTAAAATTCTATTAATGAGTTTCTGTTTTTTTACAGAACCCTACCTAACTTCCCAAGAATCTGCAGGCTGCAGGATGTGGGCCAAATTTAGCGGAAGCAGCTGGCAACAACTGTGAGTTCGTAGGACGCAGATGGCTTCGAAAAGTGCCCGAAATCTGTTGAAAAAGATACGATCTTTGTGACCAAACTCGCGGTAGCCATCTTCGGGTTAAAGTGATATTTAAACAGAAATGAAAATTTTAATAAATACTTTTGATTGATAAATCACCTGTGAGTTTTTATTTGTTTTGTTTAGTGGTTTTTCATTATGCCAGCCATTCAAAAAAGATAATAACACAGAAATAGATTCGGTAAAAGTTTGTTTGTAATACATTATTCTATTTCTATTTTTCTATTTTGTCATTATATGTGAGCGCGCGTTTTATTTACCAGTTTTTTGAAATATTAATCAATAAAACTGAAAGCGCTACAACTTTACACATTAATATATCGAAGAATCAATTTATGTAATATTAAAAATCAATAGCACACAATAGTCATTTTCCAGACTTTTTTTTTAGTTGAATCATCTTTTTTGAGCACATGCAACTTCAAAACCTTTTTCGGATAAATTCACGAATTCGGAAAAAATCATTCACGCAAAACATTTTTTCTGCATCTAGAATCGATTATCTAACCTGCTTTCGGCAATGCTTTGGTTGTATAAGGTTCTTGTAAAGTTCTCTTCAGAACCTCCTGTAGGTGGGCCTTTTTACTCTTATAAGTGATTTATAGATGTTTTAATGGGGTTTACATAACTTTACGTTGTTTTATAATGAGGTTTTATAGCTCCCTTTCAGTTTCTTATAAAATTAAAATTGTTACTTGGGTCAGGATAAGTAATCAGTAGAAATGAATAAAGTTATCATTAATCATGATTTACAAGTCATCGACCCATAATTTACAATTATAACATTTATGTTCACATTTTCTGTTCTAGAAAACTATTTACCGATAGTAAAATCCCAGCCCATACTCCAAAACTTGGAATTCAACTTTCAACTCAGCGCCAATATTGATACAACAAGGCATATGACAGCGATTGAAGTGTGATTGGAATATGATTTGAATTTTTTTAAATCATGATGTTTTTAAATTTATTACACAAAAAATGTGTTACTGTCATATATTGCACTGGCCCCCTTTGAAATAAGCGATGAGTATTCATTTCTAATCGTGTCGAAAAAATGAAAAAAAAATTGTTGTACTGGTAGCGACATCTTATGGATGTTAGTCCACTTACGAATTGGTTTGAAACTTAGGTTGGTATTCTCACACACGTTTTCAACACATTTTTGTTCGGGGCTCGCTATCTGTTATCTGTGGTTCGACCCATCTATAGCATTCGAATTGATATTCGTGCTTCAGCAAGTGCTACTCTGTATCCAAAGGGTAACTGACCAAATTCACTCAACATTGCTTTAGTTGGACTAGTACAGAAAGCACCTGATGCTAACCGCATTGCTTTATTGTAGATTGGTTCTAAGATCGGAATTATGTTATCTTTTCTTCTGCTACTTATGCAAATTCCGTATAGTAATCGGGGAACTACAACACTGTTAACAAATCTTAAAAGAATCTCTCTTGAACCTCTAACTTTACCACTTATCATCTTCAGAGCATTTATCATATTTGATGCAGTATTTCTTCTTTCGTTTGCGTGCTGAATGAAAGTCATTTTACTATCGAAAATAACTCCCAGAATTTTCATATTTTTTACAATGGGTACAGGAATATCTTTAAGTATCACATTCGGTAATTTTCCTCGATGACGGCGATTCAAACAGGTGTGTAATACCTAGTTGACATTTAGGAATAGAAACATTGAATCCAACAGACGATAGCCACTCTTGAGTTTTTTCTGCAGCATTTTGAATTTTTTCTCTAAAACTCTTTCTTTGTTTTCCGTATGCTATTATTAGTATATCGTCCGCATAAACGATAATTTGAACGTTTTTAGGAATGACTTTGAATAATGGATTGATGGCAATTAAAAAAAGGGTAACGGATAATACGGATCCTTGAGGAATTCCTCGGGCAGTCGATCGAATTGACGAAATGTATGACCCTATCCGCACTTTAAGTGAACGGTTTAATAAGAAATTTAATATGAATTTTAAAATTCGACCTGAAAAATTCATTTCAGTTAGCGTTTTTACTACAGAAGTTCTATTTACAGTATCGTAAGCTTTAGAGATGTCGAAAGATAGCATTTTACAGTGTTGTTTGTCGATAATTGGTTTATTTAGAAATTCTTCCAGTTCTGAAAAGTAGACATCTGTCCCTAAACATGCTATAAAAGCATACTGTCGAGGATCTAGCAAATTTCTATCTTCAAGTTCATTTATCAGCCTTCTGTTTATTATTCGTTCTAACACTTTTCCTATGCAGCTTATTAGAGATATTGGACGATAATCTTCAGGGGAACCTTCTTTTTTATTTTTTTTTAAGTATTGGTACTATTATAGACTCCTTCCATCCTAGTGGTATAGATGCTGTTTTCCAGATTTCATTATAGGTTTTTAAAAGGCTGTTCTTGCCTTTTACTGAAAGAAACTTGAGTAATGGATACCCTATGTCATCATTCCCAGTGCTTTTACTGGCACATCTGCTTAAAGCCCAATTCAGTTCATTGATGGTTAAATCACTGTTGTATTTATGTTCGTTTTGAAGATTGGTTTGAGTTTCGAAACTATAAGACTCAGATTCAAATGAAGCTCCGCTTTGGATACGACCAATATCTTCAAAATGGTCCGCTAAGACATCAGCTACTGTCTGTGGATCATTCGAGAGCGAATTATTTGTTTTTATAAACGGTTGAGATTTTCTATGTAAATCGACCTTGAATAGCTGCAAGGCGCCTCCAAATTTCTGAAGAGGAAATATTCGAATTTAACCCTTCTACAAAATTTTTCCACGAATTAGTTTTGGCTTCATTCACAATTTTTCTAGTTTCGTTTCGTTGTTTACGAAAATCTATCAACGCTTCATTATACTTAGAGTGAGTAGAATCAATTTTACGCAAAAACCTGAGCTTTTCACGCCGAATCTTAATAGCAGTTGCGACTGTATCGTTCCACCATGGAACGCTTCTGTGTCCAGACAAACCGGAAGATTGAGGAATACTTTCAACAGCTGCATCAAAAATAAGTTGAACGATTTCTTCAGGGGTATATTGTTTATCATAATCTAAGCTGAGGTCTAAAATTTTTTGATATTCATACCAATCAGCCCTATCAAACTTCCATTTTTTAGCTATTTGATTTGAGAGGGAGGAATGATTAGGAAAAACTAGGATAGGGAAATGATCGCTCCGGTGAAGATCTTTTTCAATATGCCACTTCAAATTATTATGGGTTCCGGAACAGATTGTCAGATCAACAGCAGATTGGCTTCCATTTGCTAGGCTTAAAAAGGTCATAGAATCATCGTTCAAAATATTCAATTTGTACTTGTCCATCAGTCCTATTACAATCTTACCACGAAGGTCAGTAGAATTCCCACCCAAATTTGGGAGTGAGCGTTTAGATCACCCATAATGATGAAAGGCTTCGGTAATTGATTAATCAATTCTTCAAGATCGCTTTCAAGGGAACTGTTATCTCTGGAAGGAGGTATGTACAGTGAAACAAATGTTTTCTCCGTAGGGATACTTATTTAAACTGCAATTGCTTGCAAAGAAGTTCTTAGATGAATTCTTACAAACGGTAGATCTTTCAGCATTGCAATGGCAACCCCTCCCCAACCAGTAACCCTTGAAGGTGGACAACACAAAATTTCATAGTTAGAATCGAAGGTTGGACAGTTAGGCACACATAGAGTTTCTTGTAAACAAATTATGTAAGGTTTGTATTTTTTGAATAATAATTGAAGTTCATTACGACGAATACGATATCCTCTTAAATTCCATTGAAGAGCGACAGCGTTTAGGGAAGATAGAGACATGGTCATGGTTAAAAATAAAGGGGAGTGACGAGAACAGAAATTACCTGGATTAGTAACAAGAGGATACCATACGTACTTGTAGTTAGTTAGCTCTTATCCCATGTTCATCATCAGCGGCATCATCACCAGCCATCAGATAGAACAGCAAATAAATCCTCCCATTACTGCCTGACGGCTCTCTTTTCGAAGACGCTCGGAATGATGTAGCCGTTTCGTCGTAGGTGGCAAAAGAACGGCATCTGATGGGATTTATATGTTCTGGTGAAGATGAAATAGGGATTTCCTCGTATCGATGATGGGTTCAACGAAAGTGATTTTTTTTCCTCCTTCCTTGGTTTTGTTGAAGCCCTTTTCTTCCATCTGAAAGAGTTTAGCTGTAGGTATCCATGTGCTATTTTTGGTTTGAGCTAGGATTAAGTCGATTGTTATTTTTTACAACTAACGATAGTTGAACCGGTTTCGAAAGGTACTAACTACTTAAATGTCCCATAAAATCACACCGGGTTTCCATTTCGCAATCAACCATTATACCCGGAGTAGGTGTGAACTTCACAAGTGCTCGGGCGGTTAACAGCTCGTATCGAATTCCCGCCGCTGCTGCTGGAGAGCTTTATTGTCGTCGATCGATTCACATGAAAATCAACACCCACCGCAAATGGCATTGTCAAATTTCGACTTCAATTTGTCGGTTTTCACATTTTGCACACCTATTGAGAGCGATACAGACGAGAGTTAATAAGCGACTGCCAAATGGAAAACCGCTTGCCAAATCAACATTCAAGCCCTGGCATGTGACGGAATCAAATACCGTCGTCAGGCTAGACTTACAAGGGCCAGGACGACGACGGGGAGGAAAAAATATTCCGAAAAAGCTTTCTACCAGTCATCACACACATCCTTCCGTGAATAAACGAATTTTCCGCTGCTAGGGAAAACTGCTTGATTCCGGTTTCGTTTTCGGTTTTTTTTTTCGTATACTTCTCCACGCTGAAAGAGTAGAGATTCGAAGCCAGGTAAAGGAACTTCAATCGTTTGTTAGGTTAGGTTTTTGGGCCGTTTCAGATTTCGGTTTCGTTTCCTGGAGAATCGTTTCGCTCGAAGCAAATTTACACTAGCACCGGGAAATGGTGGTTTAAATTATCAGATCAATTTCTGATAATGATTGGAAGATGAATTTGAATGAGATACAAGGAACAAATTTGTACGAAGAGTGTAAAGATCGGCAATCTCTTCTATTACTAAGAGGGCGGAAACTGCGCTGAGTAAATTAATTAACTTAGGTATTCTGCGGCAATTTTGGTATCCGGCAAACCAATAAAATGTCATTTCATTCGAAAATAACAATTAAGAAATCTGTGAATGACAAAACAATCGAATGTTTAAAAAAAATTAGAATAAAAATCTATTTGAACGATGGCAATAGGCAAAATTTTTAACTGGTTTCAATATATAAATATGAATCTATTTTCATCATAAATTCTCGAAAGAATATTTTAATTCAGAAAAGCAACGAAATATTTAAGTTCCAATTAAATCTTCGAAAATTAAAAAAATGTCAAAAACGACAAAAATGACAAAAATGACAAAAATGACAAAAATGACAAAAATGACAAAAATGACAAAAATGACAAAAATGACAAAAATGACAAAAATGACAAAAATGACAAAAATGACAAAAATGACAAAAATGACAAAAATGACAAAAATGACAAAAATGACAAAAATGACAAAAATGACAAAAATGACAAAAATGACAAAAATGACAAAAATGACAAAAATGACAAAAATGACAAAAATGACAAAAATGACAAAAATGACAAAAATGACAAAAATGACAAAAATGACAAAAATGACAAAAATGACAAAAATTACAAAAATTACAAAAATGACCAAAATGACAAAAATGACAAAAATGACAAAAATGACAAAAATGACAAAAATGACAAAAATGACAAAAATGACAAAAATGACAAAAATGACAAAAATGACAAAAATGACAAAAATGACAAAAATGACAAAAATGACAAAAATGACAAAAATGACAAAAATGACAAAAATGACAAAAATGACAAAAATGACAAAAATGACAAAAATGACAAAAATGACAAAAATGACAAAAATGACAAAAATGACAAAAATGACAAAAATGACAAAAATGACAAAAATGACAAAAATGACAAAAATGACAAAAATGACAAAAATGACAAAAATGACAAAAATGACAAAAATGACAAAAATGACAAAAATGACAAAAATGACAAAAATGACAAAAATGACAAAAATGACAAAAATGACAAAAATGACAAAAATGACAAAAATGACAAAAATGACAAAAATGACAAAAATGACAAAAATGACAAAAATGACAAAAATGACAAAAATGACAAAAATGACAAAAATGACAAAAATGACAAAAATGACAAAAATGACAAAAATGACAAAAATGACAAAAATGACATAAATGACATAAATGACAAAAATGACAAAAATAACAAAAATGACAAAAATGACAAAAATGACAAAAATGACAAAAATGACAAAAATGACAAAAATGACAAAAATGACAAAAATGACAAAAATGACACAAACGACAAAAATGACAAAAATGACAAAAATGACAAAAATGACAAAAATGACAAAAATGACAAAAATGACAAAAATGACAAAAATGACAAAAATGACAAAAATGACAAAAATGACAAAAATGACAAAAATGACAAAAATGACAAAAATGACAAAAATGACAAAAATGACAAAAATGACAAAAATGACAAAAATGACAAAAATGACAAAAATGACAAAAATGACAAAAATGACAAAAATGACAAAAATGACAAAAATGACAAAAATGACAAAAATGACAAAAATGACAAAAATGACAAAAATGACAAAAATGACAAAAATGACAAAAATGACAAAAATGACAAAAATGACAAAAATGACAAAAATGACAAAAATGACAAAAATGACAAAAATGACAAAAATGACAAAAATGACAAAAATGACAAAAATGACAAAAATGACAAAAATGACAAAAATGACAAAAATGACAAAAATGACAAAAATGACAAAAATGACAAAAATGACAAAAATGACAAAAATGACAAAAATGACAAAAATGACAAAAATGACAAAAATGACAAAAATGACAAAAATGACAAAAATGACAAAAATGACAAAAATGACAAAAATGACAAAAATGACAAAAATGACAAAAATGACAAAAATGACAAAAATGACAAAAATGACAAAAATGACAAAAATGACAAAAATGACAAAAATGACAAAAATGACAAAAATGACAAAAATGACAAAAATGACAAAAATGACAAAAATGACAAAAATGACAAAAATGACAAAAATGACAAAAATTACAAAAATTACAAAAATGACCAAAATGACAAAAATGACAAAAATGACAAAAATGACAAAAATGACAAAAATGACAAAAATGACAAAAATGACAAAAATGACAAAAATGACAAAAATGACAAAAATGACAAAAATGACAAAAATGACAAAAATGACAAAAATGACAAAAATGACAAAAATGACAAAAATGACAAAAATGACAAAAATAACAAAAATGACAAAAATGACAAAAATGACAAAAATAAAAAAAAATGACAAAAATGACTAAAAATACATCTGAAAATCTGAAATCTGAATCTGAAATCTGAATCTGAAATCTGAATCTGAAATCTGAATCTGAAATCTGAATCTGAAATCTGAATCTGAAATCTGAATCTGAAATCTGAATCTGAAATCTGAATCTGAAATCTGAATCTGAAATCTGAATCTGAAATCTGAATCTGAAATCTGAATCTGAAATCTGAATCTGAAATCTGAATCTGAAATCTGAATCTGAAATCTGAATCTGAAATCTGAATCTGAAATCTGAATCTGAAATCTGAATCTGAAATCTGAATCTGAAATCTGAATCTGAAATCTGAATCTGAAATCTGAATCTGAAATCTGAATCTGAAATCTGAATCTGAAATCCTAATCTGAAATCTGAATCTGAAATCTGAATCTGAAATCTGAATCTGAAATCTGAATCTGAAATCTGAATCTGAAATCTGAATCTGAAATCTGAATCTGAAATCTGAATCTGAAATCTGAATCTGAAATCTGAATCTGAAATCTGAATCTGAAATCTGAATCTGAAATCTGAATCTGAAATCTGAATCTGAAATCTGAATCTGAAATCTGAATCTGAAATCTGAATCTGAAATCTGAATCTGAAATCTGAATCTGAAATCTGAATCTGAAATCTGAATCTGAAATCTGAATCTGAAATCTGAATCTGAAATCTGAATCTGAAATCTGAATCTGAAATCTGAATCTGAAATCTGAATCTGAAATCTGAATCTGAAATCTGAATCTGAAATCTGAATCTGAAATCTGAATCTGAAATCTGAATCTGAAATCTGAATCTGAAATCTGAATCTGAAATCTGAATCTGAAATCTGAATCTGAAATCTGAATCTGAAATCTGAATCTGAAATCTGAATCTGAAATCTGAATCTGAAATCTGAATCTGAAATCTGAATCTGAAATCTGAATCTGAAATCTGAATCTGAAATCTGAATCTGAAATCTGAATCTGAAATCTGAATCTGAAATATGAATCTGAAATCTGAATCTGAAATCTGAATCTGAAATCTGAATCTGAAATCTGAATCTGAAATCTGAATCTGAAATCTGAATCTGAAATCTGAATCTGAAATCTGAATCTGAAATCTGAATCTGAAATCTGAATCTGAAATCTGAATCTGAAATCTGAATCTGAAATCTGAATCTGAAATCTGAATCTGAAATCTGAATCTGAAATCTGAATCTGAAATCTGAATCTGAAATCTGAATCTGAAATCTGAATCTGAAATCTGAATCTGAAATCTGAATCTGAAATCTGAATCTGAAATCTGAATCTGAAATCTGAATCTGAAATCTGAATCTGAAATCTGAATCTGAAATCTGAATCTGAAATCTGAATCTGAAATCTGAATCTGAAATCTGAATCTGAAATCTGAATCTGAAATCTGAATCTGAAATCTGAATCTGAAATCTGAATCTGAAATCTGAATCTGAAATCTGAATCTGAAATCTGAATCTGAAATCTGAATCTGAAATCTGAATCTGAAATCTGAATCTGAAATCTGAATCTGAAATCTGAATCTGAAATCTGAATCTGAAATCTGAATCTGAAATCTGAATCTGAAATCTGAATCTGAAATCTGAATCTGAAATCTGAATCTGAAATCTGAATCTGAAATCTGAGTCTGAAATCTGAATCTGAAATCTGAAATCTGAAATCTGAATCTGAAATGTGAAATCTGAAATCTGAAATCTGAATCTGAAATCTGAATCTGAAATCTGAATCTGTAATCTGAATCTGAAATCTGAATCTAAAATCTGAATCTGAAATCTGAATCCGAAATCTGAATCGGAAATCTGAATCTGAAATCTGAATCTGAAATCTGAATCTGAAATCTGAATCTGAAATCTGAAATCTGAATCTGAAATCTGAATCTGAAATCTGAATCTGAAATCTGAATCTGAAATCTGAATCTGAAATCTGAATCTGAAATCTGAACCTGAAATCTGAATCTGAAATCTGAATCTGAAATCTGAATCTGAAATCTGAATCTGAAATCTGAATCTGAAATCTGAATCTGAAATCTGAATCTGAAATCTGAATCTGAAATCTGAAACTGAAATCTGAATCTGAAATCTGAATCTGAAATCTGAATCTGAAATCTGAATCTGAAATCTGAATCTGAAGTCTGAATCTGAAATCTGGAATCTGAATCTGAAATCTGAATCTGAAATCTGAATCTGAAATCTGAATCTGAAATCTGAATCTGAAATCTGAATCTGAAATCTGAATCTGAAATCTGAATCTGAAATCTGAATCTGAAATCTGAATCTGAAATCTGAATCTGAAATCTGAATCTGAAATCTGAATCTGAAATCTGAATCTGAAATCTGAATCTGAAATCTGAATCTGAAATCTGAATCTGAAATCTGAATCTGAAATCTGAATCTGAAATCTGAATCTGAAATCTGAATCTGAAATCTGAATCTGAAATCTGAATCTGAAATCTGAATCTGAAATCTGAATCTGAAATCTGAATCTGAAATCTGAATCTGAAATCTGAATCTTAAATCTGAATCTGAAATCTGAATCCGAAATCTGAATCTGAAATCTGAAACTGAAATCTGAAACTGAAATCTGAATCTGAAATCTGAATCTGAAATCTGAATCTGAAATCTGAATCTGAAGTCTGAATCTGAAATCTGAAATCTGAATCTGAAATCTGAATCTGAAATCTGAATCTGAAATCTGAATCTGAAATCTGAATCTGAAATCTGAATCTGAAATCTGAATCTGAAATCTGAATCTGAAATCTGAATCTGAAATCTGAATCTGAAATCTGAATCTGAAATCTGAATCTGAAATCTGAATCTGAAATCTGAATCTGAAATCTGAATCTGAAATCTGAATCTGAAATCTGAATCTGAAATCTGAATCTGAAATCTGAATCTGAAATCTGAATCTGAAATCTGAATCTGAAATCTGAATCTGAAATCTGAATCTGAAATCTGAATCTGAAATCTGAATCTGAAATCTGAATCTGAAATCTGAAATCTGAATCTGAAATCTGAATCTGAAATCTGAATCTGAAATCTGAATCTGAAATCTGAATCTGAAATCTGAATCTGAAATCTGAATCTGAAATCTGAATCTGAAATCTGAATCTGAAATCTGAATCTGAAATCTGATTCTGAAATCTGATTCTGAAATCTGAATCTGAAATCTGAATTTCGAATTTGAAATCTGAATCGGAAATCTGAATTTCGAATCTGAAATCTGAAATCTGAATCTGAAATCTGAATCTGAAATCTGAATCTGAAATCTGAATCTGAAATCTGAATCTGAAATCTGAATCTGAAATCTGAATCTGAAATCTGAATCTGAAATCTGAATCTGAAATCTGAATCTGAAATCTGAATCTGAATCTGAAATCTGAATCTGAAATCTGAATCTGAAATCTGAATCTGAAATCTGAATCTGAAATCTGAATCTGAAATCTAAATCTGAAATCTGAATCTGAAATCTGAATCTGAAATCTGAATCTGAAATCTGAATCTGAAATCTGTAACTGAAATCTGTAACTGAAATCTGAAATCTGAATCTGAAATCTGAATCTGAAATCTGAATCTGAAATCTGAATCTGAAATCCAAATCGGAAATCTGAATTTGAAATCTGTATCTGAAATCTGAATCTTAAATCTGAATCTTAAATTTCTAATTCTTAAATTGAAATCTTATATTTCAAAATGACAAAACTGACAAAAATTATAAAAATGACAGAAATCACAAATGAAACAAAAATGACAAAAATGACAAAAATTACAAGAATTAAAAAAATAATAAATATGTCAAAAAGGACCGAAAATGACAAAGATGACAAAAATGACAAAATTGACAAATATGACAAAAATGTTAAAATTTACAAAAATGACAAAAATAACAATAATAACAAAATTTATTAAAAATTACAGAAATTACAAAATTTACAAGAATTACAAAATTTGCATAAATGAAATGACAAAAATGACAAAAATAACAAAAATGACAAAAATAACAAAAATGACAAAAATAACAAAAATGACAAAAATAACAAAAATGACAAAAATTCACAAAAATGACCAAAAATGACAAAAACCCATGCCTAGAAGCTTCAAGTGATCTGATGTCCTTTCAGTTCTTGGTGACATTTTGAATATCCGAGACACTACTACTTGAAAAAGATCTTGTAGTACTTCATCATCAAAAAATAATCTACTCAAATATATGTGGGGCATCAAGATGGAAGAAAGAGAAGGATGTTGAAATAATTGCTTTTGTATTTTTAATATAAACTTGACTAAATATTCGAGTTGAAAAGGACAGTTTTCGGTACATCTCTTGTTTGGTATGAGAAACAGAACTGGATTTGCATTCGGCACCAGTTATTGCTGTCGAAATCGGGAACGGGAAATTTTGAGTTAATTTCGCAGCTTTGTTGCAAAATGTCGAGCCCCAGAGCAAGCGCGTCGAAGTAGTACATAAACAGTGTACCAAGAGTGTACTTAAGAAGGGACTTAAAAATAAATTTTGAGTCAGTTGGCTGGCCAAGAGACTCTTCCCTACGGAGGCCTTGCTGGTTTTCTCCTTGGAGGTTGCCCGTAGGCGAGGTTTCCTTTTTTCCACGTGCAAAGTGCGGTTGGCGATTTCTAAGACCTATTGCACAAAATTTCAGGGTTAACGGACTTTCTGTTGCCCAATATTAGAACGGTCACCTACCTGCGACAAGGATCTTTCAGTTTCGGGGCATCTATTTCTTTATCGGGTCACTTCTTAATCGCTTCTAGCCAATTTTTTACGGCCTTCTCGATCAAGAATTTTTCACTTTTTGGCGACGACAGCAGTGACGTCATTCGGCTCTCATGCACGCTTATCCTTGTTCCCCCAAAAAAATATTTTTACTTCGCTTGTTTTTGCATCATTTTTGTTTCTGTTGTGAATGGGGTTTTAAGTTAAAATTATTGCAAAATTTTTCCGTATCATATCATTACAAATAGTCAAAATTATACAAATGTTCAAGAATCATAATGTTCGCCGATAAGCCCGACAAATTGATTAACATTGTTTACAGCTTTCAGGAGGCCGCAATTTTCTGCAAACAAACACAATTTAATTCAAACCCAGGAACTATTTAAGGTTCAGAAGCAAAATAAAGCCGAGAAAAGTACGTCGTACACCTCCCTACTGCTAATGCAGAAATATTTGCTACATTTGTGTTCTTTCATCCGGAGCAGATGTTGCCGGGAGCCGTCCGGACCGAAACCCATCTGCTATGCAGGGGGAGCTGGCCTGCCGGGGATCCGGGATCCCGGGCCGGCTGGGGATAAAGTTTAGTCCTTGTGAACCGTCTTTTGGCCGAACCAACACGCAGAAATTAAATTATGTCCGTCTGACTGGAACGGAATGATAAAAGTTACTCGTTCTGCATCGTCTACTGATGCTGCCTTACACATCTAGCCTGGCCAGGGTTCTTGGGTCCGTTTGGGAGATGACCAGACCATCCCCCTTGCTTCCGGTTGATGTTGCTGTCTGAGCCAAGAGGCTGAGCGAGTCTTCTTGTGTGACGGACCAAGAAGACCAAATTATTATGTTTGCTCCAGTAGTTGCATTCTCAGATTCTCCGTTGATGGAACTCGGGGCCACAGGAATGTGTCCCCGGTTGGCAATTTCCCTAACGTGGATCGACTGAATGTGTGTGAGCTTTTCAAATTTGCTTTTGTCACTCACCAGCACAATCGCAACCAGGCAGTCACGGCAGAAAAGGGATAAATAGGGCAACTTTTGGGAATTGTTTCACTTGTCCATTTATAACAGTAGCAGCTAGCAGCAGCACTATATAACTGTTAGATTCCTGCAGTTCATAATTAAGCCACTTAGCAGCTTTTCTGTTGTCGTTTGCTGACAGTTGGTTGTTTGTTTATCTTCTGAATGACCCCTTTCTTCCGTACACCCCGCTCGCTTCTGGAACTGTAATATTGGACCTCTACAGGGAGCCCCAGTCATTTAGTTTTGGGTAGTAAACTAAATGAGGATCCTTCTTTTTGGACACGAGTTTCTGGGAAAAAACGAGCAAGCTGCAACAAGTTGTTATTCGTAAGTGATGCGTCATAAACGGGATAGTTTAGGTAACACTTCCCCGAATTATAATCCGATAATTCCTTATGTTGTCGTTCAGTTCAGTTCAGTTCAGTTCTAATGAATAAAAATAGTGGATACAATTTCGGATAGTATCACACACGTACTGATGGAAAGCTAAAAGCTTGAGAATTACCGGAGGAAATTCTCGTTGTTACATTGATGATTGTGCCCGGAAATCTTTCAGAGCATCACGTAGAAAAGTCATCAAGACCACGCCACGTCCAGGTTCCAGCTGATGCACCCAAAAGATTTAGGGGCCCCTTCCCCCTTCAAGTAGAGTACAGTTTAGTAGAGGATATGTTCTTTCCTCAAGGACACAGTGGTGAAAATCGCAAAATTCCAGTGTCCTACAATCCGGCTCGAAGGACCACATTGCATTCACGGTTTCTCGTTTCCAAAATCAATCCGGCTTTGAACATCTCGAGTGCACTGTGCCATGGGTAAAAAAATCGGACGAAAATGGGTTTCCCGGTAATTGCACTTTGGGGGATGACATAATTTCTCCCAGTGCACATTATCGCAAAGGAGAAGCAGCAGCTGAGTTGCGCGGCAATTGAGCAAAAAGATAGAGGGCACAAAATTGCCCCTCGCCATCGAATCCTTACGGGTGTCCCTGAATGGAAAAGTCAGCCAAATACTCTAGACCAAAGCGCAGATTTCCCAGTGTGTGACAACAGTCTTCCTTACCTTTCCTCGCGTTTATTCTTCACGACTCGGGTCTTACTCAGGGATATATTCTACACCCACCTTTTTCCCAGATCAGTTCACACGTAATAGCCGAGGTTGGAAAACGACGAACGACACCGGGTTATTAGGGGAGGAAGGGCAAAAAGCTGGAATGGGTTTCAATTTCCGGTTCGGTTATCTTTGTGGGGTACCAAACGGTTTCTTGCTCTTTTCGAGTGGTTTCTTTTCCAGCGCGGAATGTGCCAGATATTTTTATCCCATTTTCACTTTCCAACCCAAACTGTTAAGGTTCGCCGAGAGTAAAAGGGAGAAGTGAACAGTACAATGAACAAAAAAATAAAAATTGCTAGTCAACGAAAGCTAATCTGGCGCCTTCAGGTGATCCTACATTCGGTTGGGACTCCGTTGAAATCGAAACTTCCAGCTTGAAAAGAAAGGGCCACGTTATCATATAATTTGAACAAAAAATAACAAAGGTTTTGAAAGAATGTAGAATTTAGAACATTCGGGGATATTGCATAGGTAAAACTGGATAAAACATGGGAATTATTGTCTCGGTAACCAAGAAAATATTTCGAAGGTAATATTAGCTAGGAATAAGAGGAATCTTCAATTTTTCGTAAACTGTGACTTGAGAGAGATTTTAAGGAGTAAAGTCAAATTTTACCTTTTAAATATGTTGCACTCGATTACAACTTCAACACTAAAAAAACTACCTGTACCAACTTTTGTGGAGGAATTCCTGCCTACTCAAGACAGCTGGGGAGGAATTCCTGCATATCAAGGCTTTGTTTGCTATAAATCGAAATGAAAACGCCTGAAGTTAGGCTTAAAAAATTGAAGCATGTATCGGTTGCTATAAAACATAATCAGAGGTAGCTAGATTTAAGAGAAAATTTTTCATTTTGTCAAAAGATATTGCGGAAATTGCACCTATTTAGACTTCTGTGCAAATAATTTCCACGCAGAAATATTTTCGCACTGACGCACACATAGACAACCCGTGTCAGTTTTTCAAATCAGCCGTTGCTCGCTTCAAACGGCATAATCGCTATTGTTTTGGCGAAAATTATTATGAAATGCGAACCAAGGAGTTTGATAACGAAAATTGACCGATCAACAAATGAAAAGAAACGAACAGAAAGCAGAATGCATTCGGTACATTCGGGTTCAAGAATGTAAGTGGAACAAATAAATCATGCATTATTCGGGCGTTTTTCGAATAACTGAAAAATTAGCCAAAAAGTTATTGATTCACTGACAATTTTTACTGACACGCCAGTCGCAATTGCATTTAATTCAATTTTATCCAAAGATGTAAAGAATATCGATATGTGCCATTGTCTATGTATAGGTCTGTGAGCAGATTTTACTGCGCTCAAATTATTTGCACGGGAGTCTAAATAGATGCAATCTGCGCAGTTTGTTGAAGACGGCAACGGTGCGTATGAAAGTTGATTTTTTGGTAGAAATAATTTGAAGTAACTGAACTCTGATGTTGGTCCTTTTTCATATAGTCCCTTTTCAACACATGATAGTTTATATAAAGAATGTGATGGTGTTAGTGAGTGCGGAATTGTTACCTGTCAAATCAGATTCTCTAAATAGTCTAAAAATTCATGCAATTGACAATATATTATGAAAATGAGGTTGATATAAAGAATGTTCCTTCATCATTTATCATTTTATATGTAGGTAGGTATTTATTGTTTTCATATCTGAGAATAATGATGATTTCAGATTCAGATTTGAGAATAAAATTTCGGATTTAAGATTATAGCTTTCAGGATCAGATTTCAGGTTTCAATTATCAGATTTCAATTAAAAATTAAAAATTTAAGATTACCGATTTCTGATTGAAATTTCAGATTCAGATTTCAAATTCAGATTCAGATTTCAGATTCAGATTTCAGATTCAGATTTCAGATTCAGATTTCAGATTCAGATTTCAGATTCAGATTTCAGATTCAGATTTCAGATTCAGATTTCAGATTCAGATTTCAGATTCAGATTTCAGATTCAGATTTCAGATTCAGATTTCAGATTCAGATTTCAGATTCAGATTTCAGATTCAGATTTCAGATTCAGATTTCAGATTCAGATTTCAGATTCAGATTTCAGATTCAGATTTCAGATTCAGATTTCAGATTCAGATTTCAGATTCAGATTTCAGATTCAGATTTCAGATTCAGATTTCAGATTCAGATTTCAAATTCAGATTTCAGATTCAGATTTCAGATTCAGATTTCAGATTCAGATTTCAGATTCAGATTTCAGATTCAGATTTCAGATTCAGATTTCAGATTCAGATTTCAGATTTCAGATTCAGATTTCAGATTCAGATTTCAGATTCAGATTTCAGATTCAGATTTCAGATTCAGATTTCAGATTCAGATTTCAGATTCAGATTTCAGATTCAGATTTCAGATTCAGATTTCAGATTCAGATTTCAGATTCAGATTTCAGATTCAGATTTCAGATTCAGATTTCAGATTCAGATTTCAGATTCAGATTTCAGATTCAGATTTCAGATTCAGATTTCAGATTCAGATTTCAGATTCAGATTTCAGATTCAGATTTCAGATTCAGATTTCAAATTCAGATTTCAGATTCAGATTTCAGATTCAGATTTCAGATTCAGATTTCAGATTCAGATTTCAGATTCAGATTTCAGATTCAGATTTCAGATTCAGATTTCAGATTTCAGATTCAGATTTCAGATTCAGATTTCAGATTCAGATTTCAGATTCAGATTTCAGATTCAGATTTCAGATTCAGATTTCAGATTCAGATTTCAGATTCAGATTTCAGATTCAGATTTCAGATTCAGATTTCAGATTCAGATTTCAGATTCAGATTTCAGATTCAGATTTCAGATTCAGATTTCAGATTCAGATTTCAGATTCAGATTTCAGATTCAGATTTCAGATTCAGATTTCAAATTCAGATTTCAGATTCAGATTTCAGATTCAGATTTCAGATTCAGATTTCAGATTCAGATTTCAGATTCAGATTTCAGATTCAGATTTCAGATTCAGATTTCAGATTTCAGATTCAGATTTCAGATTCAGATTTCAGATTCAGATTTCAGATTCAGATTTCAGATTCAGATTTCAGATTCAGATTTCAGATTCAGATTTCAGATTCAGATTTCAGATTCAGATTTCAGATTCAGATTCAGATTTCAGATTCAGATTTCAGATTCAGATTTCAGATTCAGGTTTCAGATTCAGATTTCAGATTCAGATTTCAGATTCAGATTTCAGATTCAGATTTCAGATTCAGATTTCAGATTCAGATTTCAGATTCAGATTTCAGATTCAGATTTCAGATTCAGATTTCAGATTCAGATTTCAGATTCAGATTTCAGATTCAGATTTCAGATTCAGATTTCAGATTCAGATTTCAGATTCAGATTTCAGATTCAGATTTCAGATTCAGATTTCAGATTCAGATTTCAGATTCAGATTTCAGATTCAGATTTCAGATTCAGATTTCAGATTCAGATTTCAGATTCAGATTTCAGATTCAGATTTCAGATTCAGATTTCAGATTCAGATTTCAGATTCAGATTTCAGATTCAGATTTCAGATTCAGATTTCAGATTCAGATTTCAGATTCAGATTTCAGATTCAGATTTCAGATTCAGATTTCAGATTCAGATTTCAGATTCAGATTTCAGATTCAGATTTCAGATTTCAGATTCAGATTTCAGATTCAGATTTCAGATTCAGATTTCAGATTCTGATTTCAGATTCAGATTTCAGTTTCAGATTTCAGATTCAGATTTCAGATTCAGATTTCAGATTCAGATTTCAGATTCAGATTTCAGATTCAGATTTCAGATTCAGATTTCAGATTCAGATTTCAGATTCAGATTTCAGATTCAGATTTCAGATTCAGATTTCAGATTTCAGATTCAGATTTCAGATTCAGATTTCAGATTCAGATTTCAGATTCAGATTTCAAATTCAGATTTCAGATTCAGATTTCAGATTCAGATTTCAGATTCAGATTTCAGATTCAGATTTCAGATTCAGATTTCAGATTCAGATTTCAGATTCAGATTTCAGATTCAGATTTCAGATTCAGATTTCAAATTCAGATTTCAGATTCAGATTTCAGATTCAGATTTCAGATTCAGATTTCAGATTCAGATTTCAGATTCAGATTTCAGATTCAGATTTCAGATTCAGATTTCAGATTCAGATTTCAGATTCAGATTTCAGATTTCAGATTCAGATTTCAGATTCAGATTTCAGATTCAGATTTCAGATTCAGATTTCAGATTCAGATTTCAGATTCAGATTTCAGATTCAGATTTCAGATTCAGATTTCAGATTCAGATTTCAGATTCAGATTTCAGATTCAGATTTCAGATTCAGATTTCAGATTCAGATTTCAGATTCAGATTTCAGATTCAGATTTCAGATTCAGATTTCAGATTCAGATTTCAGATTCAGATTTCAGATTCAGATTTCAGATTCAGATTTCAGATTCAGATTTCAGATTCAGATTTCAGATTCAGATTTCAGATTCAGATTTCAGATTCAGATTTCAGATTCAGATTTCAGATTCAGATTTCAGATTCAGATTTCAGATTCAGATTTCAGATTCAGATTTCAGATTCAGATTTCAGATTCAGATTTCAGATTTCAGATTCAGATTTCAGATTTCAGATTCAGATTTCAGATTCAGATTTCAGATTCAGATTTCAGATTCAGATTTCAGATTCAGATTTCAGATTCAGATTTCAGATTCAGATTCAGATTTCAGATTCAGATTTCAGATTCAGATTTCAGATTCAGATTTCAGATTCAGATTTCAGATTCAGATTTCAGATTCAGATTTCAGATTCAGATTTCAAATTCAGATTTCAGATTCAGATTTCAGATTCAGATTTCAGATTCAGATTTCAGATTCAGATTTCAGATTCAGATTTCAGATTCAGATTTCAGATTCAGATTTCAGATTTCAGATTCAGATTTCAGATTCAGATTTCAGATTCAGATTTCAGATTCAGATTTCAGATTCAGATTTCAGATTCAGATTTCAGATTCAGATTTCAGATTCAGATTTCAGATTCAGATTTCAGATTCAGATTTCAGATTCAGATTCAGATTTCAGATTCAGATTTCAGATTCAGATTTCAGATTCAGATTTCAGATTCAGATTTCAGATTCAGATTTCAGATTCAGATTTCAGATTCAGATTTCAGATTCAGATTTCAGATTCAGATTTCAGATTCAGATTTCAGATTCAGATTTCAGATTCAGATTTCAGATTCAGATTTCAGATTCAGATTTCAGATTCAGATTTCAGATTCAGATTTCAGATTCAGATTTCAGATTCAGATTTCAGATTCAGATTTCAGATTCAGATTTCAGATTCAGATTTCAGATTCAGATTTCAGATTCAGATTTCAGATTCAGATTTCAGATTCAGATTTCAGATTCAGATTTCAGATTCAGATTTCAGATTCAGATTTCAGATTCAGATTTCAGATTCAGATTTCAGATTCAGATTTCAGATTCAGATTTCAGATTCAGATTTCAGATTCAGATTTCAGATTCAGATTTCAAATTCAGATTTCAGATTCAGATTTCAGATTCAGATTTCAGATTCAGATTTCAGATTCAGATTTCAGATTCAGATTTCAGATTCAGATTTCAGATTCAGATTTCAGATTTCAGATTCAGATTTCAGATTCAGATTTCAGATTCAGATTTCAGATTCAGATTTCAGATTCAGATTTCAGATTCAGATTTCAGATTCAGATTTCAGATTCAGATTTCAGATTCAGATTTCAGATTCAGATTTCAGATTCAGATTTCAGATTCAGATTTCAGATTCAGATTTCAGATTCAGATTTCAGATTCAGATTTCAGATTCAGATTTCAGATTCAGATTTCAGATTCAGATTTCAGATTTCAGATTCAGATTTCAGATTCAGATTTCAGATTCAGATTTCAGATTCAGATTTCAGATTCAGATTTCAGATTCAGATTTCAGATTCAGATTTCAGATTCAGATTTCAGATTCAGATTTCAGATTCAGATTTCAGATTCAGATTTCAGATTCAGATTTCAGATTCAGATTTCAGATTCAGATTTCAGATTTCAGATTCAGATTTCAGATTCAGATTTCAGATTCAGATTTCAGATTCAGATTTCAGATTCAGATTTCAGATTCAGATTTCAGATTCAGATTTCAGATTCAGATTTCAGATTCAGATTTCAGATTCAGATTTCAGATTCAGATTTCAGATTCAGATTTCAGATTCAGATTTCAGATTCAGATTTCAGATTCAGATTTCAAATTCAGATTTCAGATTCAGATTTCAGATTCAGATTTCAGATTCAGATTTCAGATTCAGATTTCAGATTCAGATTTCAGATTCAGATTTCAGATTCAGATTTCAGATTTCAGATTCAGATTTCAGATTCAGATTTCAGATTCAGATTTCAGATTCAGATTTCAGATTCAGATTTCAGATTCAGATTTCAGATTCAGATTTCAGATTCAGATTTCAGATTCAGATTTCAGATTCAGATTTCAGATTCAGATTTCAGATTCAGATTTCAGATTCAGATTTCAGATTCAGATTTCAGATTCAGATTTCAGATTCAGATTTCAGATTCAGATTTCAGATTCAGATTTCAGATTCAGATTTCAGATTCAGATTTCAAATTCAGATTTCAGATTCAGATTTCAGATTCAGATTTCAGATTCAGATTTCAGATTCAGATTTCAGATTCAGATTTCAGATTCAGATTTCAGATTCAGATTTCAGATTCAGATTTCAGATTTCAGATTCAGATTTCAGATTCAGATTTCAGATTCAGATTTCAGATTCAGATTTCAGATTCAGATTTCAGATTCAGATTTCAGATTCAGATTTCAGATTCAGATTTCAGATTCAGATTTCAGATTCAGATTTCAGATTCAGATTCAGATTTCAGATTCAGATTTCAGATTCAGATTTCAGATTCAGATTTCAGATTCAGATTTCAGATTCAGATTTCAGATTCAGATTTCAGATTCAGATTTCAGATTCAGATTTCAGATTCAGATTTCAGATTCAGATTTCAGATTCAGATTTCAGATTCAGATTTCAGATTCAGATTTCAGATTCAGATTTCAGATTCAGATTTCAGATTCAGATTTCAGATTCAGATTTCAGATTCAGATTTCAGATTCAGATTTCAGATTCAGATTTCAGATTCAGATTTCAGATTCAGATTTCAGATTCAGATTTCAGATTCAGATTTCAGATTCAGATTTCAGATTCAGATTTCAGATTCAGATTTCAGATTCAGATTTCAGATTCAGATTTCAGATTCAGATTTCAGATTCAGATTTCAGATTCAGATTTCAGATTCAGATTTCAGATTCAGATTTCAGATTCAGATTTCAGATTCAGATTTCAGATCTCAGATTCAGATTTCAGATTCAGATTTCAGATTCAGATTTCAGATTCTGATTTCAGATTCAGATTTCAGTTTCAGATTTCAGATTCAGATTTCAGATTCAGATTTCAGATTCAGATTTCAGATTCAGATTTCAGATTCAGATTTCAGATTCAGATTTCAGATTCAGATTTCAGATTCAGATTTCAGATTCAGATTTCAGATTCAGATTTCAGATTCAGATTTCAGATTCAGATTTCAGATTCAGATTTCAGATTCAGATTTCAGATTCAGATTTCAGATTCAGATTTCAGATTCAGATTTCAGATTCAGATTTCAGATTCAGATTTCAGTTTCAGATTTCAGATTCAGATTTCAGATTCAGATTTCAGATTCAGATTTCAGATTCAGATTTCAGATTCAGATTTCAGATTCAGATTTCAGATTCAGATTTCAGATTCAGATTTCAGATTCAGATTTCAGATTCAGATTTCAGATTCAGATTTCAGATTCAGATTTCAGATTCAGATTTCAGATTCAGATTTCAGATTCAGATTTCAGATTCAGATTTCAGATTCAGATTTCAGATTCAGATTTCAGATTCAGATTTCAGATTCAGATTTCAGATTCAGATTTCAGATTCAGATTTCAGATTCAGATTTCAGATTCAGATTTCAGATTCAGATTTCAAATTCAGATTTCAGATTCAGATTTCAGATTCAGATTTCAGATTCAGATTTCAGATTCAGATTTCAGATTCAGATTTCAGATTCAGATTTCAGATTCAGATTTCAGATTCAGATTTCAGATTCAGATTTCAGATTCAGATTTCAGATTCAGATTTCAGATTCAGATTTCAGATTCAGATTTCAGATTCAGATTTCAGATTCAGATTTCAGATTCAGATTTCAGATTCAGATTTCAGATTCAGATTTCAGATTCAGATTTCAGATTCAGATTTCAGATTCAGATTTCAGATTCAGATTTCAGATTCAGATTTCAGATTCAGATTTCAGATTCAGATTTCAGATTCAGATTTCAGATTCAGATTTCAGATTCAGATTTCAGATTCAGATTTCAGTTTCAGATTTCAGATTCAGATTTCAGATTCAGATTTCAGATTCAGATTTCAGATTCAGATTTCAGATTCAGATTTCAGATTCAGATTTCAGATTCAGATTTCAGATTCAGATTTCAGATTCAGATTTCAGATTCAGATTTCAGATTCAGATTTCAGATTCAGATTTCAGATTCAGATTTCAGATTCAGATTTCAGATTCAGATTTCAGATTCAGATTCAGATTTCAGATTCAGATTTCAGATTCAGATTTCAGATTCAGATTTCAGATTCAGATTTCAGATTCAGATTTCAGATTCAGATTTCAGATTCAGATTTCAGATTCAGATTTCAGATTCAGATTTCAGATTCAGATTTCAGATTCAGATTTCAGATTCAGATTTCAGATTCAGATTTCAGATTCAGATTTCAGATTCAGATTTCAGATTCAGATTTCAGATTCAGATTTCAGATTCAGATTTCAGATTCAGATTCAGATTTCAGATTCAGATTTCAGATTCAGATTTCAGATTCAGATTTCAGATTCAGATTTCAGATTCAGATTTCAGATTCAGATTTCAGATTCAGATTTCAGATTCAGATTTCAGATTCAGATTTCAGATTCAGATTTCAGATTCAGATTTCAGATTCAGATTTCAGATTCAGATTTCAGATTCAGATTTCAGATTTCAGATTCAGATTTCAGATTCAGATTTCAGATTCAGATTTCAGATTCAGATTTCAGATTCAGATTTCAGATTCAGATTTCAGATTCAGATTTCAGATTCAGATTTCAGATTCAGATTTCAGATTCAGATTTCAGATTCAGATTTCAGATTCAGATTTCAGATTCAGATTTCAGATTCAGATTTCAGATTCAGATTTCAGATTCAGATTTCAGATTCAGATTTCAGATTCAGATTTCAGATTCAGATTTCAGATTCAGATTTCAGATTCAGATTTCAGATTCAGATTTCAGATTCAGATTTCAGATTCAGATTTCAGATTCAGATTTCAGATTCAGATTTCAGATTCAGATTTCAGATTCAGATTTCAGATTCAGATTTCAGATTCAGATTTCAGATTCAGATTTCAGATTCAGATTTCAGATTCAGATTTCAGATTCAGATTTCAGATTCAGATTTCAGATTCAGATTTCAGATTCAGATTTCAGATTCAGATTTCAGATTCAGATTTCAGATTCAGATTTCAGATTCAGATTTCAGATTCAGATTTCAGATTCAGATTTCAGATTCAGATTTCAGATTCAGATTTCAGATTCAGATTTCAGATTCAGATTTCAGATTCAGATTTCAGATTCAGATTTCAGATTCAGATTTCAGATTCAGATTTCAGATTCAGATTTCAGATTCAGTTTCAGATTCAGATTTCAGATTCAGATTTCAGATTCAGATTTCAGATTCAGATTTCAGATTCAGATTTCAGATTCAGATTTCAGATTCAGATTTCAGATTCAGATTTCAGATTCAGATTTCAGATTCAGATTTCAGATTCAGATTTCAGATTCAGATTTCAGATTCAGATTTCAGATTCAGATTTCAGATTCAGATTTCAGATTCAGATTTCAGATTCAGATTTCAGATTGCAGATTCAGATTTCAGATTCATATTTAAGATTTTCAGATTCAGGTTTCAAATTCAGGTTTCAGATCCAGATTTCAGATTCAGATTTCAGATTCAGATTCAGATTTCAGATTCAGATTTCAGATTCAGATTTCAGATTCAGATTTCAGATTCAGATTTCAGATTCAGATTTCAGATTCAGATTTCAGATTCAGATTTCAGATTCAGATTTCAGATTCAGATTTCAGATTCAGATTTCAGATTCAGATTTCAGATTCAGATTTCAGATTCAGATTTCAGATTCAGATTTCAGATTCAGATTTCAGATTCAGATTTCAGATTCAGATTTCAGATTCAGATTTCAGATTCAGATTTCAGATTCAGATTTCAGATTCAGATTTCAGATTCAGATTTCAGATTCAGATTTCAGATTCAGATTTCAGATTCAGATTTCAGATTCAGATTTCAGATTCACATTTCAGATTCAGATTTTAGATTCAGATTCAGATTTCAGATTTCAGATTCAGATTTCAGATTCAGATTTCAGATTCAGATTTCAGATTCAGATTTCAGATTCAGATTTCAGATTCAGATTTCAGATTCAGATTTCAGATTCAGATTTCAGATTCAGATTTCAGATTCAGATTTCAGATTCAGATTTCAGATTCAGATTTCAGATTCAGATTTCAGATTCAGATTTCAGATTCAGATTTCAGATTCAGATTTCAGATTCAGATTTCAGATTCAGATTTCAGATTCAGATTTCAGATTCAGATTTCAGATTCAGATTTCAGATTCAGATTTCAGATTCAGATTTCAGATTCAGATTTCAGATTCAGATTTCAGATTCAGATTTCAGATTCAGATTTCAGATTCAGATTTCAGATTCAGATTTCAGATTCAGATTTCAGATTCAGATTTCAGATTCAGATTTCAGATTCAGATTTCAGATTCAGATTTCAGATTCAGATTTCAGATTCAGATTTCAGATTCAGATTTCAGATTCAGATTTCAGATTCAGATTTCAGATTCAGATTTCAGATTCAGATTTCAGATTCAGATTTCAGATTCAGATTTCAGATTCAGATTTCAGATTCAGATTTCAGATTCAGATTTCAGATTTCAGATTCAGATTTCAGATTCAGATTTCAGATTCAGATTTCAGATTCAGATTTCAGATTCTGATTTCAGATTCAGATTTCAGTTTCAGATTTCAGATTCAGATTTCAGATTCAGATTTCAGATTTCAGATTCAGATTTCAGATTCAGATTTCAGATTCAGATTTCAGATTCAGATTTCAGATTCAGATTTCAGATTCAGATTTCAGATTCAGATTTCAGATTCAGATTTCAGATTCAGATTTCAGATTCAGATTTCAGATTCAGATTTCAGATTCAGATTTCAGATTCAGATTTCAGATTCAGATTTCAGATTCAGATTTCAGATTCAGATTTCAGATTCAGATTTCAGATTCAGATTTCAGATTCAGATTTCAGATTCAGATTTCAGATTCAGATTTCAGATTCAGATTTCAGATTCAGATTTCAGATTCAGATTTCAGATTCAGATTTCAGATTCAGATTTCAGATTCAGATTTCAGATTCAGATTTCAGATTCAGATTTCAGATTCAGATTTCAGATTCAGATTTCAGATTCAGATTTCAGATTCAGATTTCAGATTCAGATTTCAGATTCAGATTTCAGATTCAGATTTCAGATTCAGATTTCAGATTCAGATTTCAGATTCAGATTTCAGATTCAGATTTCAGATTCAGATTTCAGATTCAGATTTCAGATTCAGATTTCAGATTCAGATTTCAGATTCAGATTTCAGATTTCAGATTCAGATTTCAGATTCAGATTTCAGATTCAGATTTCAGATTCAGATTTCAGATTCTGATTTCAGATTCAGATTTCAGTTTCAGATTTCAGATTCAGATTTCAGATTCAGATTTCAGATTTCAGATTCAGATTTCAGATTCAGATTTCAGATTCAGATTTCAGATTCAGATTTCAGATTCAGATTTCAGATTCAGATTTCAGATTCAGATTTCAGATTCAGATTTCAGATTCAGATTTCAGATTCAGATTTCAGATTCAGATTTCAGATTCAGATTTCAGATTCAGATTTCAGATTCAGATTTCAGATTCAGATTTCAGATTCAGATTTCAGATTCAGATTTCAGATTCAGATTTCAGATTCAGATTTCTGATATAAATTTGGATTGGAGGTCCTCAGAGTCAAAGGGGTTCAAGTGCAAAGTGATAGGTTTTTAGTAAACAATGGCAAACGATTTGAAACCTTCGCAGTTGTCGATTTATCAATTTTTTTGAATTTTTTTTTACATTTTTTTACGTTGGTTAGAAAGATACAAATATTATCAACATGTATGGTCAATTACAACAGTTTAAAAGCCTGTTATTTCAAAATAATCTTTTATGTACTTACACCCCTTTAACTCCAATGGCATCATTTCAGATTTCAGATTTCAGATTTGAGATTTCATTTTTCGAATACAGATCCGAACTTCTCGATCCGCTACTATCAACTCTTAAATATTTTTTGGTCTCTTATAAGTTTGTTAGAACGAAATTCTTTGATTCATAAGGAAGCTTCAGTCAATCAAGATGTTCTGTTCTGGTTGAACAGTCATAATCAAATATTCAACATCTGTTCGACACACTTCATTTCTAACGGAATTAGTCTGCTCGAAAATTTCTTCAGAAAATGAACCAACAAAATGCCTATCGTGTTTACAAATCCCCTTTACATACAAGAAACATTTCTGTGCAGCAGCAACAGCAATCGACAAACATTGTTAGTGTTCAGCAGGTGTGTGATGAAATAGACATTGTTGAGCTGGCAGAAGCCAGGGCCTAAGTACAGTATGTAAGTACTTAGGCATGCATGACGACAACAGCATCGGAAAGCTCCTGCCAGAATCTTCAAGTGAATCATAAATTCTGCACGCCCGTAGCCTACTTTAAGGATGTCGGAATTGGGAAAAGTCGGAGGTGGAGGAGTCTAACTTGAGGGGTAGAATGGAATAAATTACCGAAGGGAAAAGTTTCCAATTGATCTTTGAATGGCTTCGGGGGAACTTGTTCTTCTTCTTGGTCTGTTTCTCGTCTTCTGAGATAAGAGGCAAAAACAACTGACCCGAATAAGATGGATTGCCGCTTTCTTGAGTTGAATTGTTTTCGAATAACAAGTGGCCAGGTCCACCCACATCCATTACGAGGCTTCAAGTTGATTGTTTCGAATTGCTGTATTGGTAATATTCTCCGTTTGTTGAGGGGGACCCCCAGAAGGACATCTTTCTCTATCTTCTGTAGAATAACTTGAAACGCACAACGGAATACTTGAGTTTCTTGGGACTTGTGGAGAGCAATTATCTCCGGGCAATTAATGCATATATTCGTACATATGTCTATATATTTTCAGTCGGATTCAGTACAATGTCGTTCCATTTGCTAGGATCTCTAATACAATATGATGCTTGTTGTTGGGTCTGTTTCGTCGTTCCGGATCAGGACTGGCAAGAAGTTTTGCTGCCCAACCAACCAAGAAAGGGTTAAACAATTCCTAAACTTAATTCTTTAAAAACATATTTTCGCAATTTTGGAAGACCCTTTACGTTTTCCACTTACACGAATTGCTACACTAAAGTTTGTGATGCGATCGGTGGTTGGACCAGTATTTTTGATACAATATAGATAATCAGATACATCAGTTTTGAACCAAATTAAATTTTTGAGTTTGCTTTTCTAAAGATTCCATCATAATTCAAGTTCTTTAATAGAAAAATGTCTTCAGAAAACACGTTCAGCTAGGAATGGTGATGTTTACTCCTCTTTACAGTTCCTGGAATGATAATTTCGTCTCTTATTCTCTACACTGCTAACGATTAGTTAATCTTAAAACTAGGTATCGCTTACACAGATAGTAATACGTGAATTCAAAATAGGATGTTTTACAACAGAAAAAATACAATAGTTTACAAAAGTTGTAGCTCGAGTAAAACAAAGTTAAAACAGGCAAACTTTAGGCTGCATTTCACTGATAAGCATAATGTGACATGAAACGAGTATCTAAAAAATAAACAGGAAAGCTAACATAAAAATAGCTTTATAACCAGTCTCAGTTATTTTGATTCGTTAATGCATTGGAATGCATTTTATATTATTATTTTTTTACACAAAAATTTCGATCGCTCAAGTCGTCTCATTCCACGATTCGCGACTGCACTCGATTTAAGATGTGTTTGTGCTCTAATTTTTTACATTACGATACACGCAGACGGATCGCCTATCAGGTAAAGGTACTTCATTCAGCAAGTCCAGCACAGCATCCGTTTCCAGAGGGGTCGTTTCCGGCGGAATTCCCGGGCTTGCAGCACATCCCAGATGGCGGTGTCGAAGGCCTCCTTGACACGGTCCTGGAAAATAAACAGGAGAAAACACTTATTAGCATATCGAGTGTGTGGAAATCAGCATTTCGTGGATTTTAAGAATCTTTCTGTTTCTTAAACGCGTGCCTCCACAGTCTTAATTGGAAGGTTCAGCGCGCACCAGCTGACCAACGAAAACGGCCTAAGACCAATAGATTTCACCGTCTCAAAACGGAAGATTCCGTTTAACTCATTTTGTGATCAAATAAAAACCTTGTTAGCATCTGTTGCCGATAACCATTTATGTTTCATTGTAGGTGATTTCGCATTAATTTAACCAATTTAAATACATTTACGAAATACAAGTCATAAAAAAATACCAAAAATATAAATTGGTAACTTTAACGGAAGAAATTACTGATCATTTTTGAATTATTTGAATGATGTACAACTACCAGATCACGTGAATTATGGTTTGCAAGATATCACAACATCTTACAGCCATTTTCGATCGGTGCCTACTAGGACACTAAAAAGTGTAAAATTAAAAGGCAACTATTGTCCATGGGTGTCACTTAAAGTGGTGGAAAGAGAGGTGATGAGAAAGAAATGTTGCAAAAGTAGAAGTAAAGTTTTTTCTTCGTAAACATAGTTACCATGACAGAAGTGACGTCACTACCGACCATTTTCGCGACGCATTTTGCCTAGGATAAATGAAGCTCCCTGACAACGACACGTCGCGACGCTGGGCTTGTTTATGTTTATTTTTCTTTTTTCCCTCCGACGTGTAATAGTGTTCGTTCCTTTGCGCCATAGTACATGGAAAATAACAGGTAGGCCATTGCACTTAACCTCACTTGAAAGCTCCGTGTATGTACACAGAATGCTTGCATACTAACAAAAATAGTTATGAAAATTTGGCAGTTTTATCACAGAGAACAGACGTACAAGCTAGCCCACGAAACTTGTGTAAAATTTCCAACGATCGTTTAGAACCAATTTTTGTTTTTTGGCTGGGCCACCAGATGTCTCCAAGCACACCAAAGTGAACTGTCAAAACCAAACTGAGAAAAAAAAACAAAATTTTGGTCAGTTTTGAACAGGTCGTATGAACTGTTTGGCATGTTTCAAAAAAATTGCTGTAAAAGTTTCGTAACACTTTTGTTCGTTTGCATAATAAAAAAATATCTTAAAAGTTAATCACTATTTCTTTCAACCTAGAAGTGCTAAATTTTGATTGGAATGCAAAAGTGATACTTGAAAGTAACGCGCTTTGAGATGTCTAGAATCAGTTCAGATGGTTAAGGCTGATCGTCAAGAATGTTCCTAAAGGACTGAATATATCGGATTCGTCCTTTGACGATAACCGTGCAAGAAATGCAAAAACTTATTGAGGAACTGTTAGTCAGTAGTGAAAAATAACGGAATGAATAAAAGTTTATCACCGGTGCTTTTTATACGGTTTTACTTATTGACTTTCTTCAATGAGTGGCACAACTTTGTTTTATTTTAAATTCTGTTAGCGTTTCGGGTTACTCTGGGAGACATGATGATATATCTGATGATGTATGAAGGAAAGTAATCCGAATCGTTACGTCAATTTAAAAATGAAAGAAAGTTGTTTCACTCATTGGAAAAAGTCTAAAAGTAAAACTGATGAAATAAAGGAAGTGAAATTCTGCCCAGTCAAAAGTAACTCTTATTGCATTTATCTAGCAATAAATTGAACCCGTCTATTTTAAACCGACATTAGTTAATTTATTAATGTGTTCATATACGATTACGCCTTTTCGAAAACGAAGATCTTTAAAATTTGATTTCTAACTTTTGAACGGCGCAATAGATGGCACTGTTTCTAGTCAATTTCCAACGTATTTTCTGGATGTCAGCATTTGAAATTTTACACAATTTTTTGAAGATTTTTTGTTCGAGCTTGTACGTCTGTTCTCTGTGGTTTTATATAGAATGGCAATCAAAATTATTAATTTCTTCGTCAATAGCTATGCGATTCCTTTGAAAAGGGCCTCAGATTAAAGATTGATTCTTCAGGCTCATCGGAAACTATTTTTTGCTTTGGATTTCCGGATCTGAACCATAAATAATGAGCATTCAAAAGAAATTTTCATCACCGTTCCTCTTCTTTGAGAGCAAAAAATTAAATATGTTGTTCTGTCTATGTTCAAAATTTGATAAAAATGTAAAATACTTCATATTTCTGTGATAAATAATAAATTTGATTGAATTTTTTGTTCAAACCGCACAAGAAAAGGACCACACAAGGCAAAATTATCACCAAATTTTAGTTTTAAATCGATCAAAAGCCCGTTGCATATTACTTTTAGCGATTTTGAAAAGCCAAATATTGTTCGTTGCATTAAAATGCATCAATTCATATTTTTCTCATAATTTTAATGATTGTCAATTTGAGGAAAAAATTGATTTTCTGAAAAATTCCATAAATTTGCCAGTTTTTTCCATAACTATTTTTGGGGCCTCTTACCAGCGGAATAGCCTACCTTGTATATTTCAAAGTACTATGCCTTTGCGCCACTTTAGTAAAAGTGTACCTCATTGAATGTCACTAGATTTTTGGGCACTCATAAAAATTCAAAATGACTATTTAAAACGTTCTAAAAGGCATCCCGATGAAGTCCAACTAACACAAATGTTAAGTCATATAAATAAAAAATAATATTTAAAAAACAGGAATGTAAAAAATTATATTATGAGCGTTTACTGAACAACACGCCACATTCGAAGCTATGGAGAAATATTAACAAACTCAATCAACCTGTCTGATGAAGAACATCATTACCAACAATTTAGAGGTTTGTGAAAAATTGAACAGGCACTTTTCTACAATTGAAAAAAGGTTAGCTGAGGAGATTCCAACTTACCCTGGCTCTACCCATTTATCCCATATTGAACATGTAGAGCTATGTGGGGTGGTGTTCATGGTTATTCCGAAAAAGTGGCATACGCGCTGCTGTGGGGGATGAATGAACACAAAAAGTACCAAAAGTGGTAGGGTAGGTGTTCCTAGTTTCGCATGTGTGCGTGAACTATAAATTTACAAAAAAAATTGATTTATAACTTACAGGATTTTTAGTATATTCTGGGTTGTCTTAAAGTATGTCCAAATTGAATGGAATTATTAACATTTTTCTTAATAAACACTTTTTAGAAATGGAAGATTAAAGCTCAATTAGTCAATCAGTTTTTTGAAACTTTCCGTCGGATTGTTTTTTTTTTATCATGACTTTAGTAAAACGTTTTTTGGAACTATGTTTTTTTCATGTAAAAACTGAAAAAGGGTTATGTCCACAATTAGGAACACAATTTTCAATGTGTATATCAAAGTGAAATGAATATAAATGACGTATAGTTGTTAAAACAAATTGCGTCTTATGCTAATTTTAAACGAACTGTTGAAACAAACTGTTTTTAGTTAAAACATGATACGTTTTTTATTTTTTATTTTAATGTATTTTAAAGCTATAAATGTCGAAACATATTTTTTTGAGGTTGTATAGAACGCACCCTACGCGCCAGAAAAGGAAACCATCAAGTTACAGAGAAATTCTCAATGAGAACAGATTCGAAGAGAAATATTAAAAAAAAAATCTAAATAAAATACGTAGTATATCGTCAACTGTGGCAACACTTTTCGATTCAATGGCATCTAAAAACTTATTGTCCACAGATAATCATACCGCTTGTACATCAAAAGTTTAAAAGTTGATGGGACATTAAATTGACAAAGTCAGTTTTTTTTTGTTTCACCAGTTATTTTTTGAATTTATAAAACATACGATTTTCGCCACGCCAAGAAAAAGGGGTAAGTTGCAAAAAACTTTGTTTTAATGAAAAATCAAATGAGAACGTTTGAAAATCTATATATATATTTGTGATGAACCAATGTATTTGTGATTTGTGAAACGCCAATTTCAGATATTTATGGTTTTGTTCGAATTAAATTTTATATTTTTTCTGTCAAAAATGTTTAAAAGAAAATGCAAAAGGGTTCTGCATACATTTAGGGGTGAAAAATACTACAAAATTTTTACTACCTGAAATCATAAAAAAATATGATCCTGGAAATTTACAAACGCGAGATGCAAAACAATCGTATTCCAGCATATGGAAACGAGAATTAAAAGGTGAATCTTTGATTTGCCTTTTGATGCATTTTAGCCCAGACTGGTAGCTGAATTTTAAATATATTTATTTAAAAAAAATTAGTGATTGCCAGAAAAATATTTTAACACTAACAGTGTCGGTGAGACTGCCCCAAATGACCCGACTTTTGAAAAAGTTAAACGCTGCAGGCTTAAATTGATCCTGGGCCTAGTACAAGATCTCATGCCAAATTTGGGCCAGATCGGACCACGGGAAGGGGTCGCTCAACAAACCTGAAGTTTGTATGGGATTTTGAGACATTTTGTTCGAGAGGAACCTGAAAACCAGTTTTTCGCCAATAACTTTTGTCTCCCTCGACCGATTTCTTTCAAAAACGGGATTTCTTAAAGCCTAAACTATGACAAATATTTCATCGGAAGGTTTTATTTTAATTAAAGTTAAGATAAAAAAGTTATTAAGCTTCAAAACTGGCTAACTTTTTTAAGGGTGATATTTATCACTGTTTCAATGAGGCGACTAAATGTCCGACCAGAACACTCAATGTGAAATGCATGCCGTTTCGTCAAATACGGACCGATTTTATTCATTGTTGTTTCGTTCGATTGCAATTTTGGATGATTTTCTAATATTTGAGTTTGAATGATATTCACTTGATAGTTCGGAAAGAAGTAAGGGCGGAAAAATGCTTGACAATTTAAAAAAAAGTCGCTTAACCACAGGGGCTTAGGAACATGACTGGACGATTTGTGTTTCGAAAAACAGGTCCATTTACAGTCTTTTCATGTTTTTCTATAATTTCATCTGTAGTTAAAACAAAATACTTCATTTGATTTAGAGTGGTTCTTATTACAAAAAATAACGAGGTTGACACGTGAAGTTATTTCCTAGTAGGTTTTAAACTAAAAAAAATAATTATATTTCAAAAAAATTTTTTTATTCATAGAGTAACTAACAAAGTTCAAAGTTTATGCACAACATTTCAGATCAATTTTTTTTGTTGGAGATTTGAATTTTTTTCGATGTGCCTCAACTACCTTCAATAAATAGGTATTACAGTTGTTCTTCATTTTTGGTTATTTTATCATTAAATTCCGAAATCAATGCAACATCTCTTTCGGTACAGTCGTTCACTACGGTTACCATCTTTAAAACCGTTTTGAAAGAAATTGGCCAACGGGAACCAAAGTTATTGATGAAAAACTGTTTTTTTTTATTGGCATCACAAATCGTCCAGTCATGTTCCTAAGCCCTATTGGTTATGTAATTTTTTTTAAATTGTGATCCATTTTTCTGCCCTTACTTTTTTCCGACCCATCAAGTGAATATCATCCAAACTCAAATATTAGAAATACATTCAAAATTGCAATCGAACGCAACAACAATGGTTAAAATCGGTCATTATTTGACAAAACGGCATGCATTTCACATTGAGTGTTCTGGTCGGACATATAGTCGCCTCATTGAAACAGTGATGAATATAACCCTTGAAAAAGTAAGCCAATTTTTTAAGCTTAATAACTTTTTTTTCTTAATTTGAATTGAGATGCTACCTTCCTATGAAATATTTGTCATAGTTTAGGCTTTAAGAAAAACTGTTTTTGAAAGACATCGGCCCAGGAAGACAAAAGTCATTCATGAAAAACTGGATTTTCAAGTTCCTCCCAAACCAAATGTCTCAAAATCCGTTTGTATGGGGCTCGTTGAGCGACTCCTTCCTGTGATCCGATCTAGCCCAAATTTGACATGAGATCTTGTACTAGGCCTAGAATCAATTTAAGCCTGCAGCGCATAACATTTCACAAGCATGAAAGTTCCCATACATATTTGGGGCAGTCTAATATTGAGCTTATTCAAAAATAAATTTTACCTTTTCCAATGGATACATTTATTATAGTTCAATAAGTAGAAAATTCAATGTAATGGATATAAATAAATGCCGACAAACGATCATCATGCAACAGCAGGGTGAGATGCAACATTTGTGTACCACAACACTTATTCAATTTTTATTTTTAGATAATGTTATAAAGTTATCATTTCATAAAAACGAAATTATGATCTCACATCGTGAGATAGTGTTTGAAAGTTTTAGATTCTCATAGAAAATTTAAAAAATCCAGCAATAGATGCACACATTTTTTCCTTTTTCTTTACCCAATATGACGAATTGAACCTACAAAATTATATTGCTTTTATTATCCTGATCAGCGGGGTAACTTTGATCAACATGAAATTTATGCAGATAATCATCATCATCTGAGTATAAAGTTAAAATATCTGAAAACGGTTTACTACGTTTGAATGCCTATAAATTGAGTTACAAATAAGCTAAATTTGGTTTTTATTAGGAGATTTTTAATGTTAATTAAAAATGTTATTTTGAAATTTTAAAATATCTAGCTCACAAACAAACATCTCTCCTGATCAAATTTAAGCATTTAGGAGCAAATGGGTTTAATGTGAAATTTCAACTTTTTTCTTGGTTTAGGTTTAGTTTAAGTGTTATTTTTATGATCATTTGTGGATAATTTTTCGATGTTGAAAAAAACGGTCATTTTCCATGAAAATGCCCGTATAAAAAATAGCTTAGTTTGAAGAAAACAAGAACATGGGAACAGTGCGAGGACTTAGGGAATTGCATGACGGTTAAATTTCATTTGTTTTTGAGGCCAAAAAATATTTAAAAATGTTAATAATTTTTGCCCCTTAATGTATGCATCAAAATTGTGCATCTTTTGAGTTTATATATTTTCGAAAGAAAACGTTGAAAAATTAAATTGAGTCCAAATAAAAAATTACTATTATCAAGTTTTGAGATTGAAATATTATTGAGAGGGTAAAATGCTTTAAATATTAAAGAATCTACCTAGATATAACTCTTTCTTGGAGTCGTCACACTGAATATCTATAGAAAAAAATTCTTCTCTTGGTGATATGTTATGAAAATTGAGAAACTTGGTGCCTCAACATATTCTATGGAAATTTTACTTCACGTTTATTCACTTCATACTAACTTTCTTATTATGATATGGAGAAGAGCCTCCTTGTCAAGTTTACAAAAACTTCAAACTATCTATAATAGATGCTAGAAAATTATTTATAGACTCCCGTTGCTCTTTTCTACCCAACAGCTCTACTCCTTAAGAGCGCATAACATTCGTCCACTAAACGACCTTTGTGATTAACAAACTAAAATATGGGGGAGAATAGGGATACTTGATCCTCTTTTCTTATTTTTAACATATTTTCTTGGAAAAATTTATCAACTCGCCGTCTTTTGCATTTTCTGACAGCGTATAATTTCAAGTTTATATGCTCCAAAAGATGGAACGATAGATGAACCCGTTGAGGAACTAGAAGCATTTTCGTGGAAGTAAAAAATGTGCGATATTTTTAAGTTGAGGGAGACTTGATCCTCTATTGAAGGAGACTTGATCCTTCATTCCGGGGGCCCTAGTCCTTGAAAAAAAATCAAACAATATTTCAAAAAAGAATGTCAATTGACTATTTTGGTCTTTTATTTTCTCAGTCATTGCAACTTTTAAGGCGCTATTTTCTGAATTTAAGGGAACATAAACTTTTTAGCCCTTTTGCTATACAATTATTGTATAAGTATAAGTTGTTGGATGAATAATCGTAATCTTGTATCAGCAATGGTCACGATCTATTTAGAATAAAAAATACCATTTTGAACTCTAGGGATCAATTGAACCCATAATTAAAATTTTAGAAACCTTTATCTGAAAAATTTTGAGAGTTTAGCATTGTTATGAAAATATGGTATAATGAAGTTCATATTACACTCTAACGATTTATGTTTTGGAATATATATTTTTGTTTTAATTGTTTCGTGTAAGTAACATTTTAAAGTGAAAAAAAAGATCTTCGCGCTGCATTTTATGAAATTGTTCAAACAAAGCTCAATAACTCAAAAAAAATATTTTGATAAAGTTTTTTGAGCTTATAGCAAAGTTGTTTTGCTCCATTTAGCACATTTTTATAGAAGCTTTGATCCTTGTAAGTCATTCCAGTTTCGAGATATAGCTAAGGAATCAAGTATCCCCAGGGATCAAGTATCCTCATTCTCCTCTACATATGTCAATGACAATTTACACGCTTATTTCAGTAATCAAAATATTCATTTTACAACCCGATTGCGTACTCATAACACTCGCCAGTCAGATTTCCTACAACGAAGCCGATTCATGATCATGACATGCTTAGATCAAAAAAGAATCCCGTTTTTTGTCCAACTAAGTCCAACGCCTTGTCTAATGAAATAAAAACAATCAACAACCATTCCACGTTTAAAATCAAAGTAATATAGTAATTAAAAGAAAAATTGAATCGTTAAAAACAGTCGATCAGTTACCAGTTTTGAACTCTTCTAATTACATTTTGTGAATTTTTTAGCAATTTAATTTCTTTTTGTGTGTGTGTTTTTACTTTACTGAATGTTAGCTTAGTAGTATTAATATCAAATAAAGGATCTCTTTAGAGGAATCTTTTTTCCATTGAGATGCATACCATGTAGTATTTAATTTATCAATATCATTACATTTCCTCGGACTATAACTTAAACTTTCGAGTTCTCAACATTAGTAAAATTATGCTCGCGTTTTTTTGTTCTTTGTTGTTGCTGCCAGAATCACTGATATTTTTTCGAATTGTGTCATATTTTATGTTGATTTTCTGTGAGAGCCCCAATACCAAACAGATAAAGCGTCCAAATTCATTGTAATAACATCGGTTTTTTCCTTTTTGTAAGGAAAGAAGCCTTATTTCTTCTGTGTGGAAAAAAATATTTCATAAATATTGGCCGTGAATTTTTCGATTTATAAACCGTTTTGACTATTTAGAGTTTGGGCTACACATTAATAAAGGCTCATATGCCTGAAAGTAAACCATTTTTTTGGTACGGATGTCGAATTTCAACATGCCAAACCACACACGTGCCCGCATAAATGGTTTCAGCTTAGATTTGCTTTCGCAATCATTTATCATAATCGTGTGAATCACAAAACGAGCGGAACCTCGAAACCCGCACGCATATGTCGTGAAATTGACCAACGCACGCACGGGAAAAAAGCCGCATCATCCGGCTCCGGCTATTATCGTGCTTGCTGTCAAACGTGTTTACGAAGCTTGATCTTCAGATTAGCACCTGCTCATCACCACGCAGCAGCAATGATGGACCAAATCAAACGTGGGGACCGGCCAAATTCACCGACTTCCGAAGCAGGAAAAACATCCTTCGGAATGGGTAGGTAGGAGGTAACTAACGCATTTTCTCCTGCGGCCACAACATCCGATGACCGTCAGATTAACAACAATTCGCGCGCGTTCTCACGCAACCCACGCGAATTTCCTCGTCGGACGGATGCCATCGTCATCATCTGGTCGTCGGAAATTCGAGGGAAGGCAACAAAAAAAACATCAAAATAAAAACCTCCGCAGCCACCGACCGTCGTCATTGGCCCGAAACAGGAGTAAACAAGTTTATCTTTTGCAAAATATTTACCCACACGAAAAGCGACGGTGGCGGCTATTTTCTGATACAGACTGGTCGCTTTTCTACCTACTGCGTATTGCGTTGTGCGGATGTGGATTTGCCGAAATCGCGGCTAGAGGTCGCCTCGGTTGCGTGACCAAACGCTGATATGATGGTTTGTTTTTTTTGTTACTTTTTTCCGGTAAAAATTTTTACAACAATCCGGCGAACGGAAGTCAAGTTTATCCAATTGACCCTGACCTTCTGTGTCGCTCACTGGTAATACCCTCAGGTGAGTTTGCAATTTTTCGATCTGACCTTCCGATTTTTCCTCTTTTTTTTCGAATTACTTCAAATTTTTTGTAAACGTCATCGAGATACAGTCCTCTCCCGACTAAAACATTAGAGTACCAGGCTCAAAATTGTTGGATAGCTCACCTTTTTATGGGAGGACGTCTCGATGTAGTTGGCGCCAATCTTTCGGGCAAAATCCCAAGCTGCCGATACCGGAACTGGTTTCTCTCCCTGAGCCTAGAATAAGAAACGCAAGTTAACTCCAACACATCCTTAAAAAAAATCAACTCCACAACCCACCTGCAGTTTGAGTACCGTGGACCGGTCGGAGCGCAGATCCGACTGGGTCCCGACCAGCACCAGCTGGGTGCCTTTCCGTTTCGACACTTCCGGTTCCCATTTGGCGGCAATCGACCGGAACGATTCGGGCTGGACCACCGAGAAGCACAGCAGAAACACGTCGGTGTCCGGATAGCAGAGCTGCCGCAGCGGATCCAGCACGTCCTGGCCGGCGGTGTCGCACAGCGTCACCCCGATCGGTCGTCCATCCACGCTGACGTCGACTGCGGGGGAAAGGAGAAAGAAAGAGCATGGATTAAGGTTTATTTTTGGAAAAATGATTGATATGACCAGAATAGAAAACACTATTTATGGATTTCAACTATCAATACAACTTTTAGGAACTGTAATAAAAAAATTTCAAAGGAAAGTTTTTAATCTCTTAAAAAAAATCTCATCATTTTCAACTTTAGACTCTCATCTCTGAAGTCTCAATTTTCAACTCTGAATTCTCAACGTGATTCCCGCAACCTTCAATTCTTTACTTCCAACTCTGACCTTTCAACTACTAACACTCGTCTCTAAACTTCCAACTCTCAACTCAATCCTATCTTTTCATAACTCTCAATCCTCAACTCTGAACTCTCATATCTCAACTCTTGATTCTTAGCTCTCAACTCTCAATTCCCATCTCTCAACATTCAACAAACAACTCTCGATTCTTATCTTTCAATTTTCAACTCACAACTTTCAAACCCAACTTCAATTCTTATATTTAAACTTTTAACTCACAATCACAAGTTAAATCACAAGTTCACAACTCACAATTATCAACTCTCAATTATCTATCTCTCAATTATCATCCCTCAACTTTTTTTCTCAACTTCAAATTTTAACTCTCACGCTCAACTCTCATCGTTAAAGTATTTGTTTTGTGTCGACATTAACTTCACACTCTTTCGTTTCACAAAATCGTGACTGTGAGAATATTTCATGTGCACCCAAAGTTAGGATTTCTTCCGGAAGTGAGGATGAATAAACGAAAAAGGTTTTCTTCCGGAAAAAGCTGTTTTCCTCTTCCGGTAACAAATTTACCAACTCCTCAACTCTGGTTTTTTTTTCTTTCAACTCTTAAATCTCAACTTCGCATGTTCACGATTTAAGTCTAAACTCTCATTTCTCAATTATCAACGCTCAATTTTCAGCTCTCATCGCTCAACGTGACTCTGAATTCTGAAATCACGACTCCAACTAATAACTCTTAACCAAGGCCGTGCGAAAGAGGGGACAGAGGTTTAACCCACCGCCCCCCCTCTCCATGGTGATTTTTCAAAGTAAAATTTTCAGTTTAAGAAATGAATTTATTGTAGTAACAAGAAATATCTGCATCCTTAAGTGTAAACAAACATGTCATAAAATTAGCGCATTTTATTTCAAGACGTTCACAATTTTATATTTGAAATTTCGAAATGCAATTCCGTAAACATTTGTTTTGAATCTTAAATACTGAAACTCAAAACCCTACTTTTGAGAATGGCAATAATTTTAACTTCAATTTTCATCATCTAAATAATGAGTGACCAAACCATGGCCCGCGGCTGGCCTTTTGTGGCCCGCGAAGCTCTTTTAAAAATTACCATGTTCTCAGATTCGAATGTTTTTCTTGGTTCATATAATTAAAAAAAATTACATGATTCTTCATCGGCTTCATTCGTAACTAAAGTCGCTGGAATCTCTTGATTTGATACGATTTAATTTTACAATAAGGTAACCTTTTCTGAATAAAGAATCAATTAAAATTCCAATCAAAAAATTAAATTTTCGAAATAGTAAGAACATGAATCATTTGTCAGTTTTTTTTTATCATTTCTTAATAAATTTTAATGAATTTATAAACCTACATGGAAACTGAAACCGGATTTTGTATCTGTTGATTATCCTTTATTCAATCACAGATTCAGATCTTGCCTGGCTATTCGTTTCAGAAATAAGCTTAAAAAATTAAATCTTACAATTTTTAGAACTCGGAATAGATAAGATAACAACTAGTTCTAACATCATTCAAGAAAGTGTTTGAGTATTTTATATTGAAAATATAAACTCATTTAACAAATTTGTTGCAGACTTTGACACGATTCGATTTATGCTTAAGAAAAATCGAAGGTAAAGAAAAAAGAAAACTACTGAATCTTTTTTTCTCAGATGACAAAATTATACGCGGTCTTTTGAAAAGTTGTTCATTGAATTGAAAATTTGTTTTCAAAATCTTTGAAACGTTCAATAGTTTACCAAAAAAGTACACAAATTTACTTAATAAATTTTTCCCTATTTTTAAGGAGTTATCACGAAAATAAGCGCTGATAGAAAAAACTCTAATTGCATTGGAATCCAATTAGTGAAAATTAGCTTTTAAAGTTTCTGCACCTCGGAAAAATGTTAATTTTGACGCTTTGTGTTATCTGTACTTCACATAACATAATTGTCCATTTTTTTCGATTGTTTTTGGTTATTTCATACCAAAGATTTAGAAAGCGGTTTCCACAGTTGTTTGAGCGTTCGAACGGATTCTATCTTTAATTTAGGGGAGTTTTGAGGGCCTCAGGAAAATAGATCACATCAAATTTTAAAAATTATCAAACCACATTCACATCATAATCAAAATAAAATATTTTTTTTAAACATCGAATTTTCATCAAAATTAAACAACATTTAATAATAATGAAAATAGAACCAAATTTTAAATGCTTAGTACTAGTAACATGTTCTTGAAAATTTAAATATTAGGAAAAATTATACTAAAATTAATTTTTCTGTGTGCAAAAAAGAGGGTAAATTTTTAGATTCAACTCGAAAGAATTCGGGAGGTCCGTGCTTATTAGTACTAATCTTTTAAATGCCGACAGCTTATGAACGATACAATTTTTCAATAACTCCATTCCATGTAATTTTTTTTTACTTTATTTCGGAACACCAACAAAACTTTTCAAAGAGACCGGTAAACTTAAAAACTTTGGAAATGGGCGGCGGTTTGACATTTATGGGATAAAAAATGAAAGTTTCAAACCGCTTGAAAAAAATCGTAAAAATAGGCATGGAATACAAATTTCTTACGAATATGAAACTGTACTTGAAACAGCAATTTTTAACTGAAATAGCATATTCTGTTTTTTTTCCTTGAATATTAAGTAAAAAATTCTTGTTTGGACGGCGAGCAAATCTCATATCTAAAATTTTGCCCGCCTGTTGAAAATGTTGTCCACCCATGAATCTAAATATTAATCTGGTAGTCATTTGTCAGGTGTTAATTTCTTACGATAGTCAACAGAATAAGTAAAAAAAATCTAATATTCATTACTGTATTATTAATCACTTATTATATAAAAAAAATCGTTCATGTCATTACCAATTTTATGTATGAAATAATTGCGAAAAAAACCCTTTTCAGCTTCAATTTTGCTTCGTGTATCTTGCTCCTCTAAATTCTAGGTTATTTTATCTAAAAACCTGGCAAAATTCGGGCATCAAACTTGTCAACCCAAAATCAGGGCAATTTCAGGGCTAATTTGTTCAAAAACCAGAAATTACTGAACAAAAATCGAGATAAAGAATATGGAAAAAGAAATGCATATTTATAATCGTATTTTAGACTCCATAAAATCTTTCATGATTATTTTTATAAAAGCTGTTCAAAGAATTTCGTTTTGGCCGCAAAAAACAATCAACATACATAGTTTATATCCGGTCAGTCAAAATCCGGGCTTTTTTCAATGAAACCCCCCATTCAAAAGAGTTTTGATGAATTACACAAGGCTACAAAATTCACACTTTTCCGAGGTGCAAAGAATTCAAGAGGTAATATTGATTAATTTGGGTGCCCTGAATCCAAATATGCAATGAGTCTTTTTTATCAACTTTTGTTTTTGAAAAAAAGTATTGAAAATCATTTCATCCTTGAAAATGAAAGACTTGCGTCCTTAATTTTCTCTTTTCAACGTAATATCTCTTACATTCAACATGCATTGCAATAATTACTACGACCAGGCCAACCATGTAATAAATTCTGCAAAAGGTACCGGATCAAGGGAAGGGATAAAGCGTGAAGTTCCCTGCCAACGCTTCATATAGGTTTTTTTGCAAAAATAAATCAATGTAAAATATAAAACTGTAAATAGGTTGGATCTCACCAAAAATTGTCATCGAAGGGATACATTTTTAACTGATTCGGATCCGTTCGTATTTAGTTGGCAGGAACAGGGTGGATGATGTTTTGATTCTTGGACCTATTGCAACCGAAACTTCTGAAGCCGTTTTTTGATGTCTCACGTCTTCCCTCCCGGTGTATGAAATATCCACGGGATTTTCCCATTTCATACAGCGCACTTCACAATTAGTTCACAATATATAATCACATTCGCAGCTAAAATCAGCTGGATTGCTTGCTCGATAAGTTCAATTAAAACTATTTTTTACTTCTGGTAAAAAAAACACTTATTTTACGGATTGAAAATTTTGACGCCCTTGTAAGGCAACGCCTACTTGAATTCTCCGTGAAAATAATTGAAACAATTTTAGCACTTTTCTGACAAAACTGTAAAAAATTAAAATTAAACTTTTAACCGCAACAGCAGTTAGACTCTGCGAAAAAAGTTATTGTTGTTTTTTTTTGTTTTCTTTTCCCTGTTCTTCAAAATACGAGAATTTCGACGAATTTTAGGGGATGTTTTAAACCAAATTATATTTTAGATATTTCTAAACCAAGAGTCAAATTGTTTTGCTATCTTCACAAATTTGATTAAAGAAATAAAAAAAATATATTAAGTACTTTATAAAATATTTAGTTATGCCAGAAAAACTTGTAATGATACTTTTCAAATTTTTAGAAAAGAATTTAGCTTCTTGGATATTTCAATCTCTGAAATAAGAATATCCATGCAAAATATGATTGATGGATAGAAGGATAAAAAACAAATTCAGTACCAGGTTTTATTTTTCATGTAGGCTTGTTAGTTCGTAAGTTATCAATGATAGATTTTACTCAAATCTGATTAATTTAAAACTTCTGAACTAAATCTGACAGATTATTTGAGTTCCCGACGCCCAAATGTATCAACTTAGTAATTTAAACATAGGCATAAAAATGATGGTGCATTGAGTTATCAATTGAATTTTATAAATAAGTTTTCAAATATTATGACGTTTTTATTATTCCCTCTCAGATGTTAAAAAAATGTTTTTTTTTATTTCCATTTTTTGTATTCATTTTCAATAAACCAAATTTTACAGTGCTATAATTTGTAATTTTTTGGATTTTTTTTTTCAATAAGTTTGTCTTTGTTTTCAATTCTTAATTTTCATGTCCTGTAAACACAATCTTCCTAAATCAAACGTTAAAAGTGTGACCATAGCGACACGGATGAGAAAAGTTCTTTTCCATCCGGTGAAAATCATGAAAAGTAATCAATGGACACCTAGTCGTTTGACAAAAACTTATTCGAGGAAAACAACAGACAGCAAATTCCTTTTTTTTATCAGTTTCCCATTGATCATTCAAGGAATCAAAGTCCCCAACATATATTTTGTCAGAAGGGGAAAGTCGGGAAAGACGGACACCCTAAGGTAGAATCGCAATAGAAAATCAAATATGGCTTTTTTTGTCGCAGTCTTTGTGCAGATGAACTGTCTAGGACAGTGGTCGGCAACCTTTTGATACGGAAGAGCCAAAAACCTCAAATTTTCAAAATTTCAGAGGTTGAAAGAGCCACATTCAAGATTTATTGATTTTGTTTTTAATTTAAAAAATAACAAAATATATGAATGATCAATGAACATTAGTTTCACGAAAATAACTTTAAACCCATTTGATTTATTTTTCCAACTCTTGGATTTTTCTTTCAATCTGTTTCTGATTAGCATTAAGTACATGGATTTTCTTCTGGCTCGTCAAATCTTCCAACATAATTTGATTGTATAGAAAGTTTTAAGTGCATATAAAGCTTAAATGAATAGGGTAAGTGAGCCTAATTTCGCTATATTTTGGCAAAGGTTTTTAGATTTGATATCGGTATGCCGAATCTTTAATTCTTAGATATACAATTTTTTGGTAACTAAGTTCCAATTTTTTTTTCTGAACTCGGTTATGGTTTAAAATAATCATTTCAAGCTTTAATTTAAGAAAAATATCCTGTTTTATAAAGTGTGTCAATGTTCCTAATCTGGCACTAACTGTTCCTATTGTTAACATATGTATGGGTGTTCCTAATGTTCACATATGAGGAAAAATGTATCCGGGTGCCCAATGTTACACAATTTGTTCATGATTTTTCAATATTTCAATGAGAAAAATCTCAAAACTTACCTTTTTATGAATTTTGTAACGTTTTTGAAATATAAATAGAGAAATAAGGACTATTAAAATCATACACAATATTCCTTTACGCGCTAGTTTTGAAGAAGGTAGTGGATGCTGAGCTTATAAAAATGAAAAATTTAACTTTTCCAATGGATAAAATTATTATATTTCAAAAAGTAGAAATTTCATTGTAATGGATTCAAATAAGTACAGTTAAACAGAGCATCATGCAAAAGCATAGTTAGATGCAACATTTGTGTACCACAACACTTATTTAACTTTTATTTTAATTAAATGTAATTAAATTATCATTTATTAATAACAAAACGATGATGCCATAGTTTCTCACATCGTGAGATAGTATTTTTTTGAAGTTTTTGATTCTCATAAAAGATTTAAAAAATCGATTTTTTTACATTTTTTGATGCCATAGAAACTTTACACAGTATGACGGATTGGCTTATTGATATCACCTACAAACTTTATATAGATTTTATTATCATATATCAACGCTGTTATTGTATATTTGATTTTTCTTAAAAAAACAAAGGTTTTTGCAACTTACCTCTTTTTTTAGTAGGGTAAAATCCCATATTTTGTAAATTTAAAAATAACTGGGGAAACCAATTATTTTTCTGGCTACGTTAATTTGATGTCCCATAAACCTTAACATATTTGGTGTACAAACGGTAGGGTTATCTGTGGACATTAGGTTTTAAGAAGCCATTGAAGTTGAAAAGTGTTGCATGTTGCCCCAGATGACGGTATACAACGTATTTTATTGAGATTTTTTTTATTTTTCCTTTCGATTCTGTTCTCGGTAAGAAGCTCTCTGTAACTTGATGGTTTCCTTCCCTGTCGCGAAGGGTGCGTTCTTTACAACCTGGAGAAAACATTTTTTCAACATTTTTAGCTTTGAGATACACTGAAGTAAAAACAACCATGCTCAAAACAGTTTAGTTTAACAGATCGTTGAAAATTAAGTTAAAACACAATTCAATCAATCAATTTTATTTCAAATACATTCTATGACTTTGATATAGTTCGGAAAATTTTGACTATGTCCATAATTAGGAACACATTGAAAATAGTGTTCCTAATTGTGGACATATGCTTTTTTTTAAGTTTTGACACGAAAAAAACATGGTTCTAACATACTTATTACTTAAATCATGATAAAAAACAATCAGACGAAAAATTTCAAAAAAATCGGTTGACAAATTCAGCTTTAATCTTCCTTTTCTAAACAGGTGTTTTTTAAGAAATTGGCTAACGATTCCATTAGTTTTGGACATACTTTGAAACAATCTGGATTTCACGAAAAATCCTGTGAGTTAGAAAACTAATTTCTTTATTAAATGAAAGTTCACATGATCCGTTACATTATCATTTTTTTTATAACTGTGATAAGTGAAAAATAACGTCAAAAACAGTCAAAATCGAACGGTATGTTAACATTAGGTACACGTGCCAAATTAGGAACACCTACCCTACTTTGCAAAATGTTAATGTGAAATATTCGAACATATTTATAAAAGCAGAATATCAATCTTTTTTTCGGCAAAGAAAATTTTTTTAAAGAACAAAGTAAAGGGAAATATTTTTATTCATCCAGCTTTTCTAAGACCTTTCTTAGATTTAGCTGATCCTTTCTCAAATGTGAGGTAAAATTCATCTTAAATTTATATAGTCGAAAATTTTAATCTTTAAAAATTATGCTCCTGACAACAGCACATTTAAACTCGCAAAATCAATTCAATGATATTTTTAAATTTTAAAACAAAAAATTAAAAAAAAATAAATAAAAAATGATTAACTCTTAATCAAAAATAAAAAAAAAATAAAAAGTCCGGTGAATATCCGGGCAAATCCAGCCAAAATCGAAGTATTTTCCATAGAAAGGCAAGAAATAAGCTGAACAATAAACACACAAAGTGATTTTTACGAAGGCACATCAGCGGCGTTCAAATTTTGTTTTACAATTCCAAAAAAATGCATGCCTATAACAAGTTGAATATTTTGAATTTCGCATAAATTGTGAATAATCCTGGAAAACCCGATCCTTTTCCTTGATACTCGGGAAACCGGACCAGACCTGGCATCTTCAAATTTTTTCTTTGAAAATCTGGACAAGCTCCGGGTAAAACGACAAACTGGAATGCTAATGAGGCCGTAGGAATGAGGACGTTTTGGGGATTTAAACCCTCCTCTATGAGGGTCCAGAAAAAGCAAGCGAGGTTCTTATCTCTACACTAAATTTTAAATTCTTAATCAAATTTTAATGATTGAGTAAGGTTTTTCAAGAGTAAAAACTTGACTTAGAAATGATGCCAAACCCTCAAAAACTAATCTCAGGTTCAGAATTCTCAAATTCTGCGACAGCTTTTTTGAAATTTTCTCACTTGTCGATTGAAACTAAGTTTTTCATATTAAATTTTAAATGAGATTAAATTCATTCCGGAACTCTGGTTCCATACTGTCAAAATAATAATTGTATTTCTGTTTTCATATTTTGGATTCTGAATCTAGTTTAAGATTTTTGATTTGAAATTCGAATAACCATTGAAAATTTTTGATAGATAGATAATGTTTTGAAATCCTGGTAAAAGTATTGTTTTGCATTTCATACAAAATTTGATCCATAAATTTGAAAATGCATATAAATTTTCAAAATTTAAAAAATAATTTTCAGAATTTGAAAAAAAGAATATTAGTAACCGCCCTGAGTATTAGTTTCGTTTTAAGATTCGAAATTCTTGAACTTTATTCTTATGCGAAATTCAGGTAAAGCCAAGCTTTAAATTGGCGATCTAGAACTCAAAACTCGGAGCCAGCTCTTCATTCGAAACTTATATTTAAATTTAGAATCACAAGGCGGGTAAAAAAAATAAAATAATGAGTGAAACCCTAAACAACAAAATTTTTATTACATTTAAAATAAGATTCACAAATTGGATGAAAAAAAAATTGAAATATTGATTGAAACCCAAAACAACTAAATTTTAATGAAAGAGTTCATAGTTGAGGGCTCTGAAACATATTTTACATCTTGGTTCATTATTATTTAAAATATAAAATTTGATGAGGGGTGCGTCGTTTTAGAACAAAACAGATATTGTCTAAGAAATACTTTTTTGTAAGTGATAAACTTTGATTTTCCTGTGTTTGTGTTCGATTGATTCAAAAATATACATGTTTTGAAACAACAGTTTTTCTTTGCATTTTCGGTTAATGGTTAACTAATTCTTGATTGCTATGCTGATGCTTCAAAACCAGTAAAAAGCCAAAGACTGTAAAATAAGGCTTTAAAAATGATATTTTACTATTTGGTCTTTTTGGATTGGATGCCATTTTCAAAATTCTCTTCTGGACATATGAAATCCCGTGTACCAGGTCACAAGACTCAATCATCACTTTAGCACGATTTTATAAATACATTTAAAAAATTTGCGCAATTAACTAAAGAGCCGCAGCTTTACATCAAAAGAGCCGCATGCGGCTCGCGAGCCGCAGGTTGCCGACCTATGGTCTAGGATGCTTTCTATCGCATTTAGATTTGGAATCAGTAAATTTTCTTCAGCAAGACTGTTTTTGCTTGCTTGCAAATCAAGCAATCAATAGCATTTAATAATATTTTAAACCAATAATCAAGAATCAACGTAATTTTCGAAATTCCGTATTTTATATGCGCTTTTTACACCTCGGATCAACTTTTAACAGATTTTATGGCCTGTTGGAGGTTGCCAAGGTTGGAAAAATTTGAAATACCTGGAGAAACTACTGTGTCCAATTTGGCCAACCTTGAAGTGTTCGTCTTACCCGACCCAATCATTTTTTTTTTCTAAAACTTTTGTTGCTCAAAGCCGTCGATCAAAATTCGCAGGTTTTCTTCCAGGTTGTCAATGGTAAGCCTAATGAATATTTCACCGTTGAAAACGTTTGAAATTTCCGAAAATGTTGCAAGTTATAGCCTATTTTCTGAGTACAGAATATTCTATCAAATTGTGCATCCTCAAAGTATTTGTTTGTTATGTTAACTATTATGAGACATTGCTTGCTGGTAATCAACAGAGGATCTCGAAAGTGTTGATACACATAGACAAACATATTTCCATCATTAGATTTGTGCCAAACATTGTCATTTTCGAAGAATTGGAAGTGTCAGAAGCTGAGTCTCCGCCTTACCCGACATTCCCCTACTAGCTTACAAAGGTTCATTGAAATATTAAAAGTAAATATTGTAAATTGTAAAAAATTTAAAAAGCCTTGATAACTGGAAGAACTTGAATATAAAAAAAAATGACTTTATTTCTGACTTTAATCACCAGTACTCTTGAAATATATTGAAACAGTTTTTTCTTTTTGTCGAATTGAATTTTACAATAAACTATGTATTTGAACAAATTCTCTAAAGTTCAGGAGATATTATTTTATTTCCTAACGGAGAATGCACATTTCAAATCTTGGATGAATATTTTTCCAATTTCAAGATATAGGTTATTTTGATATTTCTTTTTTATTTCTTGTGATTTGTGATATATTTGATGTTTCTGAAAACTGATTTAAATTCCGGTGTTATTCGAAATTTACTTTAATGTGATTCGAAAACAAAGATTTCAAATTTTAACTTCGCTGCTTCAAATATCATATTCAAAATAAGAAACATCATTTAGTATTCTTTCGTGTTTGTGTGATGGTCATAAGTAGGAAAATGAGTTTACAAATCATTTTCTTTATTTACTGTGCATTTTTGGTTGTGTTGTTATTGTATAGCTTAATTTGATTTCTTTAAACAGGTTAATTTTCCCAAGACTAAAAAAAAGATTGTTGAATGCCTAGGATAAATAAGCCAGTCCACAGCATCCGGAAATAAATTTTTATATAAAGTTCAAGTAACACTGCACTAAGATATCACTATAATAGGGCTCACAATTTAAATCTAAACCAATGCTAATGGGGCATCGTTTAAAAGATTTTGATCTCGTGCCCCTGCCCCCGCACCAATTTCAATGATGTTTATTCATAGGTTGTTTTTTTTTCTATTTTCTCGCCCCGTAATCGATTTAATAGCCTTAGTTTGGTATGGCTCTGCTTCCAAAAGTGTCTCATTTGGGGCGCATGATAGTCCGCTCTTAATCCGTTTACGGTCCCGGCCTTCAAATCGAACTTACGGAATCTAACGCCTGGCCAGCCTATTTCCAACAACATTCGGAAGCTAGGGTGGTTCCCCATTGTTTTTTGAATAAATTTAGCAAACATATTCAAGCTTAACGAATGAGTGGTTTTTTAAAACTCTAAACTTGTATTTCTGCCGGCAAAAGTGATATTTGCTTTTAGAACCACCCTTTTCGTGGACTCGAAGATAATTACCCAAATGGGTTCATTTTCGCCTGAAAGGGATTTGGCACCGTTTCCAGGTTGCATACGAAAGTGGTGAGCGGGATCCATTGATTGGGAGGAAGGTCTTCGGATCGAAGAATCAAAATTGGTGGAACCAGCAGAGATAGCAGCAACATCAGAAAAAGGCCTCCCTTAAATTAGGCGGAGATATTCGAGGCGGCCTTTCTTTTTGCTCCTAAAGTCTGCCTTGGGCCTTCGAGGTTTTAAAGTCGTCGGAACGTGTCGTGTGCTCTGGGCGGCCATCGGATAGAGGAGATTATGGAAACTTGTCCGAGGAAAGACAGGAGAGCGGGCTTTGATTATCGGGGGGAGCACTTCATTAGAACCATCCATATGCATGAGAGCTGGCTCGAGCTGAGATTGCTTTCCTACGAGCCATCTCGGATCGTATCGGATCGGATCGGTTCGGGGGAAGATAAAGACTTACAGATGGCCACCGGCCACATCGAATCGGCTCCGGAAAGGGTCAAACGTTTGGATACAGCTTCGGTCAGCCCGGGGAGAAGATTATTTCCATAAACGGTTTTCCACATCGTCGATGACCCGTGGAATCGATTTGTGTGTCCCATTGGCCGCCCATCTGCTGGGACGTTGCTAGCTGGAAGAAAATGGGTCCAAACCTGGTAAATGGTACTGCTGAGTGAGATAGCCTCAAGTGGTGCACAATCTCTGCAGCTGCCCTTGCCTGGCAAACTAACGACCACAGCCACAGACCACAGGTTCGGGTAATGTGTTGGAAAATTTCCATAATTAAGATATCAGCTGAGCCGTGTTTTAATCAAGTTATAACAACACTCATGAATGTGTCCATTTCTCTGGCCGGCCTTAAGCGGCTCAGGAACCACTCTCTGTTTCTGTACTCCCACGTAGAATGCCGACCGCCCGTTGGGATCTCGCTTTGTCGTATTCCACACATCGGGACAAAATTGTTTTTCCCGGTTAAAATTTCCCCTTTTCTACCCGAGAATTTGTTCAAGTCAAGAGTCGAATAATAAAAATTTAAAAAAAAAGTGACTTAATCAAAACCAAATTTCCAGTTCGATTTGTCTTGGTCTTGGATGTTGGCTCAGCATCTGTTTGGCCTACCTAGGCAGTTGTGTAAACCAAGCCCCGTTGTCATAAGTCATCGTGAATAATCGATGGCCTTTGAGCCGCTGATGGCGGCGACCGGTTAAGCCATTTTTATTGCTGCCGCCATGTTGTCGTCGTTTAGGCGAGCAAGGAGAACGCAAGCGCGCACCTGAGAGACCGACTGTCGCCTTTCTATGGGACCTGAAGCGGCGGCGGCGACATTTCGTCTACAGCAGGATCTGCTCTGCCGACAAGACAACACACCTTGAATGTTGTACTAAGTTGTCGGTGTCGTTGCCTGGGTTCGAGATGAAGCAACTTTCTAAAATCTTCAATCGATCATAAACGCAGCTCAGGTGGAATTCGACTGGTTGTGCAATCTCGCAACAGTATGCGCTTATGTGAAGGTATACACTCATTCGTATAAGCAAAAAAAACATATCGTTCTTCAAGTTTATGAATATTTTGAGAATGTAAAAATGCTAAATGAGTATCCAGATTTCTGTCATTGGTCATATAAAACTCTTCTTTGGTCACCTAAGCCATGAATTTAGAATTTAAAGCTGAGTGATGCGAGTTGAGTGTTGTGAGTTCAGAGTTAAGAGTTGAGTTTCTTGAGAATTGAATGTTGAGAGTTGAGTGATAAAGATGAGTGTTAAGAGTTGAGAGTTGAGTAATGAGAGTTGAGAGTTGTGAATTGAAAATCGAGATGTGAATGCTGAGAGTTGAGTGATGAGAATCGACAGTTGAATGTTGAGAGATGAGAGTTGAGTGTTGAGAGTAGAGAGTTTAGAGTTGGGAGTTGAGAGATGAGTGTTAAGAATTGAATGTTGAGAGTTGAAAGTTGAGTGATGAGAGTTGAGTGATGAGAATTGAGAGTCAAGTGTTGAGAGATGAGAGTTGAGTGTTGAGAATTGAGTGTTGAGCGTTGATAGTTGAGATTTGAGAGTTGAGTGTTGAGAGATGAAAGTTGGGAGTTGAGTATTGAGAGTTGAGATTTGAGAGTTGAGTGATGAGAGTTGAGAGTTGAGAGTTGAGAGTTGAGAGTTTAGAGTTGAGAGTTGAGAGTTGTGAGTTGAGAGTTGAGAGTTGAGAGTTGAGAGTTGAGAGTTGAGAGTTGAGAGTTGAGAGTTGAGAGTTGAGAGTTGAGAGTTGAGAGTTGAGAGTTGAGAGTTGAGAGTTGAGAGTTGAGAGTTAAAAGTTGAGAGTTGAGCGTTGAGAGTTGAGAGTTGAGAGTTGAGAGTTGAGATTTTGAGTGTTGAGTGTTGAGAGTTGAGTGTTGAGAGTTGAGAGTTGAGAGTTGAGAGTTGAGAGTTGAGAGTTGAGAGTTGAGAGTTGAGAGTTGAGAGTTGAGAGTTCAGAGTTGAGATTTTGAGTGTTGAGTGTTGAGAGTTGAGTGATGAGAGTTGAGAGTTGAGAGTTGAGAGTTGAGAGTTGAGAGTTGAGAGTTGAGAGTTGAGAGTTGAGAGTTGAGAGTTGAGAGTTGAGAGTTGAGAGTTGAGAGTTGAGAGTTGAGAGTTGAGAGTTGAGAGTTGAGAGTTGAGAGTTGAGAGTTGAGAGTTGAGATTTGAGAGTTGAGTGTTGAGAGTTGAGAGTTTAGAGTTGGGAGTTGAGAGTGTTAAGAATTGAATGTTGAGAGTTGAAAGTTGAGTGATGAGAGTTGAGTGATGAGAATTGAGAGTCAAGTGTTGAGAGTTGAGAGTTGAGAGTTGAGATTTGAGAGTTGAGTGTTGAGAGTTGAAAGTTGAGAATTGAGAAAAGTGTTGAGAGCTGAATGTTGAGAGTTGAGTGTTGAGAAAAGTGTTGAGAGTTGAATGATGAGTGTTAAGAGTTGAGTGTTGAGATTTTGAGTGTTGAGTGTTGAGTGTTGAGAGTTGAGTGATGAAAGTTGAGAGATGAGAGTTGAGAGTTGAAAGTTGAGAGTTGAGAGTTGAGAGTTGAGAGTTGAGAGTTGAGAGTTGAGAGTTGAGAGTTGAGAGTTCAGAGTTGAGAGTTGAGAGTTGAGAGTTGAGAGTTGAGAGTTGAGAGTTGAGAGTTGAGGGCTGAGAGTTGAGAGTTGAGAGTTGGGGGCTGAGAGTTCAGAGTTGAGAGCTGAGAGTTGAGAGTTGAGAGTTGAGAGTTGAGAGTTGAGAGTTGAGAGTTGAGAGTTGAGAGTTGAGAGTTGAGAGTTGAGAGTTGAGAGTTGAGAGTTGAGAGTTGAGAGTTGAGAGTTGAGAGTTGAGAGTTGAGAGTTGAGATTTTGAGTGTTGAGTGTAGAGAGTTGAGTGATGAGAGTTGAGAGTTGAGAGTTGAATGTTGAGATTAGAGTGTTGAGAGTTGAGTGATGAGAGTTGAGAGTTGAGAGTTGAGATTTTGAGTGTTGAGTGATGAGAGTTGAGAGTTGAGTGATGAGAGTTGAGAGTAGAGTGTTGAGAGTTGAGAGTTGAGAGTTGAGAGTTGAGAGTTGAGAGTTGAGAGTTGAGAGTTGAGAGTTGAGAGTTGAGAGTTGAGAGTTGAGAGTTGAGAGTTGAGAGTTGGGGGCTGAGAGTTCAGAGTGGAGAGCTGAGAGTTGAGAGTTGAGAGTTGTGAGTTGAGAGTTGAGAGTTGAGAGTTGAGAGTTGAGAGTTGAGAGTTGAGAGTTGAGTGTTGAGAGTTGAGAGTTGAGAGTTGAGAGTTGAGAGTTGAGATTTTGAGTGTTAAGTGTAGAGAGTTGAGTGATGAGAGTTGAGAGTTGAGAGTTGAGATTTTGAGTGTTGAGTGATGAGTGTTGAGAGTTGAGTGATGAGAGTTGAGAGTTGAGTGTTGAGAGTTGAGAGTTTAGAGTGTTAAGAATTGAATGTTGAGAGTTGAAAGTTGAGTGATGAGAGTTGAGTGATGAGAATTGAGAGTCAAGTATTGAGAGATGAGAGTTGAGTGTTGAGAATTGAGTGTTGAGCGTTGATCAGTTGAGTGTTGAGAGATGAAAGTTGGGAGTTGAGTGTTGAGAGTTGAGAGTTGGGGGTTGAGAGTTGAGAGTTGAGAGTTGAGAGTTGAGAGTTGAGAGAGTTGAGAGTTGAGTGTTGAGAGTTGAGAGAGTTGAGAGTTAGGTGTTGAGAGTTGAGACTTGAGAGTTGAGACTTGAGAGTTGAGACTTGAGAGTTGAGACTTGAGAGTTTAGACTTGAGAGTTTAGAATTGAGAGTTGAGAGTTGAGGCTTGAGACTTGAGAGTTGAGAGTTGAGAGTTGAGAGTTGAGAGTTGAGAGTTTAGAGTTATGAGTTATGAGTTATGAGTTAGAAGCCCTTAGAATCAAAGTGGTACAAATGCAAAATTAAACAATTTTGAGTCAATAATGCCAAACAATTCTTCATATTTAAATGGGCTGCATTACAGTTTTGTCACTTCAAGAATCAGAGGAAAACATCTGAGAACATACTTCATCCAAATTGAAGTGAATTCGTGCACCCATGATGGATTTCCATTGATACGAAGATCGAATTTAAGCTATTTTGTTTGCTATTTACCTAGTTTAGCAGTTCATTCTGAACCAAAATCTCGTCATTTGGGTGCCTTATGGATAACCCTCATCCGTTGCAGCCAACCAATATGTACATAATTATAGTTCTGAAAACCTTAAACCTTGCTTTGTTTTAAGCCAATTAAAATTTGAAAAAACCACAGTCATACAAAAAAAAAATAGTTCTTCATTCATTCCAGATTTTTTCTATTCCGTGAAAGTTTTAAAAGTGTTCACTTTAACACTCCTGATTGAAACCGCTTGTCTAAGATTCGTACCTATAAGGACGGTTCACGAAAGAAAGTGAACACGGGTTATTTAATGTTATTTAAAAATTTTACTAACTAAAATTGTGAAAATTCTGTTGAACTGATTTTTAAACTCTGCTTTAAGCAATAAACGTGAAAAACTGTTGAAAAAGTTGTATTGAAGCTGGCAAGGGTGGAGTTAACCCATCGTTGGGCGAATCAATTCTGCACAAATGATGTGCGAAAAATTTATTGTTCCACAAATTGGTAAAAATCTCGAATGATGCGAAGTTTTCGGTCTTTAAATTAATGAAAATGTTTGGAGAAATAAATTTTCTTTAAGATCTACCGAAATCTGGATGGAAAAAGAGACCAGAAAATCGGAAGAAAGAAGAAGCTGCCGCTCACTTCTTAAATTCTAGAGTAGCGTTCACCACACATGTTTACGTTCCTTCATAAAATATTGATAAATGAAATTTGTTTAAAAAATTGAATTTTTACAAAAACTTCCATCATTGTAAACTGCGAACACTTATGCCGAAAATGTTGTAATTAAGAGTAAATTTATATCCCAAATTTTAAGAAAGTTTTATTTTTTAGTAAAAACAGCTGTTCATGATCATCTACCAACTTTATTCAATTTAACTCGTCCATTCATTCATTGTTTGATGGAAAATAGTTTTTTTTGTTCGGTAGTCCTGTTCTGATTTATCCGGTGTTTGACTTTTTCCTTAAGGGGGGGGGGTAGGGTCTAACGGGTAAAAAAAAACACCATTTTCACGATATTTTTCTAGAGCTATCGTTCAAACAAATGTATTCAAATTTTTTGCATTATACAAAGCATTGTTAAAAGAACATTTAGCAATTTTTTCGTAGAAAAATATTGAAAAATCACCGGTGACGGAGCATTTTTGAAGATGCCTTTTAGAAAACAGGATTTGCGGTGGACACTGTATCTCAGCACAGAATCATCTGAAATCAAAAAATCAGAGCATAATATTTCAAATAAATGTTTTTCTGGACCCTAACGTTTTTATTTTACTTAAAACATTTTTTTTTGAAATTTTTGTGGCTGTTTGAAGTAAAAACTACGATTTTTCACGAAAAAATCCGCCATTTTTTATCTGTAAAATCTCCCCAAAGTAAAAAAATAAAAAAAGAAAAACTGTGGGGTCTGGTATTTTATATGTAGAAAATATGTTCCAAATTTGAAAAGAATCGGATAAGTAGTTTTCAAATGACGATGTCCACGGACTTTAAAAATGTGCTTTCGAGAAAAACGCGTTTGAAGTTTCTACTCTTGCTTTCTTGCAGTATTAGATAGGAGGAGATAAAGGCCTATAACTTCTACAGTTTTGCTTCAATTGACTTGAAAATTTTACACAACATTCTTGAAATGTTTTACAATAAGAAAATAAAAAAATAAAAAATCGATTTTTTGAAAGTGTTAGACCCTACCCCCCCCCTTAAGCTATACATTCAAGGGATTCTGGAGAAAAACCTTGAGCCATCATCATTTGGAAGCAACTTAATTAATATTTTCTTCAACAGAAAAATATTAAAATCGCTAGAACGAGCTCAAAAAACGCTTAACTGAACCAAATTGATACGGTGATGCTAAGATAAGCTTGCCAGATAGCCCGGTCTTACCCGGACTTGTCCGGATATTTGCAACGAAATTTAGTAAAAGTTTGGTCCAGCCCGGTTGCAACTAAACAAAAAACTTATATTGAGTTATTAATGTTATTGATTTTTGCGTCCTGTTGCGTTTTTTTTTTCAACAAATTTAACCTAAATAATCATGCACAGTTTTATGGAAGCCTAAAATATGATTTAAAATCTGCTGAAGTGTTTTGATGCAAACATATATTTTATTTTAGATTTTTATTGAATAGTTCCGAGGTTTTGACCAAATAATATATTATTGCCCGATATTGCTCGAATTTCGGGTTGAAAATATTGAAATCAGATGCCTGAATATGTCTGAAAAATTTTTTGCAACCTTAAATGCTACGAACTAAATGAAAAAATGTTTCTATTTTTGAGAAAAAAAAAATGCAAAAAAAACAGTATGTTTGAATAATTTTCTGTGTTGAACCAATGAATTTAAATTAGGGCTAAATTTAGGGTTTTTCAATGTAAGTCAGTGAAACTTCATAAAAGTGTTATCAATTTAATTTTTACAGCCTTATCGGTGAATGTCAAGTTTCTTTAAGAAAGATCTTTCCTAGTTTTGAAAATCATAAATGGATGAAAGAACATAAGAGAAAAAGTACAGAAGTTGAAAATGATCGAGTACAGATTTTACAAGAAGCGTTTTTATCAAGCAAGGACCAACTGTTTTGAAGTGGTAGAATCAAAGAAGGTTGAGTCTACCACAAAAAAAAATCAAGAAAAAGCGGGACATTTTGAGAAAAAAAAAAGCGGGACATGCAATTTCTAAGGCTCATGTCAAATTTGAGCCAACTCAAAAAGTTTTCGGTAAAGTACGAAGACCTACGCTCACAAAATTTTAATGTTCTATCTCTTTCTAAAAAAAATGTAATAAAAAATTTGTGGCTTCGGAAGTTGCAATTCTAGTTTACAATTTTTATTTTAACTTTGGGTTTTCCTGATAATAAGGGGGCCAATAAAACTTCGCTCAGATGTCTCTGGTCTAACTCGACGATAAATTTGAATTTCTGAGAAAATTTCATAAAAGATAAGCAATATTTTAGGTCTTCCAACCCTAAGCTTCGTTTTTTTTTTTATTTAGGGTTGAAATTTTCTCACTGTACAATATTTTGTCAATATAACAATCAAAATCCAGTGGGTCGCTGTTGACATAAGATACAATTCGTTAGTATTCGTGGTCTCGAAATTTGATAAATAGTGGGCCAATCTTTGGATTCTTGTAAAAAATTTTGAGTCAATGGTCGGAATGAAGGATTTCAAAAAAAAAATCTGATAAAAAAGTAGTCCCTCAAAGGCAAAGCAGGTGGAAAATGAATTTGACATTATTCAGACATCGCAAGTTGCCTGACTTCCAAAGCAAACAAATGTTTTTCAACAAGTTTAATTAACTCATAACCTCAATTTTAATATTTGATGGTAGAAAAAATATATATTTTAGAATTAGAGGTTGAAGTTGAATTATCAAAACTCAAATTTGAGTAAAAAAATATGAATATTCTGAGTGGTAAACAGTTAATTAGAGCATTTTTTAAATTACCAAATAGTTAAACGTTAATATCCGATTATTTAGCAAAAAAAAGTCATATTAAAAGACAATTCGAGTTGTATTCAATGAAGTAGTACCATACATCAACGAATTTTGTTTGCTTAATTTTTTGCCAACATGAGAGTTATAACCATTTCAAAATAAAAAATCGGAATCCATTGAAAAGTATAGTCAATTTTCAGGCTTTGCTTGCTAGAGGTTTCAGTAGTTTTATGGAATGATTTTGCAAATGTTAGACAAATCAACAAACTATGCAAAGCAGTTTATTGCGGTTTTTATTTTCATCCTACAGTTAAACGGTTTTCAAATTATCAGTCAAAAATGGAAAAATTTGAAAAATTTTAATTTTTATTTTTTTTATTTTTTACAAGTTAGGTTTGGTGTTTGTTCACATGAAATGTACTGCAAGAATCAAGGAATATTTAGAGAAATATTTAGAGAAATATTTAAGTTTTTTCCTTTTTTTCAGTACCTACATTTCTGGTAATTTTTTAATTGAGCGGACCAATTGTTCCACGTTCCGATATTTTTCCTGGTTATGTATGGATCGTTTTTTCCAAATTCATGTGAAATGGTCTAAAAAACGATTCATAAAGAAAACTGTTACGAAAAATGTCTTGTTCCGACGTTAAACCATACTTGTAGTTGAATGAATCTTAAGGTTTTGGTTAACAATAAGCATAAAAATCGCACGTCAAAAAACCAGAAAAATTAAAATTCTCGTCAGATGCATATTTTACAGCATAAAATATCGGAAAAACTCACTTTTTATCAGAAAACATTCCAATCAACTTGATTCAATATATTTTTTCGGAAAAAGTTAAAATATTGACAATTAAAGTCATTTTATCCAGAAATACCTACTGAATTCACCAAAGTCTCTCAAACTGCGACACATAAGGCATATAAGGTACTGGCCTATAATCGATATACGCTTTGAGAAACATGGTGCATATGCCAAGCCAAAACCATAAAAAAAACTCGAGTACATTTAGTGAAAAATGGCACTTTAGGCAACAAATCTCTTCAAAAAAAACATTCACAAACGCTCTAAAGAAAAGGCCCAGGGCTCTGCATTACCATACATCTGTTGAAACGTACTCTTTTGAACGATATTTCAAGATTTTGTTTTTTTTTTCAAAAACTGAATGTTGACCATAAAAAAACAGGTGTCCATTTTCTTTCAAGAACAATCCTCATATTAATTCCAAAATCATGAACTGTGTACTGATCAGTTGAGAAACAAGAGAGAGATATCGATTTCCAGCCAAAAATATCAAAATTGCATTGAAATTTTTCATTAATAAATCAAGGATTTCTTTGCAAACATTTCAAATTGTTTTTGTTCAATGATTTCCTTTTTCATGCTGTAATCTACTTTAAAAATGGGTCAGATTGAATAGCACCACGTTTTAAAACAACTTGTTCGCAACCTGCACGATATCGAAACGCGTTGAATATTCATGAGCAAATGATAAACCTGTGCCTGTTGTCTCAATGAATCAGCAATCACTAGAAGGTTATTGACTGGGCGAGTTGAAACGAGCAGTAGGCTAGAATTTTTCCAATATACCTATACCTGGTAGAAAAAAAAAGCGTCAAGCAGTCTCATTGAACCACATCAACTCGAAACCCTGTCCTACCTAAAAGTAAATTCACTGCCTACTACTACTATTTACTTTCTCGTCGATGTTAACACTTCTCTGCCTGCTGAAAATTTGTTTTTGATTATTCGTTGTTTGGAATTGATTAAAAAATAATCATTTTAAAACGGTCTTCAAAGGGTTCCGTGTCATTTGATTACCAATATTGAAATCGGCCTTATTATCATCAGACGTTGTTTCAACTTTGAATAAAAAAAAGTAATACTAGGTACGTCAATTCCCATACCAATAAATATTCATGACGCCACAACACTTGAAAGAGAGTGGAAAAAACTGTTTTATTAATTCACATATGTCGATGATTGCATTCGTTCGTCTGGCCCCCCTTAGGTGTGTGTGTGTGTGTGTGTCTGTAAAATTCGTGTGAGCTACAGTGTGTCAACCAGTAGTGCTACAAAATGCAAACAAACCAAACCGAAAAGAAAAATAAAATCGACAAACTGCAGCTTGCTTGCTACTGTGTGTTGTCAACTACCACGACGACGACGTCATTGAATATTCATATAGGTGTTCTACCCCTCTGGGCTGAGTGGAAGGCCCATTGACACTTTTCCACTTTTCAACTTTTCCGCCAATTCTGGCACACGTTCAATGACATTTTTCCCGCCAACGAACGTGCAACGGGAACTGACAGTCAGTCTGAGTCTGTTGAGTTGAGTTTCGGTTGAGATGCTGCACCATTTGGCTGTGATTGGCAAATGCGACAGTCGAAACCATTTGATTCAACTGAATTAGTTCAGGATTTGAAAACTAAATTGGAAAATTGTTTTCAAACTTTTCTTATTCTGTGTCAAAATGTTAATTATTTCATCAAGTTTATGGAATATTTCAGTTTTCTCAGAAGACATTTTCATAGACTCTAGCCGTCCAACCAGTCCGTTAACAAAGAAATGTTCCGAAAAGATCCTCTTTCATTGATATCTGGGACCGAAAATGGACCGAACTTGCACACAAATGGCCAGATTATGTACCCCTCCGGATGGAATAAAGTGACCAAGGGAGAGAAAAAAAATAAAACTTCATAAAATAAAACCCCAAAAGGTAGAAAGATGAGATGAGATGTGATATCCCCATCATCGGTAGACGTCGTCGTCATCATCATCAGCATCAAAATGATTGCGCCCATCAGAGTCCATAGAAAACCTAATTCCACAACAACCTTCAACCATTTTGATTGTGGCCTGTGAAATGGCACGTCTTTCTCGGGCCCCATTTCCCCGGGAGGGCCCAAACGAGATGATATAACCCCACCCACACCCTCGCTCACTCCTTGGAAAAAATATGGAAATAAACACAAACATAATGGTCCCTCTTTTGCTGGGGCCTCACTCTCTTAAACATTATCTCTATTGTGCCATGGGAAAAATTGCCCGTAATTGACACCTGTTATTTGTGACTGCGCTGCTGCGTCGATGTCGCCCTCGGTTCGAATGAAAAACGTGGCTCGAAAACACGGGTCCGAAAGATGAAACCCAGAAAAGACCTACAGGCGCCCGTTTCGATTAACAAACTTTCTTCGATTTTTTCAAAATGTCGAAGTCAACTTTGACAAACGGCTCCACCGTGTATGAAAGTACAGAAGTTCCATCAGAGGCACTACGTTGATGCAACATCTTTCTATCTCAATCGCCCGGTCAACGATAGTCCGGTTTTGAATTACCGGCTCACCTTTGAATGTGAGTTGATGAAGGAAACCTATTACAGATGAAAGGAACACCAACGATGATTTCTTTTATCAACATCTGCTTACATTTCTAGAGCTTTTGTGAAGCTTTTGAAACCGCTGCCGCCGGACGATTCAAACATTCGATAGGGAACCGGCTTCGAGCGGCTTGACGATTTCTATCGCTTTGATGAAGCCAAACGGTGCCCTTTGGTTGATCCTAAGTCAAATGCTAAAGTTAGAAACCTCATCTCGTAATGATGAAGTTTTGCATCAAAAGGTGTCTAAAACGTCCTAAATCGACCAACGAAATTTACACTTTTCTAGCCCTCATTAACTTACGTCTACTTGCGACCTGGAAAGCAAAAGTACGAGTTCAATTATCAATCGAGAAAATGATTCAAAACTTTTTGGCCCTACTCCATTAACGATTGGAATGAAAGGTCCTAACCCAAAACCCGTTTCAATGAAGCTTGAGCTGTCCATTGAACGGCACCACATCGGCTTCCATTCACGGGGAGAAATTAGCTCCGGATTTCACCGAGAGACCCGTTGACAGTATCGATTCATTAAACTTTCCGCAGGTACATATTATTGTTTCCCTCCTCTAACCTAAACTGAACGAAAAAAAAAGAAAACTAAAACCAGAGATCAATTTCGATTGAAAGAGAAATAAAAACGCAACAAAATCAAACAAACTGGTTCTTGCCCGATCGCTGCCTGGCTGGCTCACTTCCCTTTTGCGATCAAATTGGTCCATAAAAACTGGACCCAACAACAGTAGCTGCATCAACCTGTTCACTCAGGTCTTGTCCCGTTTGACCGTTTAAGGGTTTGCGGATCGTATGGATTGAGAGCTGCGCGATCAATGGGTTCAGTTCTATCTTAACATACTTACCAACAAACTTTTGTAGAGGCTATTTTACAGATTGAAATTGATAGTTGTCTTGGGAAATTTCTTGCACAAAAAATACTGCACTTGATGGATGTTTACAATTGTGTTCGAAGTTTCAATACTTTGGTTTTAATTGACTAAACCTTATCCGCTCAAGAATGTCAAGAATATCACTTCTGGGTGAACATCGATAAATCCTTTTGTTTTTCGACCGATTTTCACACAAAAAGGGTTTTAGAAAACCTTGTAACATAACCAACAATATGGTACCTAGACAATATTTTAGACAATAAATGTGTGCATAAGAAAGCTGAAGTAAAGAATTTCGTTTTGCATACAATGAATTAGAATGACTACACAGACCTGCTGGAGTTTATTGATTATTATTTATTGTTATAAATCAACAGATCACATATTGATCCAAATGAAAAACTAAAATTAACGACAATGTATGTACATGTGCAGCTTCGCTTAGCACTCATCGGCTGAACAGGAGACACACGTCCTGCCTTACTGAAGATCGTTCGTTAACTGACGACCGCTCACGACGCGGCAGCTTAGCCGTCGTGTGTGTGCGTGTAGTAAGGTCGATGGAGGGAGATCGTTGACTCGGAAAAGGCCTACCAGCCGAGAGAGTGTCGTGCTCGCAATCATCGGCTACACATCTCCCCCCTACACAAAGATTAAAAGTTAAAACGAAAATATTTTTTTTTTTGGAAAACTGGGAACAAGCAACAACCAGAAATTTGAAACTTCCTCGATCTTAATCCAAAACACGGTTTTTTAGCGCAACTGTAATTAACACCTCCTTTGATGCTTATTCATGTCAATATTTAAATCTTTTGTCTTAATGTTTACTCTGAATAAGTTCATTTTTCCCACAGTTGTATGTAACGTTTGTAGTATACTTAGAATTAAGCTAGCTCGTGACACTCAAATATCGTGGTACTTTTATTTGTTAAGCCATTCGTGAACTTTCTTCCATTCTTGATCCAGATATATTCCTAGAACCTTTTTCCACAGGTGTCTTATTCAAACCAAATCTCTATTATTATCAGACCTCTTTAATGCGTGAACACGCCGGGATACTCCTTTTCCTTCAATTAAAGAGCTAAACAAAGAATTTCCACTGTCTCTTCATCCTCAAAAATCTAATGCTATGATTCCATTATATTTCTATATTCTCACTACTACTACGACTACTAACAAGGTATTATCGATTTTCATGAATAAAAATCAGAACTGACGGAAAACATCTTTCCTTCAATTCAATGAATTCTGGAACGAGATATGCTTTCTCAATCATTGTGGAACTTTAAAAAAAGACATTTGTTTTGGGCGACATCAACTGTCTCGATTTGTCACTCCAGTCTTTCCGAACTGAACAACAAGTTTCCAACTTGTTTATACTAGACAACGTGCTCGAGACAAACTTCTATTTAATCTCGATCCAATAAGCTAACCTTTTCAAATCTACTTTTTGTACTGGACTGTTCAAACTGATGATTCCGAACCTTATTCTTCTACTTTAATGAACTTTTTTTTTCAAAGGTCGTTAACCATCACATAGTTAACCTTCAGAATACTCTTCATGTTGGCCATCCCGATCCAACATAAATTCATTAACTGAGCCTTCAGAACACTCTTACTGTTTGTCCTCCCGATCCAACGTAAATTTATAAAGTGAACCTTCAGAACACTCTTCATGTTGGTCCTCCCGATCCAACGTAAATTCATAAAGTGAACCTTCAGAACACTTTTCATGTTGGTCCTTCCAATCAAACGCAAATTCAGAAAGTGAGCCTTCAGAATACTATTCATGTTGGTCCTCCCGATCCGACAAAAATCCATTAAGTGACCCACGTCAAATTGACTTTTGGTAATATGCTTCGTCGATAGGATGAATATATTGTTGACCATGTTTTCAAACATTTCAACTCAACTGAAAAATAATAATGTCATTCAATTGTATAACACTATGTCTCTCGTGTCACCGCTTAACAATTTTAAGACCTGCTGTCTCAAATCATTCTTTTGACTTTAGCTTATTAGTGGTTGTCTATCAACGAATTCTAACACTTCGATGCAGCCATACGAATCTACGTACTATAGTTCCTTCTAAATTTTTGCTTCTTACAATCGCATTTCTTGAGACTTCATGATTATTTTCTTTATCTTACCGAAACAATGGTTTTGGCTCTAACTTCTATAGACAAGATCCAAAATAATTATTTTGAGAATTTTCACGAATAAAATCATCGCCATATTCATATGAATTTTTGTAGGATTATTATGACCCTTTTTTAAATTTTTTGTAACTTTGTCTCTAAGGATATTCTTTACAAAAACACTATTTACAATTTGATATCTCTTATGAATATCTCGTACAATTTGATATCTCGTCACTGAATCTACACATCTTAAATAGCTTGTCGAAGTTTTTTGAATTTTCATTGCCTTCCTATGGATCAATTACAATAAGTGTATCTGACCGGAATCTGACGGAATTACGAGAAATTTCATGGTTTTGGTCACTAAATCGTCCGATCAATCAGATTTAGCAGATTAATTTTTTCAATATTTAAAAAATTATATAAAGAAAAATTAATAAACAAAATTTTTTTTAAAGAAACTAATTTGATGCAAATGTCTGAATTAAAAACAAGCAACTTTTTTACAAAAAGCACCTTCATCCTTGCATCTACAATTTTTAAAATGAAGTTGATTAAGGGATACCACTTTGACTACCGATAAAAAACGTATAAAACCTCTGGTTCGCACTACAGTCTCTGATCAAAATCATCCGTAATTTTTTATTGTTATATTTGATTATTCATTTACCTTTACGGTGCTGCCAAGATCTTTCAATTGTTCGCCGCTTTCCAAAATGATAAATGGCTGATAATGGGAGCCGCTTGCTGGGAAACGAAATTACTGCGCATTTACTACGATTCAAGGGAAAACAATTGACATTACACCAAGAGGCGTAGAGGTTAAACTGGCTCTGTAGAAAGTTTACATCCTCGGGACCGTTGATGCGGCGATACAGTTTCAAGTCATCAGCATACGCTAGTTTTGGACCATCAACAGCTCCTAACAGCACGTCGTTGAAGTATATCAGGAATATTATTGGTCCTAGAAGACTTCCTTGAGGCACTGCGGATTTGGCAGAGAATTGACTCGAACAATGAGTTTTCGTCCAACCAGGTAGCTGCAGAACCATTCCAGTAAAGACCCGCAGATACCAATACGATCGAGTTTGGCGATGGCTATGTCATGGTTCACCTTGTCGAAAGCAGCTGACAGGTCAGTGTAGATGACGTCGGTTTGAGATCCCATGGCAATACTGTCTTGCACAGTAGACGTGAATGTCAACATGTTTGTAGTCGTAGACCGCTTAGGCATAAATCCATGTTGTTCATTTGAAAAATAAGGCTTGCAATACGAAAAATGGGTTCCAAAACAAACAGCTCGAACAATTTGGCTATCGTGCATAAGGCAGAAATGCCACGATAGTTGTTCACATTTCGTCTGTCCCATGTAAGCTTCTTTGCATATGGATGGGAACATACACTCATCGAGTGAAACTTGGAAGATTATTTCTAGAGGTATTAGCATATGTGATATACATATATCGCTTCAAGAAGGTAGCTGGTATGTCATCTGGACCTGCGGAAAGGCGGTGTTTCAGCTTATCGGTCGCTTTCAAAATAATATCGTCGTCTACAACAATTTGATTTAGCCAAGTGTTCAAATGAGGAACGTTACAAGCCGCACTGGTAACCTGGTCCGAGGAAATTGTGTTTGAGTCAAATATACTACGGAATTTGTCAGCGAAGAGCTTACAAATTTCAGGTTCCGAGGTCGCTAAATTATCATCCAGAAACATGGAGGGCGGTAGGCCGGATTCTTTCCGCTGGTCCTTGATGTACTGCCAAAGTGATTTGGGGTTTGTTTTGAACCCGTGAGCATAGTTTTTTGTAAGCTGAGTTTAGTTTGCAATACTCATTTTTAGCGCGGAGAGTTTTGTGCCTGATGTAATAACCGAGAGCTTTATTCTTAGGCGTTTTCATTTGTCGCAGTTCTTCCGTTACCCAAGGAGCTCCTAGGTTAGAAACTGATGAGCGTTTCGGTACGTGACAATCGATGATGTAATTTATGATATGGGAAAATTTCATAGCTGCAGCGTTCGGATCTGAAGATTCCAGTTCAGATTCCCAGTCGATAGCGTCGAGCGTTTGTGAACCTGCGACGAAATCGGCGTTCCTAAAGTCAAGATAGATTTGACCAGGTTTTTCGATGTGGGCAACAGCTCCAGGAATATCAAGTGAAAGCAGCAGAGCAGGGTGATGAGGAACAAACTTTGACCAAGGGCGTAGGAGCGTATGCAATCGTAGCCAATTGGGGTCCGTCGCTGATGAAGCAGAGATCGAGCATGCGACCATTTTCATTCTCGATGCTGTTGATCTGGCGGAGAGGTGCCGTGCTTAGAGAGTCGAGAATCGTGTTAGAAGGCACCGAAAACGAAGATCTGGTTGGATCACAAACAAAAAATTGCCTTGCGAGGGAATCCACTTAAGTCCTGGTAGGTTGAAGTCCCCGATGATAACGATGTCGTCTTCAGGAAGCGTGAGAGAACACAATTTAGAATGGCCGCTGGAAAAGGAATCAGCAAATGATGCATTTCTAGTACGATCAGGAGGTAGATACACAACCCCAACGTACAATTTTTTGTGCCTAGATTGATGCGGGTCCATACTAATTCTTGATCGTTCCATGATTCGTCGTAGATGGGGATGGCTTAAAGAGTGGATCGGATAGCAATTAGAAATCCCACCACCTGTGGATTTTTTGCTGTTGTTAGGGCCTCTGTCACAACGGAACACTGTGTAGTCTGAGCTAAAGACTTGACTAGACAGGGTTCTATCGTTCAGTCAGGATCGGTTAAAGCGATAATATCGTAGCAGGAGCATGAAGAGACTAGCAGATAATCGCTAACGCAGGAGTTGATACCACCAACGTAGTACCAACGGTAGTAATGGTTGAGATGATCACTTTTCCCAGCAAGCAGATCGTGTCGTTTCACACTGGAACGGAAAGGTTCATCACGAAAAGGAATGTCAACTCGATATGGATACTTGCCTGAGAGAACAGGCTGGAGCACCCCGTCGCCACAATCGAACTCAGGGCCGGGACGACTGATGACGCTGGCAGGAATCAGCGCGACTGAGTCGAAGAGCTCAGGGGCCTCCGAAGTGCCTAGTTCGGTGTGTCCCGGTGATGAAACCCATGGAGAAGCGGTGGCGCGTACAAGCTTGTGAGGGGCGGAGTGGAGCGGATAAAATTCAGCACCGTAGGGGCGGCTGGAATCCACGATTTCGTCACGCAGTTGGATATGAATATATCCAAATATAAAAAAAATACTTGCCCATCGATGCAGGCTGGAGAGTCTCATCGCCGCAATCGAACTCAGGGCCGGGATGACTGATGCCGCTGGATGAGACTAGCGCGACTGAGTCGAAGGGCTGCCTTGATCGGTGCGTCCCGGTGATGGAATCCCGTAAGAAGCGGCTGATTTGCACAAAGCAGCATTGATACAGAAGCTGTTGGGAGGTGAGGTTTGGTTACGCGCAGGTAATGTTCCCAAATTTTTTTTTTTTTTGTTTTTTTTTTTTGTAGCGGCCCACCACACTCCCCCACACCAAAAGGCTCAATTGAGCCCCCTGGTAATGGACGCTACTGTTCTCAGCATGTCTGGCAGCAATGAATAATAAAAGTTAACGCGAGCAAATTTTAATCATGCTGAGAACACAAAATTGTTTAATGTCGTGCGAGGAAATGTATTATTTAACTAAATTGACAACAATATGAATCTCAATGGAAAATAATTTCCTTTGAAGAGATTCATTATACTATATTTACTATTACACTAATTATATTTACTAATTTTATCAAGTTATGTTCAATAATTTAATAAGATAAAAATACAAACTACAATTTTTTAAAGAATAATAATATTAGAAATTAACGCTACAAATATGCAAAAGGTAAGCAAAACAAAGACTGGTTGATGATCGACTGTTTTAATGGTTCAATTTTTCTTTCAAAAGCTGTATCACTTTGGTTTTGAACATGGAACGATTGGTTATGTTTTTAATATCAGTTGGTAAGGTGTTGTATTTAGTAGGTCCAATAAACGAAATTCTTTTTTGCCCTAATGATGTTGTGGATCGGCTTCGTTGCAAGAAATCTGACTGGCGAGTGTTATGAGTTCGCAACCCCGTAGTAAAATGGAGGTTTTGAATATTTTCAGTTGAGTGTAGATTATCATAGATATATATGAAATTTGAAAAATAATTGCCTATGAAAGCAGGCTGGAGAATTTCGTCGCCACAATCGAGCTCAGGGCCGGGACGACTGGTGACGATGGCAGGAATTAGCGCGACTGAGTCGAAGGGCTCGGAGGTCTTCTTAGTGCTAATTACGTTGCGTCCCGGAGCTAAAATCTATGATGAACATTGTTCGGACAACGAGAAACTCGAGAGTCTGGTGCGCTTGCGTGATGCCGAGGCTACGGAAGACCCGTTGTCCAGATGTGGTGAAACATCAGTAGTGACGATTACTGATGCGGCGCCACACGAGGTGTGGAACTGCGGGCTGGGAAGTGACAGCAGGAGTCGGAGGGTTTTATGATCCAAAATCCTTGAATTCACGGAATAAGATTCCCGATGGCCAAGTCCTCGAGAAAAGGGCAATGTCTTTCAGCTTAGGATCCACCCCGACTTTGAAGGAAATTGATCTGAGCGTGAACTTTGGACGGTTTCGCATTGGAGACATTCCATGACAAGTTCTTTGATGTTCTTTGCCGTAACACTGTTTTGCAGTCGGGCGAGATAAATTCAAAAAAAAAATTCACGAGGAGCAACTGTCGCAATAGTTTCACGGTGACTTGTTTAGTATCCACACAAGGAGCGACAGTTGGGTTCTCGACTCGTTGCCTCTTGTTCATGGGAGTAGCTAGGCTAGGCCATGGAGCAGGGATGCGAAGAGATGGGTTGATGTTGGGACGAACGTTCAAAATTTTGTCCAGCTTCTGGTTGGTCGTCGCAAATTCTGACTTCACACCTGCGACTAAGGAAGCCGGATTCATCCGCATATCCGCGATAATAGATTCGTAGCTGCCCAGAGAGCGACGAAAAGCGGTATTTTTAAGGAGTCTGCATCATTCGTCACAGACCCAGAGCAGATTTTTGTTGTCTGCCTTCGACTTAAGGTGCAACGAGAGCAACCCCGCACACTTTAGGGGAACACCAAGCTGCACAGGCCTTGACAAAGAATGCTGTTGGAGTAACCCGTAGGGTTTGCGCATTTATTACAGGCCATATCGTTCAATGACATATGGACAAAAATTTACGAATTTCACTGATTTGCAGTGCCTTGTCTGTGCAAAAGAAAATCTGTGTGGCGATTCAACAATATCTGTGCCACGCTTAGAGCGGTTTCAGATCAAAACCAATGGCAATATCTACAGCAAATGCAACGAAACTTTCAGCGAAGTATTCACGGCTCGAAAATCACGGATCGGTTGGGAATTCACTTTGCGCGGCAGCCTCAGGAGTTCATCAATACAGGGAACAAAAAACGGAACGGACTAAACGGCACAGAACACCTCAAAAATATGAATAAAAAACGGAGCGTTATTAGTACACACAATAAAACAATGGCCGAAACACATTTTTCGTGTACTGGACCCATTTATGGTGAGAAATATCTTTGAGATCGGAACTGAACTGATTTTAAGCGAAACTTACACTAGAAGCTTGTACTAGCGAACTCGCGACACTAATTTTCGTCACCTACAACTCAAACCCTTTCACTAGAGAGGTCGCAAGTTGAAATGGGATCTTACTAATTTCTAGCGGTACTAACACTAGAGGCTTGTACTAGCAAACTCGCAACACCGATTTTCGTCACCTACAAGTTAAACCCTTTCACTTAACCTGTGTTGAAATTGGTACCGGTAGAAACTAGTTAGGCTACGATATCAACTTGCGATCAGTTAAGTAAAGGGTTTGACTTGTAGTTGACGAAAACTATTGTTGCGAGCGCGCTAGCACAAGCTTCTACATAGTGTTCGTACCGCTAGAAATTATATTTGCACCGATAACAACTTGTGATCGGTCAAGTAAAAGGGTTTGACTTGAAGGTGACAAAAATTAGTGTCGCGAGTACGCTTAAAAAAGCTACTAGTGTAAGTACAATTAGATTTAATCCGATTTCTTCAAGTCAAACCCTCTTTATTAGAAGGGTTGCAAGTTGAAATCAGAGCTAAACTAACTTCTAGCGGTACTAACACTAGAAGCTTGCACTAGCGAACTCACTACACTAATTTTCGCCACCTACAAGGCAAACCCTTTCACCTGACCGGTCGCAAGTTGAAATCGGCACCAGTAGAAATTAGTTTAGCTCCGAATTCAACGTGCGACCAGTCAGTTAAAAAGGTTTGTAGTTGACGAAAATCAGTGTTGCGAGCTCGCTAGCACAAGCTACTAGTGTTCGTACAGCTAGAAATTAGTTTATCTTCGATTTAAACTTGAGTAACAAGTTCTAATAAAAGGGTTTGACATGTTGGTGACAAAAACGAGTGTCGCGAGTTCGCTAATACAACCTTCTAGTAGTTAACGAAAATAAGTGATACGAGCTCGCTAGCACAAGCTTCTAGTGTTAGTATCGCTAGAAATAAGCTTAGCTCCGATTTCAACTTGCAACGCCTCTAGTGAAAGGGTTTGCCTTGTAGATTACGAAAATAAGTGATACGAGCTCGCTAGCACAAGCTTCTAGTGTTAGTACCGCTAGAAATAAGTTTTTATTCGATTTAAACTTGCAACGCCTCTAGTGAAAGGGTTTGACTTGAAGGTGACGAAAATTAGTGTAACGACCTCGATAGCACAAGCTTCTAATGTTAGTACCGCGAGAAATTAGTAATGTTCCGATTTCAATTTGCGACCCCTCTAGTGAAAGGGTTTGACTTGTAGATGACGAAAATTAGTGTCGCGATTAGTTTAGCTCCGATTTGAATTTGAGACCAGTCAAGTGATAGAGTTTCACTTGAAGGTGACGAAAATCAGTGTCATGAGTTTGCAAGTACAAGCTTCTAGTGTTCGTACCGTTAGAAATAAGTTTAGCTCCGATTTCAACTTGCGATCAGTCAAGTAAAAGGGTTGGACTCGTAGTTGACGAAAATTAAGCGTTGCGAGCTCGCTAGCATTAGCTACTAGTGTTAGTACTGCTTGAACAGAGTCGACTGAGTCGATTTGGGATCATTTTTGAATTTCTCAAACCCCGGGGGTCTAAAAAGCTTCGTTCATCCATAATTTTTTGCAGAATTTTTTAAGTAACGTTTACATGAGTAAACTCGAACTTTTAGGTTTGTATGGGAAAATTGAATATTTTAAATTAAAACATCAACATCATTGTTGTTTCTTCTGTGAAACTAAGCCAGATGGTTTTTGTGCCAATTTTGAAGTTTTTTAAAGAAAATATTTCCGCTGAATGACTTTGTTGAAGATTGCTCAATCAATTTTCCGATTTTTGAGTACAAAATAATATAATTTAGTAATTTTCCTGGGTCAAATTTCAAGCAACCTGCTAACATCTCCCATCACAAAGTCTCGACTCTGATGAACCATCACAACAGCTTTTCAGCGGAGCTTACGTGTCATTGGATTTTCTCTTCGGGATGATCTACTTTCGTAAGTAAGTACAGCAAGTCATGTTTGTGTTTCTGATGGATGGCGGCTTGAATCAGTTTCCATCAGCAGCACGCACTAATGGATTTCCCCGGAGAAACCCTAACTTCTGTATCAATGAAACAGGATAACCCTCGGCCAAAATTTCGGGAGTTTGTTTGTCCTTTCAGAGAACGTATCTACAGCTTTCGCGGTCGGTTCTGATCCAGGACCTGATTTCGAGTAGCAGCGCTAATGGATTTTGTGGTTTGCCACCGGCCGATGTGCAAGGCCAATTTCAATTAGCATCACTGTTTTTTTTTGTTTGTTTCAGCGGTAGTTTCGTACCAGAAATTGAAGCGACAGCAAAATTTAATTTTGATTTGAATTCACCTATTTTGTTTTTACCTGGCGAGATACATGCTAATTTCTCATTAGCATCAATTAGTTGCCTCATTATCGACACATTACGTTCATTCGTTGATTTCAAAGTTAAGTGAAGCGATACATTTAGCAACAATTTGTTTGTTTTTTTTTTGTCCGCTGAAAATATTACAACTCAATTACTTCCTGTACGGACCTTTGACTATTTTCGAATAAACGAACCAAATTGGCTAGATTAACCAATACGGTTAAAATTGAGCTTTTGATTAGCGAGTGATTAAAACTTCGAGTACATTTTGTTTGATGCTGGAAGCTCATAGTCCCCTTTTTATTTTTTTGCTAGATCGCATACGTTAAAATAAAAGTTAAGTCGGATAGGTACGATGTATGCAAAATCACCGGAGTATTCAGTCGTCCCAATTTGCCTAAAAAAAACATCAACCGGTCGAAAAATACTGACTTTGATGCCATTAGTACAAAAAAAAATGCAAAAAAAACTAACTTTGATTCAAGCCCCAAAGCTGCTTTACTAGGCAAACCTAAAGTTGATTCGATTTCCCCTGGGCCAGAACACCAAAAAAATGTCACCGCCCATCAAAAACTTGAACAAAAAATCTAATTTATTAACCGTGTTGCATTTTGAAGGGAAAAAATTGCTTACCTTTTTTCAGATAAGAACGTTGCAATTTTGAGTAAAGTATTTTTTTGGACAAATAAACAAACGGATCGCAATTTTAAGCTTTAATGCTGCTCTTGATCGAATGACTGATTCATAAATGCAATTTTTTCACACTAAATCATAAGCAAGGGAAGATCTACTCTTAGAAGAATATTGGAATTGCATTTTTCCCAGCGCGTAGTCCGTGATTTACGTGGGTGCTTTTCCAAATTTATTCCACCATGGGCGTCCTATCTAGTGAAGTGCATGTTTTTTTTTCTTGGTTTCGTGCTCCTCCTGTCAAACAACAATCTAACCATGAAAAACCGTTTAATATCCGTGTTCATCAATTTTGGGCCGATTTCCGGGGTATTTTATTGTTCCCTCTTTTTCGCCGACGAGTCCATCACCGTCAATTCGATCAGCGGATCTCATCACGAAAGATTATCACCATATTGCTGCCGTTTATTAAATGGTAACCGGATCAAAGTAATTACAAAAAAAGGAATGAAACCGATATTAACAATCACTTTTTTAGGTCTTTGATGTGCCATTTTTAAAGGTTAAATGAAAAATCCCATACACACTTTCGAAAAGCTTCGCTACGATTAGGGCATCGTTTCAACGTTTACAGATGCAAATTGACATTTTTTACATTTTTGACCTTTTTGACATTTTTGACATTTTTGACATTTTTGACATTTTTGACATTTTTGACATTTTTGACATTTTTGACATTTTTGACATTTTTGACATTTTTGACATTTTTGACATTTTGACATTTTTGACATTTTTGACATTTTTGACATTTTTGACATTTTTGACATTTTTGACATTTTTGACATTTTTGACATTTTTGACATTTTTGACATTTTTGACATTTTGACATTTTTGACATTTTTGACATTTTTGAAATTTTCGAAATTTTTGACATTTTTGACATTTTTGACATTTTTGACATTTTTGACATTTTTGACATTTTTGACATTTTTGACATTTTTGACATTTTTGACATTTTTGACATTTTTGACATTTTTGACATTTTTGACATTTTTGACATTTTTGACATTTTTGACATTTTTGACATTTTTGACATTTTTGACATTTTTGCAATTTTTGACATTTTTGCAATTTTTGACATTTTTTACATTTTTGACATTTTTGACATTTTTGACATTTTTGACATTTTTGACATTTTTGACATTTTTGACATTTTTGACATTTTTGACATTTTTGACATTTTTGACATTTTTGACATTTTTTGACATTTTTGACATTTTTGACATTTTTGACATTTTTGACATTTTTGACATTTTTGACATTTTTGACATTTTTGACATTTTTGACACTTTTGACATTTTTAACATTTTTGACATTTTTAACATTTTTGACATTTTTGACATTTTTGATTTTTGACATTTTTAACGTTTTTTGACATTTTTAACATTATTGACATTTTTGACATTTTTGACATTTTTGGCATTTTTGAAATTTTTGACATTTTTGACATTTGTGACATTTTTGACATTTTTGACATTTTTGACATTTTTGACATTTTTGACATTTTTGACATTTTTGACATTTTTGACATTTTTGACATTTTTGACATTTTTGACATTTTTGACATTTTTGACATTTTTGACATTTTTGACATTTTTGACATTTTTGACATTTTTGACATTTTTGACATTTTTGACATTTTTGACATTTTTGACATTTTTGACATTTTTGACATTTTTGACATTTTTGACATTTTTGACATTTTTGACATTTTTGACATTTTTGACATTTTTGACATTTTTGACATTTTTGACATTTTTGACATTTTTGACATTTTTGACATTTTTGACATTTTTGACATTTTTGACATTTTTGACATTTTTGACATTTTTGACATTTTTGACACTTTTGACATTTTTAACAATTTTGACATTTTTAAATTTTTTGACATTTTTGCAATTTTTGATATTTTTGACATTTTTGATATTTTTGATATTTTTGACATTTTTGACATTTTTGACATTTTTGACATTTTTTACATTTTTTACATTTTTGACATTTTTGAAATTTTTGCAATTTTTGATATTTTTGACATTTTTGACTTTTTTGAAATCTTGACATTTTTGACATTTTTGACATTTTTGACATTTTTGACATTTTTGACATTTTTGACATTTTTGAAAATTTTGACATTTTTGACATTTTTGACATTTTTGACATTTTTGACATTTTTGACATTTTTGACATTTTTGACATTTTTAACGTTTTTTGACATTTTTAACATTATTGACATTTTTGACATTTTTGACATTTTTGACATTTTTGACATTTTTGACATTTTTGACATTATTGACAATTTTGACATTTTTGACATTTTTGACATTTTTGACATTTTTGACATTTTTCACATTTTTGACATTTTTTGACATTTTTGACATTTTTGACATTTTTGACATTTTTGACATTTTTGACACTTTTGACATTTTTAACATTTTTGACATTTTTAACATTTTTGACATTTTTGACATTTTTGACATTTTTGACATTTTTGACATTTTTGACATTTTTGACATTTTTGACATTTTTGACATTTTTGACATTTTTGACATTTTTGACATTTTTGACATTTTTGACATTTTTGACATTTTTGACATTTTTGACATTTTTGACATTTTTGACATTTTTGACACTTTTGACATTTTTAACAATTTTGACATTTTTAAATTTTTTGACATTTTTGCAATTTTTGATATTTTTGACATTTTTGATATTTTTGACATTTTTGACATTTTTGACATTTTTGACATTTTTTACATTTTTTACATTTTTGACATTTTTGAAATTTTTGCAATTTTTGATATTTTTGACATTTTTGACTTTTTTGAAATCTTGACATTTTTGACATTTTTGACATTTTTGACATTTTTGACATTTTTGACATTTTTGACATTTTTGACATTTTTGACATTTTTGACATTTTTGACATTTTTGACATTTTTGACATTTTTGAAAATTTTGACATTTTTGACATTTTTGACATTTTTGACATTTTTGACATTTTTGACATTTTTGACATTTTTGACATTTTTGACATTTTTGACATTTTTGACATTTTTGACATTTTTGACATTTTTGACATTTTTGACATTTTTGACATTTTTGACATTTTTGACATTTTTGACATTTTTGACATTTTTGACATTTTTGACAATTTTGACATTTTTGACATTTTTTACATTTTTGTCATTTTTGACATTTTTGACATTTTTGACATTTTTGACATTTTTGACATTTTTGACATTTTTGACATTTTTGACATTTTTGACATTTTTGACATTTTTGACATTTTTGACATTTTTGACATTTTTGACATTTTTGACATTTTTGACATTTTTGACATTTTTGACATTTTTGACATTTTTGACATTTTTGACATTTTTGACAATTTTGACAATTTTGACAATTTTGACAATTTTGACAATTTTGACAATTTTGACAATTTTGACAATTTTGACAATTTTGACAATTTTGACAATTTTGACAATTTTGACAATTTTGACAATTTTGACAATTTTGACAATTTTGACAATTTTGACAATTTTGACAATTTTGACAATTTTGACAATTTTGACAATTTTGACAATTTTGACAATTTTGACAATTTTGACAATTTTGACAATTTTGACAATTTTGACAATTTTGACAATTTTGACAATTTTGACAATTTTGACAATTTTGACAATTTTGACAATTTTGACAATTTTGACAATTTTGACAATTTTGACAATTTTGACAATTTTGACAATTTTGACAATTTTGACAATTTTGACAATTTTGACAATTTTGACAATTTTGACAATTTTGACAATTTTGACAATTTTGACAATTTTGACAATTTTGACAATTTTGACAATTTTGACAATTTTGGCAATTTTGACAATTTTGACAATTTTGACGATTTTGATAATTTTGACAGTTTTGACAATCTGGACAATTTTGACAATTTTGACAATATTGACAATTTTGACAATTTTGACAATTTTGCCAATTTTGACAATTTTGACAATTTTGACAGTTTTGACAGTTTTGACAATTTTGACTATTTTGACAATTTTGACAATTTTGACAATTTTGACAATTTTGACAATTTTGACAATTTTGACAATTTTGACAATTTCGACAATTTTGACAATTTTTACAATTTTGACAATTTTGACAATTTTGAAAATTTTAACAATTTTGATCATTTTTACAATTTTGACAATTTTGTCAATTTTGTCAATTTTGACAATTTCGACAATTTTGACAATTTTGACAATTTTGACAATTTTGACAGTTTTGACAATTTGACAATTTTGAAAATTGTGACAATTTTGACAATTTTGACAATTTTGACAATTTTGACAATTTTGACAATTTTGACAATTTTGACAATTTTGACAATTTTGACAATTTGGACAATTTTGACAATTTGGACAATTTTGACAATTTTGACAACTTTGACAATTTTGACAATTTTGACAATTTTGACAATTTTGATAATTTTGACAATTTTGACAATTTTGACAATTTTGACAATTTTGACAATTTTGACAATTTTGACAATTTTGAAAATTTTGACAATTTTGACAATTTTGAAAATTTTGACAATTTTGACAATTTTGACAATTTTGACAATTTTGACAATTTTGACAATTTTGACAATTTTGACAATTTTGACAATTTTGACAATTTTGACAATTTTGACAATTTTGACAATTTTGACAATTTTGACAATTTTGACAATTTTGACAATTTTGACAATTTCGACTATTTTGACAATTTTGACAATTTTGACAATTTTGACAATTTTGACCATTTTGACAATTTTGACAATTTTGACAATTTTGAAAATTTTGACAATTTTGACAATTTTGACATTTTGACAATTTTGACAATTTTGACAATTTTTACAATTTTGACAATTTTGACAATATTGACAATTTTGACAATTTTTACAATTTTTACAATTTTGACAATTTTGACAATATTGACAATTTTGACAATTTTGACAATTTTGACAATTTTGACAATTTTGACAATTTTGACAATTTTGACAATTTTGACAATTTTGACAATTTTGACAATTTTGACAATTTTGACAATTTTGACAATTTTGACAATTTTGACAATTTTGACAATTTCGACAATTTTGACAATTTTGACAATTTAACTATTTTGACAATTTTGACAATTTTGACAATTTTGACAATTTTGACAATTTTGACAATTTTGACAATTTTGACAATTTTGACAATTTTGACAATTTTGACAATTTTGACAATTTTGACAATTTTGACAATTTTGACAATTTTGACAATTTTGACAATTTTGACAATTTTGACAATTTTGACAATTTTGACAATTTTGACAATTTTGACAATTTTGACAATTTTGACAATTTTGACAATTTTGACAATTTTGACAATTTTGACAATTTTGACAATTTTGACAATTTTGACAATTTTGACAATTTTGACAATTTTGACAATTTTGACAATTTTGACAATTTTGACAATTTTGACAATTTTGACAATTTTGACAATTTTGACAATTTTGACAATTTTGACAATTTTGACAATTTTGACCATTTTGACAATTTTGACAATTTTAACAATTTTGACAATTTTGACAATTTTGACAATTTTGACAATTTTTACAATTTTGACAATTTTGACAATTTTGACAATTTTGACAATTTTGACAATTTTGACAATTTTGACAATTTTGACAATTTTGACAATTTTGACAATTTTGACAATTTTGACAATTTTGACAATTTTGACAATTTTGACAATTTTGACAATTTTGACAATTTTGACAATTTTGACAATTTTGACAATTTTGACAATTTTGACAATTTTGACAATTTTGACAATTTTGACAATTTTGACAATTTTGACAATTTTGACAATTTTGACAATTTTGACAATTTTGACAATTTTGACAATATTGACAATTTTGACAATTTTGACAATTTTGACAATTTTGACAATTTTGACATTTTGACAATTTTGACAATTTTGACAATTTGGATAATTTTGACAATATTGACAATTTTGACAATTTTGACAATTTTGACAATTTTGACAATTTTGACAATTTTGACAATTTTGACAATTTTGACAATTTTGACAATTTTGACAATTTTGACAATTTTGACAATTTTGACAATTTTGACAATTTTGACAATTTTGACAATTTCGACAATTTTGACAATTTTGACAATTTTGACAATTTTGACTATTTTGACAATTTTGACAATTTTGACAATTTTGACAATTTTGACAATATTGACAATATTGACAATTTTGACAATTTTGACAATTTTGACAATTTTGACAATTTTGACAATTTTGACATTTTTGACAATTTTGACAATTTTGACAATTTTGACAATTTTGACAATTTTGACAATTTTGACAATTTTGACAATTTTGACAATTTTGACAATTTTGACAATTTTGACAATTTTGACAATTTTGACAATTTTGACAATTTTGACAATTTTGACAATTTTGACAATTTTGACAATTTTGACAATTTTGACAATTTTGACAATTTTGACAATTTTGACAATTTTGACAATTTTGACAATTTTGACAATTTTGACAATTTTGACAATTTTGACAATTTTGACAATTTTGACAATTTTGACAATTTTGACAATTTTGACAATTTTGACAATTTTGACAATTTTGACAATTTTGACAATTTTGACAATTTTGACAATTTTGACAATTTTGACAATTTTGACAATTTTGACAATTTTGACAATTTTGACAATTTTGACAATTTTGACAATTTTGACAATTTTGACAATTTTGACAATTTTGACAATTTTGACGATTTTGACAATTTTGACAATTTTGACAATTTTGACAATTTTGACAATTTTGACAATTTTGACAATTTTAACAATTTTGACAATTTTGACAATTTTGTCAATATTAACAATTTTGACAATTTTGTCAATTTTGACAATTTTGACAATTTTGACAATTTTGACAATTTTGACAATTTTGACAATTTTGACAATTTTGACAATTTTGACAATTTTGACAATTTTGACAATTTTGACAATTTTGACAATTTTGACAATTTTGACAATTTTGACAATTTTGACAATTTTGACAATTTTGACAATTTTGACAATTTTGACAATTTTGACAATTTTGACAATTTTGACAATTTTGACAATTTTGACAATTTTGACAATTTTGACAATTTTGACAATTTTGACAATTTTGACAATTTTGACAATTTTGACAATTTTGACAATTTTGTCAATTTTGACAATTTTGACAATTTTGACAATTTTGACAATTTTGACAATTTTGACAATTTTGACAATTTTGACAATTTTGACAATTTTGACAATTTTGACAATTTTGACAATTTTGACAATTTTGACAATTTTGACAATTTTGACAATTTTGACAATTTTGACAATTTTGACAATTTTGACAATTGTGACAATTTTGACAATTTTGACAATTTTGACAATTTTGACAATTTTGACAATTTTGACAATTTTGACAATTTTGACAATTTTGACAATTTTGACAATTTTGACAATTTTGACAATTTTGACAATTTTGACAATTTTGACAATTTTGACAATTTTGACAATTTTGACAATTTCGACAATTTTGACAATTTTGACAATTTTGACAATTTTGACAATTTTGACAATTTTGACAATTTTGACAATTTTGACAATTTTGACAATTTGGACAATTTTGACAATTTTGACAATTTGGACAATTTTGACAATTTTGACAATTTTGACAATTTTGACAATTTTGACAATTTTGACAATTTTGACAATTTTGACAATTTTGATAATTTTGACAATTTTGACAATTTTGACAATTTTGACAATTTTGACAATTTTGACAATTTTGACAATTTTGACAATTTTGACAATTTTGACAATTTTGACAATTTTGACAATTTTGACAATTTTGACAATTTTGACAATTTTGACAATTTTGACAATTTTGACAATTTTGACAATTTTGACAATTTTGACAATTTTGACAATTTTGAAAATTTTGACAATGTTGAAAATTTTGACAATTTTGACTATTTTGACAAATTTGACTTTTTTGACAATTTTGACAATTTTGACAATTTGACAAATTCCATAATTTTTACAATTATGATTTTTTCGACAATTTTGGCAATTTTGATATTTTTTAGATTTCTACCTGTTTCGACATTTGTTAGCATTCTTTTTATTGTTTTCAGTTTTGATATTTTTAAAAATTTTTGACTGTTTTTGATTTATTTTTAAGGGTCAAAGTATTCAAATTGAGATTTCTAAGGAACTTTTTATGACATTAACGAATCCGTAATATATCCGTTCAAAGTGAAAAAAAAACTCTGCCATGCATGCAAACAATGGAAGTAACTGGAATATGAATGGAACCGAACAAAAAGTTCAAATATTTTAATAGACCTTTTTTCTACTGGTGCAGGAACATCGTGGTTGTTATTCAAGCGCACAAAAGTGAGATAGAGCAAATATGGTGGAAACTGTCAAAAAATGTACGGGAAGCAAAAGGTTTTTTTTGCTCCCTTTCGTATGTGTCGGAAACAATATTCCTATGTGAAAAAAAAAACGCTTCCTCTAGCATACAAAACAATTTGGTTTTTGTATTAAACTAAATATTTAGAAATTTCACGTTAATGTGTTAAGAAAAATAATCTTTTCGTTTAATGTGACTGAAGGCTTAAGTTTAAAAATATATTAAAAGGTGGTAGATCACTTTGTCTATGTCGTGTGGGCCCCTAGTTAACTGAAAATAATAGAAGTCACTGGGGCGGCTTTTCTTTTCGCGTGACATATTCCCACATGTCTACTCAAATGAATAAGAACCGTCCTTTTTTTTACAAAAAAAAGTGGGGGGAACAAGAATAAACTCACACGATCCAAGGAGGAGCCATAGAATACATATGCTGCCATTAAAAAAATAGATGGAAAAACTTTCAACCCCAGTATGCCACCAACCATGGGAATAGTTCATAAAAGTAATAGCTCCTGGCATATTCATACTTGCTCACTAGAGGACCTTCTCTAGAGCTGCTGAGCCATGTTTTATGCAGTCGGCCATGAGCTGATTTTTTCTTTTGGGTCCTTTTTGGCTTCTATGTTCTATTTTTTTTTCTTACACCAGATTCCTACCGCTATTTGAGCAACCTCGCGGCTATTCAACAAAAGCTTGCTTTGCTGCACTTTTCCAAACCATTCCGCAATGTGTTCCGCGAATGGAAGTGTGGGTGGATGTGTAGATCTACAGTTCCTCGAAAAGTATGATAGTGCGAAAATAAGAAGTCGAAGAAGTTGGCTTCTACAAGGAGAAGCTCCCGCAAGCAGGGATGATGAATGGGAAATGTACGAAAATGTGCCTCTTTCCGGGTTGCTGAGGGTGATGGCGTTTAAAAAACGCAGAATGCTAGGGTTGCTTGGATGAATATGAGAGTTTACAAAATTGTGTTCTCTTGCAAGGGAATATGATCCTAGGTTATCATTTTTAGCATTTATGATTTTTTTTTGTATGGTAACCTAGAACGAAGTACGGACCTGTTTCCTCGCCTTTTGTCAAGTGATAACCCACATGATTTCGGGTTTCGGTTCGTGTGATCCCGCCGGCTGCTGAAGCCACCGCGCAAAATGTTACATTCCGGATTTGGGAATGTAAATATGAATCTTGTCTAGTAGTAGCAGCAGCAGCAACAGCCACTTCCTTACGGTAGAAATGGGAAGTATAACTTTTGCCAGCGCACTATTTATGCTTGCATCCCATTGGTGATGTTTTTTGCCACCAGAAGTGGAAAAACGGAAGCTCACATATCTCTCTATCAAAAGTTGTGTGGGGGCGAAGGGATGAAAATTAATGGAGTGGGTGGCGAAATGACACAACTTAACTTTCCAGGGAGTTCATTTTCTATTCGGGAGTTTTTTTCGCGGAAATTTCGAACTTACGCTACGTTGCATATTTTAAGGCGCATTCATATTTTAGCGAGTTTGGCATGCAAACTTCGGAACACCACCGGTGATAATCTTTCGAAGTTACCACCCTAGCCATTTTCTGTAATGCTACGATGTGACTTGCTTGCTCATAAGTAGTGTTGAGTGTCACTCAGAAGGTGAAGTAGAATTTCATGTTTTTCCGCTCTTTGATTCTAATGAACTTAAATATACCGGATCAAGTTTTTTTTTTATAAAAGTGTAGAATACTCACCATTGTACTTATCGAAGGCGGTCGGCACATAGTCCGGGATGAACCGATCCTGGATGTAGGACACGATCAGATTCGTCTTGCCAACCTTGCCGTCCCCGACCAGGACACATTTGACATTTGGAGGATCTTTGGTGCAGGAGGCATCGCTGCTGGACGAGGATGAGGTACTGTCATTGGAGGAAGAGCCACACTTCACCGGGTCCTTCTGTTTTTCCTTGGATTTGAATTTCTTGTCTGGAAATATGTAAAAAAAATGTAATTAATTACTTGAAAATAAGAAAAAAACAGTTTTCAGTTTGAGAATTCAGATTCAGATTCGGAAGTCAAATTCAGATACAGTATGCTAATCCTGAACTCTGATTGAAAATTCTGATCCAAGATAAAAAAAAATTAATTTGGGATCAAATGTAGATTCAGATTGAGTATCACGATTCATGTTCATAACCGTTTTAAATTCAAATAATCAAAATTGACTTCAATGATTCATCATTGGACAAAACTAAGCGACGAACCTCAAATGACCTCGAATTTGAGTCAAACCGATTTTGCTTGTTCTGAGTCACCAGTCGAAAGGTTTTAGGCAACCGAAACCATTAAAAATAGACAAAATAAACGCCTCGTGAGTCGTACAGAAGAAAGAAATCAAAACAAGCAGCAGAGGACAACGCAACAGTCGATCCCTACGCAAGGTAGCTGAGTCATTGCCTCCCAAGTCTTAAATAGGCAGCGAAGCAACAGAACAGGCAGTCAAAAAAAATTGCAAATAAACACCCAAAAACAGAAACTGTTGCTAAAACCACCCAAACTTGAACTGAGAAACGTGCACAGTTCATGGGTACTGTGAAGCAATATTTGTATCATACTCTTGAAGGTGATATCTTCAAGGTTTTTTCACGGTCGCCTTGTAACTTTAAAAAAAATTTAAATTTTGTCTACTGTTTCCATTGTGCTTAAGTTTTCCTTCATTTTTTAAATTGATTTAAAGTACTCGTTTTCAAGTCGTAGATCTCTGCCCCAAACTACCCAAACTACACACATGCGAACATTCTAATCCTCCTGGGTGTTTTTTTTTTTGCTACCTTCGATTGGCAACCTCATTGAAAAGCGTCAAAAAAAAAAAGGTTACCACGTACAGGCAGCAGATTAACGTGGGACCAAACCTGGACTACCGTTCTCAATAGTTTCCTTTCGTCTGTTTTTTTTTTTTATTTGCTGTCTGTTGCCGCCCTCTCCGATTCTTAGGAAGTTTATGGGATCTTTTTCGCCTTTCATTCGCCAAACTCGCTGGGACTAGATATGATGGAAATAAATCCTTGAACTCGAACGAAAAAGCAGTTGCTTGATCGGCTAGCTTGTGTGTTTTTTTTCATCCTTTTGTGTGTGCTTTGTGGATGTTGCTTTTTCGGGAAACCATTTGCTGAGACGACGACTGGGATCACATAAGCACGGCCAAAGCGAGAGACCTAAAATTGGGCTAAACTTCCGGTCCGAGCGGAAGTCAGGGTCAACCTTAACCAGATTTGCTGGATTTATGATGTATTTCCGCTCATCCGATCGGTCGTTTTGTGGCACATCTTCGTTTGGGTTTCGCTTTTAAAGCGCCTTTATTTGGGATGATTGACGGGCTTTTCGGTTTTCGATTTCGTTTGGCTAGTCGAGTATTAGGATGGAAATTTATTCCGGCTTTTGCTTTTAAATTAGCCTCGCCAGATTTATCGTGTTCGGTGCAAGGTGCAGCACTGGCATGGGAAAATTGATGGCCCCTGAATGCCGTTGGCTAGGAAATCCCTCCCGAGGCTCATTTGCGGCATTTGGTAGCCATAAAAAATCCATTATTCCCGTATGAAGTCGCCATTTAGCACCATCGTCGTCTCGTTTTTCTCTCTTGATTCTTTCCAAGCTTACTCGGTAACAAACACGGCTCTCGGATAGGATTTTATGTCCGAATTGGCAACCGTGATATCCGAAATTTTCCTGAACTGTTTTGCCAATGAGCCAGCCATCAAGTGAAGCCGATAAGCATGCAGAGATAGGCAAAGACGATCATTTGCACTTAATTTTGCACTATTCACCAGAGTCAGTTCAATAACGAAAAACAGAAAGTAAGGACCCATTAGGCCACTATCGTTAGTCCGGACTGATTGACTGACTGCAGCTTAGAAGTCTTTTCAAATTGGCGGCTCTTCGACTAACCAACAAACAACTATGTACCTTTATGGCCTATCGGTAGACAAATTGGCAGACATGTAAGTGGCCTTTCGATAGCTGAACGAATCACAAACTTACCGGACAGTTTGCGGCAAACGAGTTCGTCGACTTAAGTTGCTGTCATTTGAGTACTAATGAACTATAACGTCGGAATGACTTTTTAAGAACAGGGGCGGGATTATGGAACTCGAAACAATCGAGTTTCGTTCGATTCGACCAACTTTGGCATTACCGATCTCGATTCGAATAGAACGTTTCGAGATGATCTACTACCCGATTTACTCGAAATCTAGTACGTTAAAATTTAGAACTCGAACGAGATTCGTAGTACTGAATCTAACTCGATTCGAGTTCAACTCGAAACGGGTAACTCGAATCGAATAGGATTCATAATTTCACCCCAGGATTTCGATTCGAAAGAAACCGTCAGTGCTGTGGAGTTTTGACTGCAAAAGTCGGCAGCAAATCGAGATATCTTCTAAGAATTGTCAAAAATATCAAAAATGTCCAAAATGTCAAGAATGTCAAAAATTTCGAAAATGTCAAAAATGTCAAAAATCACAAATATATCAAAAATGTCAAAATTGTCAAACATATCGAGAATTTCAAAAGTGTCAAATAGTCAAAAATTTTCAAAATGTCAAAAATGTCAAAAATAACAAAAATGACAAAAATGACAAAAATGACAAAAATGACAAAAATGACAAAAATGACAAAAATGACAAAAATGACAAAAATGACAAAAATGAAAAAAATGACAAAAATGACAAAAAAGACAAAACAGACAAAAATGACAAAAATGACAAAAATGACAAAAATGACAAAAATGACAAAAATGACAAAAATGACAAAAATGACAAAAATGACAAAAATGACAAAAATGACAAAAATGACAAAAATGACAAAAATGACAAAAATGACAAAAATGACAAAAATGACAAAAATGACAAAAATGACAAAAATGACAAAAATGACAAAAATGACAAAAATGACAAAAATGACAAAAATGACAAAAATGACAAAAATGACAAAAATGACAAAAATGACAAAAATGACAAAAATGACAAAAATGACAAAAATGACAAAAATGACAAAAATGACAAAAATGACAAAAATGACAAAAATGACAAAAATGACAAAAATGACAAAAATGACAAAAATGACAAAAATGACAAAAATGACAAAAATGACAAAAATGACAAAAATGACAAAAATGACAAAAATGACAAAAATGACAAAAATGACAAAAATGATAAAAATGACAAAAATGACAAAAATTACAAAAATTACAAAAATTACAAAAATGACAAAAATAACAAAAATGACAAAAATAACAAAAATCACAAAAATGACAAAAATGACAAAAATGACAAAAATGACACAAATGACAAAAATGACAAAATTGTCAAAAATGTCAAAAATTGACAAAATTGACAAAATTGTCAAAATTGTCAAAATTGTCAAAATTGTCAAAATTTTAAAAATTGTCAAAATTGTCAAAATTGTCAAAATTGTCAAAATTGTCAAAATTGTCAAAATTGTCAAAATTGTCAAAATTGTCAAAATTGTCAAAATTGTCAAAATTGTCAAAATTGTCAAAATTGTCAAAATTGTCAAAATTGTCAAAATTGTCAAAATTGTCAAAATTGTCAAAATTGTCAAAATTGTCAAAATTGTCAAAATTGTCAAAATTGTCAAAATTGTCAAAATTGTCAAAATTGTCAAAATTGTCAAAATTGTCCAAATTGCCAAAATTGTCAAAATTTTCAAAATTTTCAAAATTGTCAAAATTGTCCAAATTGTCAAAAATGTCAAAAATATCACAATTGTCAAAAATGTCAAAAATGTCAAAAATGTCAAAATTGTCAAAAATGTCAAAAATTTCAAAATTGTCAAAAATGTCAAAAATATCAAAAATGTCAAAAATGTCAAAAATGTCCAAAATGTCAAAAATGTCAAAAATGTCAAAAATGTCAAAAATGTCAAAAATGTCAAAAATATAAAAAATATCACAATTGTCACAATTGTCAAAAATGTCAAAAATTTCAAAATTGTCAAAATTGTCAAAATTGTCAAAATTGTCAAAACTGTCAAAATTATCAAAATTGTCAAAATTGTCAAAATTGTCAAAAACGTCAAAAATGACAAAAATGTCGAACATGTCAAAAATGTCATAAAAGTCAATTATGTCAAAAATGTCAAAAAGGTCAAAAATGTCAAAAATGTCAAAATTGTCAAAATTGTCAAAATTGTCAAAAATGTCAAAAATGTCAAGAATGTCAAGAATGTCAAAAATATCAAAAATGTCAAAAATGTCAAAATTGTCAAAAATGACAAAAATGACAAAAATGACAAAAATGTCAAAATTGTCAAAAATGTCAAAAATGTCAAAAATGTCAAAATTGTCAAAAATGTCAAAAGTGTCAAAAATGTCCAAAATGTCAAAAATTGTCAAAAATGTTCATATGTCAAAAATGTCAAAAATGTCGAAAATGTCAAAATTGTCAAAAATGTCAAAAATTTCAAAAATGTCAAAATTGTCAAAAATGTCAAAATGTCAAAAATGTCAAAAATGTCAAAAATGTCAAAAATGTCAAAAATGTCAAAAATGTCAAAAATGTGAAAAATGTCAAAAATGTCAAAAATGTCAAAAATTTAAAAAATGTCACTAATGTCCAAAATGTCAAAAATGTCAAAAATGTCAAAAATGTCAAAAATGTCAAAAATGTCAAAAGTGTCAAAAATGTCAAAAATGTCAAAAAGTCAAAAATGTCAAAAATGTCGAAAATGTCAAAAATGTCAAAAATGTCAAAAATATCAAAAATGTCAAAAATGTCAAAAATGTCAAAAATGTGAAAAATGTCAAAAATGTCAAAAATGTCAAAAATGTCAAAAATGTCAAAAATGTCAAAAATATTAAAATTGTCAAAATTGTCAAAATTGTCAAAATTGTGAAAATTGTCAAAATTATCAAAATTGACAAAATTGTCCGTTAGTATTACCTAAAGAGTTTTAGGCCCTAAAATATCTTTATGACTTCAAGAAGGGCCTTCAAAAACTTCCGATGAGATTTTTAATTGCTCTTCGACTTTGAAAGGCGATCTTAAGCCTTCTACATCATTCAAAAACATTGAGGACCTTAAGAAGCGACAATCTTGTTAAAAATTATCATAAATTCCTACCTTCAGATAGTTTGTCTCAATTCGAGCCCATTCATCAGCTACATCTAGATTTACATCCAAAGCTAAATTAAAGGGAAAAATATCAACGAATCACGAGTTTCGGTTCGCAGCTCCACAGGCCATGTGGTGTCCATCTAACAGTTTCCTAGACCTGTAACCAGACCACTCTACTCCTATCTCTACCCAGAATTTCGAAAAGATAAATGGCCACTTGGCACGCTACAAAACGGCAAACAAACGACCGCGCCACATCACGGCGGGTCCTGTTCCTACCCATAGAATTGCAGTTACCAAGTAGAGTTTGCTCCACCATCGCCGGGGAGTTTGTCGTCGTCGTCGTAGTCATCATCTGGGGCGGACTTGGGAAGAGGAGATCCGTAACAAATCGACCTCTCACGCCATGAGTGAGCTTCCCCTCCAAGTTGACTACTGCCTGCGCTAACCGCTAAATTGTAACGTCTAAAACTGCGAAAAAGCGGGATGGGATAGCTTGTGGGTGGTTTGGGAGGTGGAGTTCCTCCCCCGAAAAACCGAAACAACTTTTCTTCTTTCTATGTGAAGTCCAAGCGGGGGGCCAAGAGCCCTTGCCAAGTACGAAACCATTTCTGTTTGATGTGTGTATCGCAATGGGGCAGGCAGACTGCATGCTGCTGCCCGGTTCCTCCCATGATCTGGCCTCTTCCGATGGCCAAACCCGGTCGGTCTGTCGGGGTCTTCAGGATTGAGAAGCTAGGAAGTCGGCCACCGTAAAAGTCAAAGTCGTTCATAATTCAATCTGGAACCTGGGCAGCCCAGCATCGTAGTTTGCCGTACGGGGAGTTAGTTTTCTTTTTCGCCTTAATATTTTCCTACATCGCCTCAGGAATGGCGGCACAATCTCTGTGCTTTGCTTTGCGGAACAAGTTTATCGTCGTCTGTTGAGCCAGAGCTAGGAAAATCCTTTTTCCCTCCAACAAAGGTAATGGATCGATCTTTTGGTGAACGGCGGACCTTCAGCGAGCAACCGAAAACGTCCGGGAGGGAAACACATTTCCGATAAGTCCGGACCATCCATCAATTTCGATCCATTGGCAGGTCCGTTTTAACGTATATGGCAGCTGATCTGCATTCCTCAATCTAACCCTAGCTTCGACGTTTAAACGCAGGGATTTACTCAAATATTAAAGATAACTTCCGAGGAAAGGCACAAAATTATTTTTCAATCAGGAGACTTGAATGAAGATTTCGGCCTCGCTCGAGGGATCGAAAATCTGCTGCAACTTTTTCAATTAAAATCTCAACTTTTCGGCTGGTCTGGGCAAAAGTTTATCGCCAAAACATTCAACAGCTACTCAGGACTAAACTGGTGGGAGTCCAAATAAGCCGCCCAACCATGAACTAAGTTGAAAAACCAAAACAAAACCACACCGCCTTTTTGGGACTCTGACCACTGAACTAAAAGTGGGAAAATCTGGAAATAGTTTGTTTGCCAGACCGCTGTGCTGCCTGGAAGAAAAAAACTTTTTCTCTTTTAAAGTTTAACGAAAATGAACCCAGTTTAAGTCGGTGCAGGGAACGATTTCAACGGATAAGATTTTAATTTCTAAATTTAGGCAATTCTAAATACTAACAATGCAACACCAATTTCTCCAATTGTCAAAATTGTCAAATCTGTTAAAATTCTCAAAATTGCCAAAGTTGTCAAAATTATCTGAATAATCAAAATGGTCAAAATTGTCCAAATGTCAAAATGCTCAAAATTGTCCAAATTTTAATGGTCAAAATTGTCAAAATTGTCAAAATTGTCAAAATTGTCAAAATTGTCAAAATTGTCAAAATTGTCAAAATTGACAAAATTGTCAAAACTGTCAAAATATCAAAATCTTCAAAATTTTCAATTCTATCAAAATTGTCAAAATATCAAAATCATCAAAATTTTCAATTCTATCAAAATTGTCAAAATATCAAAATCATCAAAATTTTCAATTCTATCAAAATTGTCAAAAATGTCAAAAATGTCAAAATTGTCAAAATTGTCAAAATTGTCAAAATAGACAAAATTGTCAAAATTGTCAAAATTGCCAAAATTGTCAAAATTGTCAAAATTGTCAAAATTGTCAAAATTGTCAAAATTGTCAAAATTGTCAAAATTGTCAAAATTGTCAAAATTGTCAAAATTGTCAAAATTGTCAAAATTGTCAAAATTGTCAAAATTGTCAAAATTGTCAAAATTGTCAAAATTGTCAAAATTGTCAAAATTGTCAAAATTTTCAAAATTTTCAAAATGCTCAAAATTTTCCAAATTGTCAAAATCGTCAAAATTTTCCAAATGCTCAAAATTTTCAAAATGCTCAAAATTTACCAAATTGTCAAAATTGTCAAAATTGTCAAAATTTTCAAAATTGTCGAAATTGTTCAAATTGTCAAAGTTTTTAAAATTGTCAAAATTTGAAATATTGTCAAAATTTTCAAAATTGACAAAACTTTGCAAATTGTCTTTGAGATGTTAACCAGATGGTTCAAAAGGTTGACTTCGAAACCCTTCAGTTATCAGAGATAACGATTATCAACCTTAGATCGTTAAAGAAAACTTTTCTCGGGTATAGAAAATCTTATTGTTTATTTTATCCGTCGAAAAAGCCACAAGATTCTATCTTCCTGGATCAACAAGGCACTTTCTCCGAGCGCTTTCTAAGCCAACACGGCTAGAAGAAAGAATGAACAGTCGATCGCAGAGGAAAGAAAACTGAAAAGCTGTAAACTAAAGAAAAAAGTGGCGGCAAAACGGTTAGATAATGATCAAGGAGAGTTTATTGTTTTTTTTGTTGGCCCTATTTGGGATATGTTGCCCTACCATAAATTCCCAAAAAGGTAGCGAGAAACTCTAAAATCGAAAAACGAAACAATATGTTGCTAGTTTACCGTAGTGGGTTTTTTTTTCTGTCGACCGTTTGTTTTCTTTTTATAGTTCCTAGAGACTGATATAATTTATAGCACCATAGTTTCGACAATTAAAGGGTATTTTGAATATCTAACGAAGCTGCACGCTGAGTCGAGAATTTAATGAGATTGTTTTTTTTGTGGAGGAAAACCTTGTGGGCTGTGCACTCGGTTTAGCTGATGACAGATATCGGACTTGGACGCGCGGGGTTTCTGCTTATTTATGTATGCCCATTCATAGTTTGGACTACAAGGTAAACAGCACACCAATCATTCGATGGCATTAACAACTCATCTGAGATTTGAAAAATTTAGGATAAAGCGATGAATATGCGCATAAAGAAAACCAAACAATGTAGTTATGAGATTTGTGTAGTGAAAAGAATTCGGCCTATGGATAGAATTAAACGATTGAGAAAACAATTTATTTCTAGACCAAAAATGATTGAAAAATCATCAGCGTGCAAACGTCACACGGAACACAAACATGAAACAAAAAAAAAGAAAAAGAAAAAAAGACCATTCTGTTGATTTTGGGATGGAATAACGTTCGGTTATTTATGCAATTGTTCTCGGTAAAGTTTGTGATAGATTTGAGTTAAATTTCCTTGAAATCGACATCGAGGGTTACGACAGTAAGTATCATCCAAATTCGAAAAATAAGATCAAACTTCACCAGTTGTGTAACGCCGGGTTTCCTGTTTACTTAGAGCGAGTTCACTGGTGTTGGGAAAAAGTGGTAGAATTTTTGACATTTTGAAAATTTTACCATGCTAAAATGTTTTCAAGATCTTGGGGCGTTGTATTTTTTTACAACACTGTTCCTATTCCAACCGTATGTGATAGAAATATTGCTATTTTTGCATCACAGCATGCGAAAAACAACACGTGTTGTAAAAAAAACTAGAAGACCACAGATCTTGAAAATGTTTTTACATGGCAAAATTTTCAAAATGTGCCGTAAGTGTCAAAATTTCTACCACTTTTTCCCAACACCAGTGAACTTGCTCTTACAATGAATTTAAAAGTGGATGGATACACTCGGCACAAAATACTCCTTCAATAGTAGGCCTTGATAGAGCTTATTAAAAAAACTTGTAATATTTTGAAAAAAAAAAACACATTACAACACAGGTAAAAATTACAGTATTCTCTTGTGAATCCGAAGAATAAATAGAACTCACCTTTTTTGGTACGCTTTGAGTTTTTCTTCTCCTTGACAAGGGCTCGCCTGCCATTTTCGCTGGATGAGGAATTCTTAGAGCTAATATCACTTTTATTCTGTAAAGAGAAAGAAAAAGAGCAAAAATAAACCGGATTAGCAAAACAGTGGAAAAAAATAAATGAATGAAATCAGTAAACTACTGTCAGCTCTCGGAGAACTGCATCTGCATTTGCATCCTCAAGTGAAGAGTGGAGGAAATTATTACTGGCAAATTAGCACCTCCCGAGGGTGACACAAATAGGACAAAAACTTTGCCCATATGTATGAATGGACAGAAAAAAAACCCGGACCGAGTAACATCATGTGAGAAGTTTTGTTTCTATGGTTTCTCTGGCTGCCGGCTAGAAGCCACACCACCATTCAAAATGGAACTCTCCGTGTCGTGTGTCCCGGATATGTTGAACCCCTCTGGGGGACACTTTCCCTGGGAAACCCTTTCGTCCGGACCCTGCTTCATGTTTCCCGGAGGAACATACCGATGACGACAACGACACGGGATGGGAAATAATTTGAATTAATGTGCGGAATGAAATGTGTTATTTGTGTGCCAGCACCATTATGCCTGCAAAAACCAACCAAACGCCACTTTAAAGTGCAATATCATAAAAGCCAATGGCTTCTGGTGCAGAGTTCCGCCCGTTTCCGGATCTTTGATTCTTTTCGAAACCGTGTGTAAGGTACCAAGCAGCCAGGCCTGAAGATTTCCACACCGCATCGTGAGTACGAATGTCTGAGTGTGTGTGTGTGTGTGTGTGTGTGTCAGCATTTGTGCCATTCCCTCCGGGATTATTGCTGCTCGGAAAGTTTTCACGAATCCCCCTAGCAGGTTTCACATTTTTTTCACCGGAAACGATAACGAAACAAAAAAACAGACTTTGAAATTAGAAAACAACAAAATTGACAAAAAAATTACAAATTCAACAAAAAAACATAAGTTACTGTAACTTCTGAAAACACTCAAAAAATACAAGCTTTTCCAAGCTCATAAGTAAAGATCACACTATATTCCATTATAGATTTCCATTGTGTCTTAATCTGGCTCATCACAATAACAAAAATGAAACAAAAAACGGAGATCTCAGAGCCCATCGATACAGTCGCGCTGTTTCCAGCCAGCGTCATCAGTCGTCTCGGCCCTGAGTTTGTCTACGGCGAAGGGGTTCTCCAGCCTTTTTTATAAGTTGATCACCTAGGTGGTAAATCCCGGTTCACGGATTGTATTCCAAGGCATTGTGAGCAACCGCGTCTTTCCAGTTTGCTACGCTGGGTCCGTGGATACAATGGGAAGACTCATGATGTACTCCGTGTAGACCTTCTACTCTCTAAACTCCACCTCGGGCTGCAGACCTAGTTCCCACCTCAATCTGTTTAACACACTATGCCTCATTCGCGTCAGTGCGCTCCAAGGCAATACTCATAGACGAGACCACTTTCAGCAATACGTCTCATCCTTAAGACTCGACGTCTGAACTCTCCTCTAACGACTTGAGAATCGACATTCCCACATAAACCTCTCCTCATCGCGATTCGAGGCCTGATCTCTCCTCTTACGACTTGAGATCCGACCCCTCCTCGCATTGACTCGAGGGGTCAATGCGAGGAGGGGTCGGATCTCCTCACATTGACGTATACATATTTACCTCTCCTCTGCACAACTCAAGGCCCGATCTCTCCTCTAGCGACTCGATATCTGACCTCTCCTCGTAATGACTCGAGGTAACCACTTATACCCTCCTCTTGTTGATTAAAGGCCTGATCACTTCTCTTGCGACTCGAAACCCGACCTCTTATCGTAAAGACTCGGGGTTGAGAACACAAACCTCTCATTCTGAAGACTCAAGACCTGACCTCTCCTCTAACGACTCGAAGTCCGACCTTCTATCTTCAGGATTCGAGGTTTGCCACCTTAATACCCGTCGTGTGCCGATCGAGAGCAGCTTCTCCTAGACTCACACGACACCTGTCACAGCACACGCGCGGGACTTAACGCAACTACTTGGATGATTCCCGATGAAGACGTCATCTTACTCCGACTCGAATGGATCACCCGGCTCTACCCGTAGGTATTCCCCGATCGTGGAATAACCCTTTCCCAACTATTTCCACTGCAAAGAAGGTATAGTTTTATCCCCGCAGCTTCGATCGTTGGTAACCGCACTACTCAGATACTCCCCGAAGTTGGAGCATCCTGCACACGCCATCCGCTACGAAGATGATGTTGCCTTTTTTTGTAGCTACAAACCATGGGGTCGGACACACAATACTCGACAGCCCCCCGTCAATGGGGTCAGTCTACTTCCACCGTTGTCCGGTCTTCTTTTATCCCTTTGGCTGACAACTGTAGGATTTTCGGCTCGCAGCTTTTTCTTTACGTCGTGTGCAAGATCGAGGGCAGCTTGTTTTGAACTCGCGCCTGTCAACGCTACGACTCAAATATTTCCCGACAGTGACGGCATGCTACACCAACTCGAGAGGCTCACCCAGCATCGAGAATGTCTCTACACTTGGGTATCCTCCGACAGTGGTTAACCCCCTTCCTACGAGGTCCGCTACGAGGAAGGTATTGTCTGATTCCCGCAGTTTCCTCCTTATGGAGCGGTACTACTCGGATACTTCCCGGCGGTGGGGATTCGTTCCAACTTCGACAAAATTCTTTCCTAATTAAATGACATAAAATCGCAAGTTTGGAAAAAGCCATGGAAGGTTTTTGGGCCGAAAAACCGAGTTGGTGCCTGTGGAAACCACATAATGCCAAAGTGCCCGATCAAGGAACGTCCGCGGTGTATAAGTACGGAAGAGGTCCTTTACGATAGCGATTGCTAACGACGGACTCATGACGAGTGCCCGTGCCCGTAGATGTGTCATATTATATGCGGTTCTCGTACTGAGCTTGACCCACACAGTGCCATAAAGGTAATCGCATTTAGAATTATTTGGGAAGGTCGTAGAACCAATACAGTCGTTGAGTCAAAACCACTCGAAGGTTCTCAAACCAGAAACTGTTGGGAGATGGATTGAAGGGTTGATGCTGCTAATAGATCTTAGGACCTGAGCCTCTGAAAGGTCATCGAGCCGGAAACCCACTCGAAGTAGTCGAGTCGAGTCCAACGATTTTAGGTCCTCCGTTAAGCATTACATTGGAAGGTCTCCGAGCTGAGAAACTATTGGATGGTCGTTTTAAGTATCGCAGATAAAATGCAGCGGTCGAAGAAAGAGAATTTACATGGTTAACTATGGAATGAGTTTTATTTCGTAAGCAAAGTGTGTGTTTATTTGTGTGGGTTGTGTGTAATGGGGTAATGGAAAACACTGAATGAAATGTTCCGAGTAGAACTGAGGACGTTGCTCCATAACAGGGTAGCCCGAAACTCCTCCTTAACGATATTAGAACGATGCTTCAATTGTATTTAAGATGCCGATGTCTACCCTGTGCCGCTCCAACTTGACGCGATTCAGGGGCTTTGTCATTATGTCCGCCTTCATGCTTTCAGTAGCGGCATGTAGCGGAGCTCGATGATTCGTTTAGAGTGTTAGGTCTTTTTAAACGCATAAATATTTGGTAAGAATGTGCTTCGAACAGCGTTCCAGACTTACAGACTCCACGAACTTTATACACGATTTATTGTTCTACCATACGATGATAGGAGCTCGTTGTTCTTGCTGTAGATCCTTGAGCAGCTTGCGGTATCACAGCAAGTCCAACCTTCCGCCAGGGCTACGTACTCGGCCTCAAACGAGAACACAGCAACGCTTGACTGTTTCCGTTTCAAGCTCGCGGATGCCGGATCCTATTGCAAATGGTAATCTTTCGTAGCCTTGAGGTACCTAATGACCCGCTTTGCTTCGGTCCAATCACTGTTCTACCAGTTTGAAACTTTTCTTCCCCCTGATGTTTACCGCAACGTGAACCAAGCTGCCCACCAAACTATGGTATGACGTGTTTGTAGGCAATCCGGTCTGCTCGCCCGAGATATGCGGGATCAATTGGCACATGGTCTAGCATTTTCGTGCCCGAATCGTTGAATAATCTTCCCGATGTAGTTGGATTGATGCAGTGTATAATGATCGCTCTTCTCTCTACGCGTATGCCCAGGATGTGTTTGAGTCCACCCAGACAAAACAGATTGAAGTCTTTTTGAAGCGCACGAGATATTTCTCCGCACTCCTCCTCCGAGCTGCACGCAATGATCATATCGTCGACGTATATTAGGACCCCTTCGGCATTTATCGGCACTAGCGTTGACGAAACCCATCGTTTTGAAAACTCCGTCTAATTTCTTATTTCAGGCTCTGGCAGACTGTTCAAGTCCATGAATGCTTCGTTTTAGGCAACACACCATGCCTTCGTTTCGTTCGAAGCCAGACGGTTGCTTCATGGAGACATCCTTCTCCAAGTCTGCATACAGGTAGGCCCTTTTTATGTCCAGGTGCTTGACTAACATCTGTTGCATGCTGGCACTGTTCGGCAAAGACCTCGTCCTAATTTATGCCGTTTTTTTTGCGAGAATCCTTGTCCTCAACTTGTCTTGCTTTGTGACGCACTATTTGGCCATTTTCGTCCTGCTTTCTTTTAAAAGTCCATTTGCATCCTTCCGGTTTGTTTCCAAGCGGCAATGGGACTAACTCCCACGTCCCGTACTCTTGAAGGGACTCCTGCATAATCTTCTTCTTTCTTTTTCTTTACTTTAGTAATGTGAACCCAAGCACTGCAGCCGAAAACTTTCAAGTAATGAACCTTGGGTTTCACACCATTCCGGAGCTCGAAGGGCGTGGCGGCGAAAGGTTTCGTAGGCAGAATGTTTTGAAGGTATACTGCCGTGCTAAGCGCCTCTGCTCAGTAACTTTTCTCTTTCCTCGACCGCTGCCTTTTACCAGCGATAGGTTATGTGCCCAGCAGCGAGGGAAAAGTAAAGAACCAAAGTTCGGTTTTTAAATCTCGATAATCAAATTGTACGTAAGTTTTTCGGACGGTAATTACGAAATAGAGGGGAATCGTTTCACGCTACAGAAGCTCGGAAACAGCCATTTCACGACTTCGCGCTTCAAGGTCGAGCTGTTGCTCATTCGGGAGGAGCTCTGGCGATACGTGGATCCAGGAGTAAAGCCGGAGACCGAAGCGGATGCAACGTGAAGGGCAGGAGACGCCAAAGCAAGAGCCACGATTGGCCTATTGTTTGAGGACAACCAGCACGCATTGATTCGCTCATCGACGACGACCAAAGCTACTTGGGCGGCGCTTAAGAACTACCACCAGAAGATGACCCTAACCCCCCTAGGATGACCAGATGCCATAAGAATTCATGGATCCTGGTCATCGAACTGAAGCCATGGAGGACCATCAGGTCGGAACCACTTGAAGGTTTTTGGGTCGACTATTAGAAGGTCGTTGAAAAGAAAGCCTGAAATCCTTTGGAAGGTCGTCGGATCTATCATAAATTCGTCGGGTGTGGAAGTTGTTGAAATGTTGTCGGATCGAAAGGCCACCAAAGGTCATGGAGCTGGGACTCCAGATAGCAATCTTCGGGAAGGTCGTCGAGCCGAGAGCAACTGAAAAACGACGATATGGATGATCGTCGCGCTTGTGTGAGCTGGAGATTATTGTCGTTTTGAGCTTTAGCAGCCGGAAGGTTGTCAAGCCGGGAACCCATTAAAGGGTTATCAGCAGAGGCTCGTCATGCTTGATTAGACTAGCAATTTTTGCTAATCAAAAAGGCTCCGTACTCGATTTACGGAACCTCTCTACTCACATGACGGAAAAAGCACCACTATAGTCAACATTTCTTCGGCTTTTGACTGGCGAAGCCCACCACACTTTGAATGAAAAAGGAAGGATTGCCCTTGAAAGCAAACAAGAGAAAAAAACCTTTCTAGATCGACTGCTGGCAGGGAACAACAATAGCAATAACAAACTGAAAACGGGCATGCGGCAGGAGCAACAATAACAATAAATGCGTTACCTGTTCGTTTTCGGTTGTTTGAGTGCGATTGGTGAATGCTTGACTATGAAATTCTTTTAGCTTCACAGGATTGGAGGATGAGAGACTGGCAAACGAATAGGAATTGAGTGTGACGGACCAAAAAACTTCACAGTCACAGCTAGACGCCTCATGACACTGACGAATCTCAACCATAGTCGTCAGGTTAGAGTTATTCGTCGGCCTCGAAACTGGAACTCGGTGAAATGTCGTCAATTCGGAGCTACTGGAAGTCATCGGGCCAAGATCAACTGTAAGACGACGACATGGGACGTCGAAGCGATGGAGTGAGCTAGAGGTCATCGGGTCGTAGCCATGTCATGGAAGGTCCTTGAGCCTAAAAACCGGAAAGTCATGGGCCGTTGAACCTGATACCCAATGAAAGGACGTCAGGTAAAGAGCCCACAAGGAGGACGACGGACCCGGAATTCATTTGAGAGTTGTCAATATAGGAAACCTTTGGAAAGTTGACGGACTGGGAGCCAACAAAAGGAGAATGGTATTTGAGGTTGGTCCCATGGAAGGTCGTCAAACCGAAAACCCATTGGTAGACCATCATTATCGTTATAGAGGTTATCGAACTGGTTATTGGGCTAGGAGACTTATTGTAGATCGTCGAGCCGTTGTTGTCCAGAAAATTGTCGTCGAGCTCCGTTGCGAATCGAAGGCTGTTGAAATGACCACGTATAAGGGTGTCACTCCTACTCCAAAAATAACGGACAAAGGACGTGTGTATTGAAGTAAATATTTTCTTAGAAGTTTTGACTTAAGAAGGAATCGCATAAAATTGGTCTATCGAGTGAATATTATATTATCAACATTGTTTCATTCTAATAAAAAGCAGCTGAAAGTTCCTTCCTAAATAATCAAAATCTCTGAGTCATAAGTAACGGGAACGAATTGAAGTCACGTTTCCGACACAATTCTCGTCATAGTGAGACAAACATCTGTGCGTGGTTTTGTTCTCCTATTTGCGGGCTACATATATTCGTGTCAGATTTGTTTCTGCTTATCTACAAATTTTTGTAGGATCGAAGAAGGTTGCGTTACAGAAATTCTAAAAACTGACATAATAACTCGAATCGATGATGAGGGCCTATGATCTTCAGAAAGAACACCTAAAAAATAATCCGAGAAAAAACGAAAACAAACCACGGAGCCCACTAAGCCCACAGAACGGCAAACACAGCTGTTTGTCCTTCATTGGCGCTTGTGGCGGGAAACGTGGTATGAATTTATTCCCGCTACATATGACTCAAGCGTTTTTATCAAAACGGTACGCTGTAGGTGTGTTTTTTCTATGATAAAATGAGACGGTTTTCATGGCAAACTTTGATTTAAATGTATGCTATTTTCAAACATCCTTTAACAACAAAACTTTGATATTAAAAATTGTGATTCTGACATGAGGTTTATCAGATTTTAATCGGCACGAAAACGAGTGCAATACTCGTTGCAGCATCCAGCTAAGGTAAAAAAACACATGCAATGTGCAACATTCCCATGCGCTGCGACTCAAACCCTGGAATAGGCTTCTGGGAATTCTGGCTTTGTAGACTCTTTGAGAGTGGAATGTTTTGCCGGAGTGGTGTGGGTGGCTCTTTGGCAGCAAAACCGCAGAATGTTAAGCTGTCATCGTTGCAACCCGCAAAGGAAGAAAGCCTCAACCGTTCAGCATCAGCCGCAAACAATCGGTTTATAGTATGTGCGTGTTTTTTTTTCTGCTTAGTTGTTGTTATTCGATCTTGGTTTTTTTCCCTTGAGCTCCGTCATACGCATTTCTGAGCTGAGCATTATGTAAAACTGGAGGAATTCATCCCGAAACGATTCCCCTCAGACGTCAGTGAGAATATTGTACAGGTGCAACATTTTAGAAAAAAAAATACCAAAAGGGGGCAGACAGGTGGTATATGCGTTTACAACGCTGGCAAACAGTGAATTGCATGTTTTTCGAATGTAGAAAAAAAGCCTCGGAGAGGTGACCTGGATCAGATCAAACAAAAATGCGAATCAGACATCATCGACCATCATCAGTCCGTTCGGTCTCGTTTGGTTCGGAACCAAAAGCTGTTTCTTGCTGCTTCGTTGGAGCTGCTCTCCGTTTTTTTTTTTCAGTAGAAGGGAAAAGGGAAAACAGAACCATAAATGTGAGCAACATAAAACATCGAACGAACAAACAAACAAGTGAAAGAGTACCTCATTAGCATTACACGGAACGGCCGACCAGTTGCAGTGACGTTCGCTGCACACGAACCTAGATATTGCATTTCCTATGAGTGGGTCGGCGGCTGTCTCTGGTGTAGTGCATGGCCATAGAGGCGGAAATTAAGGCCGCTTGGGACCACCAGTTAATGGTGAGCGATTGAATGTTCATTGGACGCCACCTTTCTTCTCGAAGCATATGGCTTTCGAACACGTAGGACAGTACATACGATGGGTGATTGGGAAAGGCATATCATGTTAACAAACTAATCGGTACTGTCCCCAATCGTTGGGCCGTGTTGCTAATTTTGTGAAAATTTTTGTTATGAAAAAATCAGCTATGTTCAGAGGAAATCACTGAAATTTGACGTTTCAATTTCAGGTTCTACGTTGTCACTCATTTTTGTAACTTCACTAGCTGTGCTTTGCTACGCATTCCGAAAATTAAACAAATTAATCCGTGAAAAATATCTAGACTGAAACAAATTCTTCTTTAGCTTTTTTTAACATAACTCAGAAGCCTACTACATATTTGAATTGGGAGATGGGTTCCAGTTTGATTGTCTTGTTGAATTGTCAATGTTGAAATTATCGTTTTTATTTTTCTCTAAAAAACCGTGGTTTGGTATTGGTTTTGCAATATATGTCCTTAGATCGAAATAACAACTAAAACACACACAATTAGAGCAAGTTCCCTGGTGTTGGGAAAAGGTGGTAGAAATTTTGACATTTTGAAAATTTTACCATGCAAAAATGTTTGCAAGATCTTTGGACGTTGTATTTTTTTCACAGCACTGTTTCTATTTCAGCCGTATGTGATAGAAAAACGCTATTTTTGCATCACAGCATCAATACAGATTGTAGTTTTCATTAACATTATACATTCATTATTCTTCAACGCAGAAGTTTAAAAATTGATAGCAGTCTTCATGCAAAAGTGTTGCAAGAAAATCCGATTGTATAATCATTTCGGCTGGTTATCATTCTACAAATTTTCAAATAGATATCAAAAATTAAAAATTAAAATTCTGAAAGTAGACATTTTGTGAATTTTCAAAACAAAATAATAGAAGATCGAAGCTTTTATTGCTGTTCAAGAAAAGGGTTTATGACAGTGTTCCGAATATCACTCAATTCTCATGAGAGACACTGAAACGTTTTCAACAGCGAAAGCAAAACCTAAATTGTCGGTTGGTTTATCTCCCAGTGGGGCAAAGATTGTGTTCGACAGCGCTGCTCCGAGAATCAAAGAAATAAAATTTGAAAGAGAGACGTTTCTTCTCCAGTTGGAATTCTCAACTGAGTGAGGAGCTACCTGATTTTCAGTTTCTTTTTTCAGTCAATAACTTTTCTTGTTCAATCACTCACTCACTCTCGTTTACTGATCGATGATCGAATGCTGTCTGCCTGATACATCTTGCTTTGTTGTTGCTGTTGTTGGGGAGGATTAAAATAGTCATTCAAACACGCAGGCAGTACGTATGAACATATGTTTCTGCCGCTTTGCCAGAAAGTACGTAGGCAGTATGAACCGATGCAAGGCCGCATTGATTGAGTTTGAGTGAGTGAGTGAGTGGATTTTCGAATTGGATCTTGTATCAGTCAGTGTCTCAATCACTTCTGATACACCAGGTAGTGAGCTTGAGAGATCAACTTAGATGCGAGTCTGCTCTCGCTTTTGAATCTTGTTTACATTGACTTCGCATTGTCGCTCTGCCGATTCTCTAGGGAACAACAGGCAGCAGCAATCGGCTTTGAATGTTTCCAACTAGAAACCTATCATGAGCGTTTCTTCAGAGTGATTTTCGGAAGACTGGTTTATGATAAAATGGAACTGACAGGACTTTGGAATACCGGTCCATGCTACGAGAAATTCACCCTTCAGATTGGAATTCTCCTATGAAGCAAACCCGGAAGTATTCTCAACATCTCCTGATCTATCTGAGCCACGAAATTTCGATACCTGGAAGAAATGATCAGGTGCCAAACATCGAGCCGCCCATAGCCACATTTTTCAATACTATTCATAAATATTGTAGAATGATCCTATAGAACTCAAAAAAAAAAACAGCATTTACCTACCAAAGTGGAGGCAATATACGTACATATTTTAAATTTCTGTCTAGAGTGGTAAGAAGTATACCAATTGGACGATATTCAACACTTTACTCACACATCCTGAAAGAATCCAAGAGAGCGCTAGCTTTGCGGCAATGTTTGCTGCTTTTCTTGTTGGGCAAGTCTTTTAAAATAAATCATCTGATTTTAAACAATCTGATTGCACTGCTAGTAGCAGACAGAACAACAAGATTGTTTTCTCACTTGAATTTTGCGAGGGAGAACAAATTTGCAAACATGGCGGACTTTTTATCATATGCGATTTATACCGACTTTGAGTAAACATTTTTACGATCGTTTACCTATTTTGCTGGATTTTTGATTCTTAATAATATTGTTAACGATTTGAGCTATCATTTTTGAAACGATTTTATGTTTGCTTGCTTACTTTTGAATGCATGGATGGAACTTGATGAAATTTTCAGCGATGTTACATGGTAATGTAATAATTACGTGTGCAAATTTTTGTGATTTTCTGTCACGTGGATTTTAGATAGCGTCCAAGAAGAAATTTTACGATTTTAATTTTTGGGTAACACTTGCGAAATCTTTAATGCATACTTTGAAACATTTTTTTTTAAGTCAAGGCTTTTTGATTACGTTTTCTGCTTTCTGAAGCTTGACCTTCACAATAATTGAAAATTTTGAATTTGGTCAAAGTTATAATAAATTTAGCCGACGTTCTCCTTCTGCACAAGATCAAAATATTTGACTTTTTAATACTCCACCCCCTTAAACAGAGTATAAACTATGTGGAACCTATTGATGCTTTTCAGAAAAAACGATCGCATTTAGAGGCAGTCATCTTTGAATTTTTAGCCATTCATCTTGTTAATCGTTATGAAAGACTGAATAGTTTGAAGTTTTCAAAAATCGTTAGTCTCCTCGAGTACTAAACATTAAATTTTTCAATTTTTTCTCCTTGGTTATCTACGGAGAATACAGGCGAGACTTGTCAATTAAAAGTTTCGGTTGGAATCCTGCCAGGTGACAGCTAAAGAATTCGTTTTGCTGTCCATTAGGAATTTGTTTTAAAAATATCTCCTCACAAGCAAATATTATCCAAATATTTTGCGCACGATTTGACCACCGCATTTTGTTTGTTTTACCGGTTGTCTATTTGGCCTTGTTACAAGTCAGCTAGATGAACCAGTCAGAATAACTCGACTTTTTTATCACTTCCTCTATTCGTATTTTCGGATTGAGCTTGATAAAACCTCTCACATTCCTCTCACTTCATGGATTTAATCATCTTCACTTTTGTTCAAATTTAAGCTCTCTATTGGAGTCTCTAGGGCTTTTTAAACGATATACCATGTGATTTTTGTTTGAAAAGTCGATTTGCAGCTATTTTTGGGTCTCAGACTGGAGCTTTTCTGGCTCTTTCTCGATTTGGCTCAAAAAAATTAGTCAATGAACTTCAGTATTGAACGCTATCTCAAAAACCACTTGAAAGAGATTATCACCAAATTTTGCGTACGTACATACTCCTTCACTAGATACCTTCGTTGATAATTTCATTAATTTTCATCCATGCATTCAAAAGTTATTAACAAAACTAAGTGTTGCATTTTTTTCGAATACACTCTTTAAGGATCCCTTGAAAACATGATTTTGGTTTCTATTGATTTTAGATTTATTTTATAAATCTAAAAATATCTAAAAAATGTTTTTTTTTCCTTTTAAAATCGCAAGCATCGATTTTTCCCATAAACTTAGCAGAAAATAAGCTTTTGATTCTTTTTATGATATGTAGGTTGATGTTTTAAAGGCTGATTAGCTAAGTTGACAACTAATTTTGAAAACTGTTTACTCAAATAATTTTTTATTGATGAACTATTATTTTGAAAAATTTGTTTATTTTGTACTGTTTTGAAATTTAATCGGTATCAGGGACAGTTAGAAAACCGATTTAAACAAAATGTTTGGTATAGAATTATGACCTATTTGTTCTCCAAACGGATGATTTTTTTATCTTAAATTTTATGGATGTTGGTAAAAACTTGGTGCCTCAAAATGTGAAAGCTAAATGATGAAAAAAAAACTGTATCAAATGCTGTAATCTATTACATCCAAGTTTTTGATAATATTTTTTTCGGATTCTTAAGAATTTATATATCATGAAATCACACAACATCAGAACACTAGTCAAAAGTGTATCCTCATCGAATCCATTTCCCCCATTCCACAAACAAATTTATTTGCTAGGATGCAAAAGTAACCTCGGTCTTTAAGCACAAAATTATTCTTTCATCCTTTTCTCTCTTTTTATGTCTACCATTTGACTACTAGGACGTGTCCGGCACCGTTATTGATGCTCAAATTTGTTGAGGTACATTTTAAAGAATGTAAAATGTCGAATTTTTCAGCAAAATATTTGATCCATTAACGTGCAATGCTCGATTTGAAAATTTATCGGAATTTGAGGGAAAATAGTAAGGTGTTGAAAAAACAAACTTATACATCTAGTGTTTTGTTCACAAGCCTCACTGGTAGAGCTAGGCGTTTCAGTAGAAAACTCTAGGAGCATAGGAGGTGTAGGGCGAAATCATCACCCGCAATGCAATGCTGGCCTAGCATGTCCCAGGATTTACCTTCCCCAGTAACCTGATGGTAAGTTCTCCACGTTTATGGTTGGATCGCAATGATCTCTGCACCTATCTGTTAAGCAAACGTGAATCACTTAAGTGGCTGAAATTCCTTCCCCTCTTTCCAACATAGTCCGCAGGGTACCTCAAACATTCTGTGGGGGCTGGTGAGACAACGAAATGGAAGAGTTTAGCTTCAGTGTTGCAATTTCAGAAAGTTGCTGAGTACCGCCAATCGAAGTTTTATTCGTCTGTTCATGCGAATGCGAATGCGAAATTAAGTCGTTGAAGTGTCATTAGCGATATATCGCCTTCAATTTTGTAGCTAAATATAAGCTATTTTGATGAGTTTAATACAATCATTTCGCTTTTTTGAGAATAGCGTCTTGACCGACGAAACCGAAACCGGGTTACGATCTATTGCCCTAACAGCGGGTATTCTACAGGATTCCATACTTGGACCTGTGCTCTGGATGCTCTGCGACGTAGTTCCACCTCCCCGTGGTGCAGAGTGGAAACGTGTCTACAGACTTGTCACCTGTAGATGTACGCCAAGAGAACTACACGTCACACTTGGTTCAGTCAGCTACCGACGGGCTGCGTGCCGAGTGTGACAAAAACGTGGTGCGACTGGGCACCTTGGTACCAGTGTCAGTTGCAAGAGGGAGGGGTCGTAACGTGTATCGGGTAGTCGCGACCCCGATATGCGGGACGACCAAATGTTCGAGCGGGTGTTGGCCGAATTCGCGCGTCGGGTGGTCCTAGCCCTGATTCGCGGATATGACCGACTCACGACGGGCAGAGGGGCCTTGTGCCGTAATATGTGGCGCCCATTGGATGGGCCTCAGGATGAGTCTCGAAGAGTCGAGACGGAGAAATAGTGGGATGTGTGGATATCTCCAGACCCGAGGAGAGGCGAGTTGTTCTCGTCTCGAATTGGGTCAAGAGACGTACCGAACGAGGGCCCTCGAGATACGAGGAGAGGTGGGTAGAGTCGCCTCGAATTGTGTCAAGAGGATGAATGTGAGAGGGTCTCGAGTCACGAGGAGAGACGGGTCATGACGTCTCGAGTTGTGACAAGAGACCGAATGTGTGGGACTCGAGTCACGAGTAGCGGCGAACGGACTGCCAACCCGTGAGTCGTGAATCGTGACAAAGAGTGGTTGAAGATTGCTAGTGTAGCACGTACAAAAACGAGTATTTGCCGTGGAGCACATTGCGCGAGTATGATCTCCCATGTCGGATATAGCCTTCGTTGCAGGTCCGGATGGGAATTATGGCCAGAGGCCCCAGGTGGATTTTATGGCGTAGGGGTACTATCATGAGTCGTCCAATTGTACCCATGGACCCAGAGTAGCAAACTGGGGGGACGCGGTGACTCGCCGTGCCTTGGAATGCAATCCGTAAAAAGCATTTACCACCTGGGTGATTAACTAATTAAAAAAAAAACACCATGTATAATGGAGTGTTAACGCTGAAACTACCAGCACACGCGCAGACAGTCGGATTTGCAGACGATGTCGTTCTCATGATCACCGGGAAAACAGTCGAGGAGATAGAAGACCTTGCAACGATGTCTGTTAAAAGGGTTGGCAACTGGATGGAAGGAGTCAAGCTCCAAATTGCCAACCATACAACCGAAGTACTCTGAAGAAGACCAACAAAAGAGTCGCATATGGTGATTATTGTTGAAGGACACACCACATCTTCGAAGCAGCAGCTGAAATACCTTGGAGTAGTTGGTAAACAATCAACTCTTGGTGCATATGTCAAATACTGTTGTGATGGTGCGTCGAAAGTCATCAACTCATTGGCGTGGATTATGCCGAACTATCAAGATTATCGAAACTATGATACGGAGAAGCGGCGTGGAGCTCTCCCAGCAAATTACGGAATACACATCGGCTGATAGCCATGCGAGTATGCTGTGCATAAAGGACCATATCAACTGATGGAGCTCTTGTCATCGCGGGAATGATTCCAATCGACATCACTTTGGCAGAGGATAAAGAGTGTTACGTGACTAGAGCAGTTAGAGAAGTGCGTAAAGCTCAACGAGCAGCGTCAATGCTCAAATTGTCCATACTGTCCAGAATTTGTAGATATGAAGGAATCGGCAGAACATGCATTCTATGTTTGCCCCAGGTTCATGTCAAGGCGTAGGAAACTTCTAGCCTTGAACGCTGAGAATGTTGTTTATGAAATGTGTCACGACGAACTTTCATGGCGATATACAATTGACGAAATGTCACAGATCTTGTGCGACCTGATACGAATCAGGAGCAGGAAATCGAAAAATGGTTATCCTCCGATAGAATTTGCCGATCAGAACATCCGTGAGAGCGATTTTCATCATTTTCTTTAGTTCTGCTCGATTTCCTTCCCTGATCAGGAGAGTCTTGGGAAGGTCTTGGGTCTCGAATAACACCATCAATCAAAAGCAACGCGATCTCAGGGCGTGATATAACCCTAATCTGGACTCAAACGTGTAATGATGTTTGAAAGCTCTCACGTATTCAACTACGATTTTTCCTGCAGTGAGACGAACTTGAAAAGGAAAAAAGAATAAGGGTGTATGTTTAGGGTGCAAGAGCACAGCCTACCCCTTGATGTAGTGTCATAGGGTTAAACTAAGGAGCACATCATCCACATCCCAAGGTGGTTTTAGTGGGACGAACCCACTCATGGCAGCAAATACACCCGTCTGTTATGGTTTGAGGTCGGATTGCCAACTTAGTTCCGAGCGTATATAATCAAAACCGAAAAACCAGTTGGCAACCCTGCCGTTATCAAATATACTCTGCCTCAACCTGTCAACTCAACCATCATGGGGTGGGTCATGGCTTGCTACGGTTTGATTAGACCACACACACACCGAATACAAGGCCGCAGAAGCAAATGAGTTCCACCAGACAGCCATATTTCTCTGCCGACAGCTCACTTATGTCACTGTACCGAAGCCATTAACATAGACGCAAATTGAAGTTAATTGCAAAAAAGCTTCATACGTATCCGTAATGGTAATAAAAGCGTAGCATAATGAGCATTACCGTGGCGTACCATTTTCCAGATCTTCCGGATTCCTATATTGCTGTTTGCGAAGCCTACTCAGTTAGTGTTTTTTTTTGGTCTTTCTCCATTATTTTGTCCCAGCTACCAAGCTAACTGCAGCAAGTCGGAAAACTTTTCCAATAGTCTAGTTGGATGAGACCCAAATTAGATGGGAAAACGTTGAAATATCACTCCCGGTGGTAAACTCCTTCTTCTTGAACATTCGCTCACAGACACACACATACACTAGAACACACACACGCTTCCGTTGAAGCAGGAAAAAAGTTAGTGGCCTTTAAACGGTAATTAGTGCTTGGGCTATCAGTTCTTCTCTTTGGCACCAGGCGGAGCTTTCTTCGCCGTGTTGAATTCTTGTAACAGCAAATTACTTTGTGATTGTGTCTCTGGCTTTCGGAATGTGTGTGTAGGTTTGTGAGCTCAAATTTTTCAAACTTGGTCGACAAATGACGCTTCTAATTAGTGTGGTGGCAAAAGGTCGCATTTGAAGTCATCCCACTTGGTTGGTTCGTTTTTCTTGTTTCGTTTTTTTTTCTGCTGAGGCAACATGACCTTTACCACTTCGCCCGGATGGTTCCTGGTTTCTCGGTGAATGGGTTGCCATTTAGTTGTTTTCATATTTCATTCTGTGGGTACTTCCAGCTAACCCTCTCTTATGTTGTTGAAATGCTTTTAACGCAATTCCCATAATTTGCGGAACGACTTCACGAAGCCATTTGTATTTAGCACTGGGTAAGCTAATTATCATTCCTACACCAACTGTAAGCATCAATTCGTGAGCTCAGGTTAGTAATTAATGGCCCTTTTTGGTAAACTACGATATGTCTACCCGCGAAGGGAGAAACGAAAACAAAACTAGAACACAATAGAAACCTTCCTTAGGTGTTTTACACATTCTTGCTTTCGGAGGGGTCCTATCATAGGGAATGACAACAGAATCATCACTGAAGGGAACTTTTTTGAAGTACCCGGCGAGTCGCGAAGCCGCAGAATTTCAAGAGCCTTCTTCATTCAACCAGCCCTACTTTCAAGCCATGATCTTACGGCACTCGGTAATGAATATTCCGTACCATGCTCTGATATGACAATTTCGCGAGCCTTCGAGGGTCCCATCCTTTGAAAACTTAAGACTGTGCCAAATTCAGGGTGTTTTCCCCGATGAGTGAACTTAGCTGAAAAAATTTTCGATTAAACTTAGCTTTTGATCAGATTAAATACAACAGTTTTAGCATACCAACATGAGTTTAATGTTAAATGTGTATAAAACTACCACTTCACTTTTGACAATCTTGACAATCTTGAAATTTTTTTACAATTTTGCCAATTTTGACAATTTTGACAATTTTGTTAATTTTGACCATTTTAACAATTTTGATAATTTTGATAATTTTGACAATTTTGACAATTTTTATAATTTTGACAAATTTTGACAATTTCGAAAATTTTGACATTTTTAAGAATTTTGACAGTTTTGACAATTTTGACAATATTGACAATTTTGACAATTTTGACAATTTTGACAATTTTGACAATTTTGACAATTTTGAAAATTTTGACAATTTTGACAATTTTGACAATTTTGACAATTTTGACAATTTTGACAATTTTGACAATTTTGAAAATTTTGACAATTTTGACAATTTTGACAATTTTGACAATTTTGATAATTTTGACCATTTTGACAAATTTGACAATATTGACAATTTTGACAATTTTGACAATTTTGACCATTTTGACAATTTTGACAATTTTGACAATTTTGACAATTTTGACAATTTTGACAATTTTGACAATTTTGACAATTTTGACAATTTTAACAATTTTGACAATTTTGACAATTTTGACAATTTTGACAATTTTGGCAATTTTGACATTTTGACAATTTTGACAATTTTGACAATTTTGACAATTTTGACAATTTTGACAATTTTGACAATTTTGACAATTTTGACAATTTTGACAATTTTGACAATTTTGACAATTTTGACAATTTTGACAATTTTGACAATTTTGGCAATTTTGACAATTTCGACAATTTTGACAATTTTGACAATTTTGACAATTTCGACAATTTTGACAATTTTGACAATTTTGACAATTTTGACAATTTTGACAATTTTGACAATTTTGACAATTTTGACAATTTTGACAATTTTGACAATTTTGACAATTTTGACAATTTTGACAATTTTGACAATTTTGACAATTTTGACAATTTTGACAATTTTGATAATTTTGACAATTTTGACAATTTTGACAATTTTAACAATTTTGACAATTTTGACAATTTTGACAATTTTGACAATTTTGACAATTTTGACAATTTTGACAATTTTGGCAATTTTGACAATTTTGACAATTTTGACAATTTTGACAATTTTGACAATTTTGACAATTTTGACAATTTTGGCAATTTTGTCAATTTTGACAATTTTTACAATTTTGACAATTTTGTCAATTTTGACAAATTTGACAATTTTGACAATTTTAACAATTTTGACAATTTTGACAATTTTGACAATTCTGACAATTTTGACAATTTTGACAATTTTGACAATTTTGACAATTTTGACAATTTTGACAATTTTGACAATTTTGACAATTTTGACAATTTTGACAATTTTGACAATTTTGACAATTTTGACAATTTTGACAATTTTGACAATTTTGACAATTTTGACAATTTTGACAATTTTGACAATTTTGACAATTTTGACAATTTTGACAATTTTGACAATTTTGACAATTTTGACAATTTTGACAATTTTGACAATTTTGACAATTTTGACAATTTTGGCAATTTTGACAATTTTGACAATTTTGACAATTTTGACAATTTTGACAATTTTGACAATTTTGACAATTTTGACAATTTTGACAATTTTGACAATTTTGACAATTTTGACAATTTTGACAATTTTGACAATTTTGACAATTTTAACAATTTTGACAATTTTGAGAATTTGGACAATTTTGACAATTTTTGACAGTTTGACAGTTTTGACAGTTTTTACTGTTTGACAACTAAGACAGTGTTGGCAATTTTGAAAATTTCGCCAATTTTTACAATTTTGCCAATTTTGCCAATTTTGCCAATTTTGATCATTTCGACAATTTTGACAGTTTTGTCTTCCTTGACAATTTTGACAATTTTGACAATTTCGGCAATTTGGACAATTTTGACAATTTTGACAATTTTGACAACTGTGACAGTGTTGACAATTTCGACCATTTTTTTAATTTTTTACAATTTCGTAAATTTAGAAAATTTTGACAATTTTCACAATTCTGACAATTTTGGCAATTTTTACAATTTTGACAATTTCGACAATTTTAACAATTTTGACAACTTTGACATTTGGACAATTTTGACAAAAGGCCGAAAAAAATTTTGTTTCAAAAGCAAACAACTGATTCATCGAGTACACCGGTCCGTTCGCTATTGAATTTCAAATTTCAAAACTCATTCCCGGAAAGTTATCGTCGGTGGGAGAAATTGTCAACGCTTGTCGGCTGTCTGCAAGAGTGTCAACTCGACAAACAAGTTTTTCATCTTCCTCTGGCTCTGTTTTCAGTTCAGCAAAAGCAACAACAACAACGAGAGCAAAAGTACAGAAACAATCCACTGCTGCTGGCTGGCTGTATGTTGACAAAAGAAACGTGCTGAAACTTTATCTCCACTGATTTAGTAGTGTCACTTTCCACCTAGCTGGCTGCTTGAGCTGCCAAAAACGGAAGGAAGGGGTTTCAGACTTCAGAGTGAAAGATGGCGGCAACAGGCTCGCCAGGACACAGTACATTTCTGACACTCGAGTTGCCAACACGCGGTGACGGTCGCAATCTGATGGCTTGGAACGACAAAGTCCTAACAGGCAACGCAAAAGTAGGCTATGGCTGATTGTCACATAATTGGGTTTGCTACTTGCGGTTATTTAATTTGCTGTCTTTTTTCGTTTTCCTTAGACAAACTTCCTCGGCACGGATGGATCCAAAACAGAAGGGAGAAAAAACGAAACCCAACCGTCACACATCTCATTCGAAACAATAGAAGCTTTATTGCCGTCATTAACATCTAGTTACAGGCTTTTATTTACTTTTTTTTGTCGAGCAGCAACCCACCTGTCATCAACGAAACGAAAGATTTTCAGCCATCAAAAATCGCTCCCAAATGTCTGAATCCGAATGGTGAATTACAAAACAATACACAGACAACGAGAAACAAAGAAAAAACCAAAAAAAGCATAACTTGATGCGATTACGCGACCCAAATTCTACTTTGGTGGCAGAGCGAAAAATTGCCGATAATTGCCGGTAGCTTGGGAGGACCGACTGACAGTTGCCATTTGTGGCATGGCAGCCGAAAACAATAATCGCTCGCTGGTAGCCGCTAATTCGATTCGATCAACATCGTGCGTGCTTTATTCGATCCATCGTCCATTGACAACTGTAGGACTACCTATTTTGGTCCAGCTGCTAGTCAATCGCAATAAAAATAAAAATAAAACAACCGATGAATCGAGAGAGCGCTTGGCTGGCTAGTGGCTGGAGACAAAAGTGAAAGTCGCACTTTGCTCAATTCGCGGGCAGTGTGCGCGTTAATGGATTTATGATATTTTGACGGACGATTATTTCTTTTGGGACAAATCGAAAACCGATTATGCAATATGTATTTCAATTTGATTACTGCGTTAGTCGATGTGTTGGAATATTTGAGAGGTAGGGTAAATGTGCCCGATCTTGGCCCCCTTAGGATTGATTGACTCGTTTTAAGCCTTCCTATAACGTGCACCTTTAAATGATCTTTAACAAATATTGTTGATAAAAACTTGTTTAGAGTGCAGGAAAAATATGTTTTGGCTATACAACTTGGATTTATTGACTGAGATGCTCCCAATTGAGGCCCCCGTTCCAAACCTTGGCCGTTTGTAGGTTCCTAAAATTGGCCTTCGCTGAAAACACGGTCCTCACTTTTTACTTCATCAAGAGTTTGTGTACAGGTCAATATCTTGACATCTAAAGAAAATCATCATATTGTATTTTTGCATGCCAATTTAAGGCTAACTTTGCCTATCCTTTTTCTTCTGTTAGTGAGGATTATAACTATCCTCGTCCTCGTCCTCGTCCTCTGTGAAATATATTCAATCAAATATTCTAACCCAGAAGAAAGCTTCTGAACATTGATTTACGTAAACTAAGAAAATAAAATACCGTAGCAAGCTCGGAGGAAGCCATCGACCGCAGCCAGAATCATTTTGGACAAATTGGAATCCATTTATTTTAATCGCTTTAGAAATCACCGGAACAGATTTGCTCCTGCCTGAGCTGAGTGTAGGACGTCAAAGAGAGCGGGAGGCGCCTACTCGGATTATTTGAAGCCAAAAACCGAACCGACCTAAAACAAAAGCTTACCATCGAAGAAGGCGAGGGGCGGTTACATGAATGAATGGCGCAAGGAAAGATGAGTTCTTTCCACCAAAAAAGGGGGGGTTACCGGGTGAGCCGCTCCAAAAATTGTGCACACCAAAATAAAAGATAACCAGATTACCAACCACTGGCTGCAACCAAAAACGACGACGACGCCAACTGTCGGATGTTAATCGAATTTGACAATGACGCGAAGCTTACCACCACCAAAACCGATCGGTGATAAATTTCTGGAAGGAATCTGACAGAACGGAATAAGGCTTCTAGGTGCGGAGAAAGGGAAAGCGAGCGGACGCGGAAAACACTTTTGTTCGGCGCTAATTAGGATTAATTTACCTCAAATTCTGTTGCTGTTGTTGGTGTGGCGGTCGTGTTAGGGATTAAATGCAAATACCCAGCAACGGAATGTAAAAATAAACAATGGCGGCGTCCGGCTTACGATGTGAGTTTGTCCCGGCCAGCAACAACATTCGCTCGGGGTCGTCGTGGTGATATCAATTGGCTACAAATGCGGAACGTTTTTTTTTTTAATTTCTCAAGCCAGATTTATGTACTGCGTAGTCAATTTAATCCTAATTAGTGGTCTGAAGGGGGCTCAGAGGATTTGTGTAAACACTTGAACGATTGCTCGTAAATCACGGGAAACGTAAGGAATGGAACACAGCGAGAAGGCAAAATTAATTGATAGAACACAGAGCTTTTGTAAATTTCAAGAAATTTTCAACTATCACAAATGTTGACGTTGAACTTGAAGAATACCGATAAGAATTGATTTGTCATAGAAAAACTAGAAAACAAACACAGATTTTACAAAATTTTACAGAAAAGAGTAAGTAAGGTAAAACAAACGAACACTTTAAACACTGGCCAAAGAAAATTTGCCAAATTATCGAATTGTCAAAATATTCCAAATTGTCAAATTTCTCAATATTATCAAAATTGTCCAATTGTCAAATTGTCCAATTGTCAAAATTGTCGAAATTGTCAAAATTGTCAAAGTTTTCAACACTGTCACAATTTTAAAAACTGTCAAAATTGTTCAAATTATCTAAAATGCCAAAATTGTTAAAATTGTCAAAATTGTCAAAACTGTCAAAATTGTCAAAATTGTCAAAATTGTCAAAATTGTCAAAATTGTCAAAATTGTCAAAATTGTCAAAATTGTCAAAATTGTCAAAATTGTCAAAATTGTTAAAATTGTCAAAATTGTCAAAATTGTCAAAACTGTCAAAATTGTCAAAATTGAAAAAATTGTCAAAACTGTCAAAATTGTCAAAATTGTCAAAATTGTCAAAATTCTCGAAATTATCAAAATTGTCAAAATTGTCAAAATTGTCAAAATTGTCAAAATTGTCAAAGTTGTCAAAATTGTCAAAATTGTCAAAATTGTCAAAATTTTCAAAATTGTCAAAATTGTCAAAATTGTCAAAATTGTCAAAATTGTCAAAATTGTCAAAATTGTCAAAATTGTCAAAATTGTCAAAATTGTCAAAATTGTCAAAATTGTCAAAATTGTCAAAATTGTCAAAATTGTCAAAATTGTCAAAATTGTCAAAATTGTCAAAATTGTCAACATTGTCAAAATTGTCAAAATTGTCAAAATTGTCAAAATTGTCAAATTGTCAAATTTGTCATAATTGTCAAAATTGTCAAAATTGTCAAAATTGTCAAAATTGTCAAAATTGTCAAAATTGTCAAAATTGTCAAAATTGTCAAAATTGTCAAAATTGTCAAAATTGTCAAAATTGTCAAAATTGTCAAAATTGTCAAAATTGTCAAAATTGTCAAAATTGTCAAAATTGTCAAAATTGTCAAAATTGTCAAAATTGTCAAAATTGTCAAAATTGTCAAAATTGTCAAAATTGTCAAAATTGTCAAAATTGTCAAAATTGTCAAAATTGTCAAAATTGTCAAAATTGTCAAAATTGTCAAAATTGTCAAAATTGTCAAAATTGTCAAAATTGTCAAAATAGTTAAAATTGTTAAAATTATCAAAATTGTCAATGTTGTCAATATTGTCAAAATTGTCAAAATTGTCAAAATTGTCAAAATTGTCAAAATTGTCAAAATTGTCAAAATTTTCAAAATTGTCAAAATTGTCAAAATAGTCGAAATTGTCAAAATAGTCAAATTGTCAAAGTTGTCAAAATAGCACAACTTTTCAAAATTACCAAAATTGCCAAAATTATAAAAAATGTCAAAATGATCAAAATTGTCAAAATTGTAAAAATTGTCAAAATTATAAAAATTGTCAAAATTGTCAAAATGATCAAAATTGTCAAAATTGTCAAAGTTGTCAAAATTGTCAAAATTGTCAAAATTGTCAAAATTGTCAAAATTGTCCAAATTATCAAAATTGTCAAAATTGTCAAAATTGTCAAAATTGTCAAAATTGTCAAAATTGTCAAAATTGTCAAAATTGTCAAAATTGTCAAAATTGTCAAAATTGTCAAAATTGTCAAAATTGTCAAAATTGTCAAAATTGTCAAAATTGTCAAAATTGTCAAAATTGTCAAAATTGTCAAAATTGTCAAAATTGTTTAAATTGTCAAAATTGTCAAAATTGTTAAAATTGTCAAATTGTCAAGATTGTCAAATTTGTCAAAATTGTCAAAATTGTCAAAATTGTCAAAATTGTAAAAATTGTCAAAATTGTCAAAATTGTCAAAATTGTCAAAATGATCAAAATGGTCAAAATTGTCAAAATTGTTTAAATTGTCAAAATTGTCAAAATTGTCAAAATTGTCAAAATTGTCAAAATTGTCAAAATTGTCAAAATTGTCAAAATTGTCCAAAATTGTTAAAATTGTCAAAATTGTCAAAATTGTCAAAATTGTCAAAATTGTCAAAATTGTCAAAATTGTCAAAATTGTCAAAATTGTCAAAATTGTCAAAATTGTCAAAATTGTCAAAATTGTCAAAATTTTCAAAATTGTCAAAATTGTCAAAATTGTCAAATTTTTAAAAATTGTCGAAATTGTCAAAATTGTCAAAATTGTCAAGTTGTCAAGATTGTCAAATTTGTCAAAATTGTCAAAATTGTCAAAATTGTCAAAATTGTCAAAATTGTCAAAATTGTCAAAATTGTCAAAATTTTCAAAATTGTCAAAATTGTCAAAATTGTCAAATTTTTAAAAATTGTCGAAATTGTCAAAATTGTCAAAATTGTCAAGTTGTCAAGATTGTCAAATTTGTCAAAATTGTCAAAATTGTCAAAATTGTCAAAATTGTCAAAATTGTCAAATTTGTCAAAATTGTCAAAATTGTCAAAATTGTCAAAATTGCCAAAATTGTCAAAATTGCCAAAATTGTCAAAAAAGGCAATAGTGTCAAATACAGAGTTGGAAACCAGCGATTCAAAATGCAAGCAAAAGAAAAAGGAATGGAACCTTCACAAACGAGATAACCGATACAATTTCGTATCAAATTATCTGGAATTTAGAGGCGACAGGGATCAAAATTCTAAAATTCTTTTCCACTTGTTTAAATGCAAATGTCCGGATGCAGACGGATATGTTGCACAAACCGAGAAATGTCCCTTCATCTAAATAACATTCTAAGCGAGCTGCACTCCCCGCTCATCTGGAGCAAATCTAATCATTTTCGCATTTCACTCGGCAACGGCAGTATCCCTGAATCTGTACGGGGAAATTTGTGACCTTCTCTATCCATAGAGTAAGTCTGGCGATGGTGGAGTTTCGCCCGCTGTAACGGAGATGCTGCTCCTATATGTATGAATCGTATGGTATCCCCCTTGCATGCATGACTAAATCCGAACCATCCACAGTCACAGAGGGGTAGGATATGATGGGACATCTAGGAGGACACATCGCCATGTCATGGACACCATCATCATCATCATCGTCGTTTGAGTCGTCGTTGTCGTCGTCGTTTGTCGGACAAAGTGCTACACCAAGGTCTCGTACTCCATTCAAGAGCAGCAGCAAGCATACATATATGCAAAACGAAACTTCCATGTTCAAGATGAAGGAAGCAAAGCGAAAATAAGAGAGAGAAAAAAACACAACCGAGTTAGAGGCTATGATGCGTGCGAAGGTCGAGATAACAAAATGACGTTTTCGATTTACTAGAAGCTTTGCTGGATTTACAGATCGCCTTTGTGCTATTGGAAGGGGAACCGAGTGAAACTTTATATTTTAAAGAAATAATTCAAGAGAAAATGGAATTGATAAAAAAAAATTTCTATGAGAACAAAGATATGTGCAGGGAAGAAGCTCAACGGAACTGCTCGTTTTCTAACCTCAAATTTATCTGACCAGGAAAATGTAGCATAACAAATTGTGTGGGTGAAATTGGAAAACTACTTATGCAGAAGACCGACGACAGGGTCAAATGAACCGTAGTCTGATTAGAAAAGGCAGCCAACCGTACTGCAAGACTGAAAATATCGTCGAGCATGATGAATAGTTTGCATTCAAATCTACTCGGCATAAGATATGCATGTTGTCTTACGTCATACTGACAGAGCCTCACAAATCGGTTGCGTGTTTTTCTCACGCTGTTTCTCGAAATGGACTTTAAAGTCCAGTCGAGGAGGTCAAGAAATTCGGCTGGTTCACACAGCTTCCCTCAAGTAGGCTGCACGTGCACCAAAGTTGAAATGCAGCGCGGATTCGTCATTACAGCCACGCAGAGGCAGGCTTTGATGGTGTTGTTCAACGAATCACAAACACCGCACCACGAGCTGGTCAAGTTGGCCTTGGCTAGGGATCATCATAAATTGAGACGAATGTGAGGCCTTTCGTCATATTCGTTTGTACGCCTGGGGGTCCTCCGATGTGATTCGCTCACATCCTACTGAAGCAGCAGTTGCTCCGCAGAAGAAGCTTAGATTAGATTGACTTTTGGTCCTCTTCTTGTCTCTTTTCCTTCGTTACATGTAGCTATGGAAATGGATCTAAAAAAAACCTAGTTTTTTTTCTGCCGCTAGAGTCGCCAAGTGGTATAATTTATATTTGAGTCACAAACAAGTTCACCATGTGTTGCGTCAATCTGGGCTGCTATGATTTGCCACATTTGCGAGAGACACTTTGACAATCAGGCAGAAAAAGAGTATTAGAACCAGAAAAATCAACCCGTCAGTATCAATTTCTAAGTCACCACGAAAAATGACTCACAGCTGGAGTTGTAGGCATAAACCGGTAATCACAGCAACCGGTTACTTGACAGCTGTCAACGCACCCCCCGGCAACCGCAAATATTGTAACAACATTGCTGTGGCTGCTGCTGCTGATGCGAGCCATGTTTTGCACTGTTAACCGCATCCGTCAGCAGCCTAACTAAAACACCGAAACAGTTCTTTCCACCAAAACCACCTTCGGCGACCGAGTTCTTGACCGTGACGAAGCGGTTCAATCGTTGTCGTTCGAGTGGTACACCTTTCACACCAAATACCGAATAAAAAAAACAAAACGGGAATAGCTTGAAACCTGAACCAGGAACCGTTTTGCGGTCCAAGCTACCGGCTTGCTTTGATTTAAGTTGTAAATAGGTTAAATGCAGTGACTGTCACTAAATAAAATCAGCAAAAAAAAAATCAATCCTACAAGTGGCGCCATTCACCAAATTCTGATTCCCCCTGTCTGGAACCGGTTCAAGTGCCCACAATTCCGGACCACCCCAAGTCAAGGAAGACGGCAAAACAGCCGAAAACCAATCACGGCAATCAAATATTTACCCGTTTTTATTTCTAGATTTCGTTGCCAATGTTGTTGATGGTTAGCTAGGTAAGTCCCTCATTTGGTTTTGCTCCTACTTCGCTTCCACGTTCAATAAACTTTGTGCGATTTGGCCTAGCTAGCTCTCGAAATTGGTGTCGTTAAACGATCCCCCTTGTTAATTTATTGGAGCCTGGCTCACAAGCAGGGGTGCCAGGTGGTTTTGACAAAAATCAGGACACCGCGAAGAAAAAAATCAGGATTTTTCAGGACACCATTAAATTGACGAAAATAACATGCAGCTCTGCTTAGATTGCATAACTAAAGGCGAAGTACATTAGCACCTGTACTTCGACGCCTCAAATTATGCAACTAAAGCAAGAAGAACTTTGGTTGGCCTGAAGTCAATATCGAAAAACACTATTTTGATATCATTTGAACCAAAGATTATCATCGGTAAAACCGGTTAAACTATTTTATTAAAGATTTGTTTGATTTTGTCACCATTACACATTAAATTTAGTTATAGTTTAGATATTATTTTAAAAATCAGGACAAATCAGGACATTTTAAAGGTATGTTTTCAAAAATCAGGACAATTCAAGCGTTTTTGAAAAATCAGGACGGCATCTCAAATATCAGGACAAATCCTGAAAAATCAGGACACCTGACACCCCTGCTCACAAGTGCGAGGTTCGGTAATTATTGACCAAATTTGTCCGACAGACAAATTCTGGCGACCTTTAATATTTAAAAGCTTTAATTGAAATACTGTTCTGTGTTCCAGATCTGGGCTATTTTATCTTAAAACCTGGTAAAATCCGGGCACTTGATTTTGAAATTGACAACAAAAAATCCGGGCTATACCGGGGCAAATTTGGTCAAAACCCAGGAATTACTCAACAAAAAAGATGGAACAAAACTTGAAAAAAAAACCATTAAAACTTAATAGCAGATTTGAAAAAAAAAAACTTTCATGACTTTTTTATAAACCTTGTTCAAAAAATTTCGTTTTGGACGCATAAATGAAAAAAAAAAAAATAACAACACAATTTGGGCAAAATCCAGCCTTTTTTCAATGGAATAAGCGGGCCGTTGTTTCTCAGAAATATTTAGTATGAATTGTTTTTTCAATAATAATAAAAGGAAAATTGATTGGAAAAGAATCCTGTTTACTAAAATTAAGATAGGCGATTTGTTATTAGATTTTTTTTTGTTTTCATGTTTAAGTATTTGTCCTGGAAAATAGATGATTTCCACATTTCTGTCTTTGGGATTGAAGTAATTTAATTGTAAATGAACTTTGTGTTTTGTTCTGCTACACCTGATGGTTATGCGTTGGCATTTCGGTCTTCTCGAGTTAATTTAAACAATTTCTAAATGTGCTTCATTGAACATTTCAAATTATACTTCAATAAAATTTCATAAGGTTATGGTTTTGCAACGATGCCAATAAGCATTCTTTCTAAAGGTTTTTCAAAAATTTGCTTAGGAGGGCGTTGAGTTCGAAAATATAGCCAAAGGAAAAAAGTTTGAAAACCACTGGTTTAAAGTTTCAAGGTATGAATGATGGGTCCTGGAAAGAAAAAAAAGCAAGGAACAAAGATTTTCTTATCACTTATTTAGATTTTTAGGCTTCCAAGAAGATTATGTTTGCAGAACTCAAAACTTCAGAGTTGAAAAAAAGCCAAACTTATCAGAAATATTTCAAATATTTATATTAGTTTAACTATAAAATTCGGTAATTTTATTGGAAAATTTAAAAAAAAACTGTACATACAACAAAAATAACATTTGGTAAATTTATTTGAAAAACCAAATAAAATGTAAATTTTATTAATCGACCTTATCGGTCAAAGTTATGTTCTTTTAGTAAGAACATTTCAAGATTACGAAAACGAAAATGTGTTTCATGAAGAACAAATTGATGATATACAGTTGCGTTCAAAAAAGAATGAAATCGCGTGAAGCTGCGCACCCTCTTCCAACTTTGACAAGCTGCCATTTCTCTCTCGGTTGATGTTTTGTCATGAAAATTTCACACAATCTAGTTCAACTATCCAACTAACACTCCACAAAATTTGAAGTCTTTACAATGACGGGAAACAAAGATACAGCTATTTCCGTAAAAAAAAAGGGAAATTTAGAGTTGCTCCACTAAATTTGCTGTATCTTTGACAATTTTCATTGAAAAATCTTGAAATTTGATCCAAAGATGTAAAAATGTGTGATCTAACACCAGGCCAAGTTTCGTCAAAATCGATGAACGTGATCAAAAATGGTGCCGGGTTTAAAATGGAGTTCAAATTTTGTGGAGTGTTAGTTGGATAGTTGAACTAGATTGTGTGAAATTTTAATGATAAAATATCAACCAAGAGAGAAATGGCAGCTTGTCAAAGTTGGAAGTGGGTGCGCAGCTTCACGCGATTTCATTCTTTTTTGAACGCAACTGTATGATGATAATGCTTCTGATCAAATTCTACTCGCTCATTTTCATTATCTATTCATTTCATCTAACTTTCTATTATTTCTTTTGTAACTAACGGTGATTAAATTCTTCATAAATTAAATTATAAAATGAAGATTAAAAAAGACCTTCGAAAGATTTTTTTTCTATGAAAACGTCTTACCATTTTAAACACTTTTTTATGGAATTGATTTGATAACTCAAAGGCAGCATTTTTATGCCTATGATTTTATAATCTACTAGCTGACCCGGTGAGTGTTGGAACACATTTCAAAAATAAATGAAATTCCTGAAAATTATTTAAATTTTGATTTATTTTTGTAGATATCATAAGTGCTCGGTTTATTCCAAAAAAACTTGTAATCAAGCCCCCCTTTCCCCTTCTCATCCACAAATGCTGGAAGGAGGCAAGGATCCCATTTTTTCGTAATCAAAACCCTCATACTTCTATTACTTCTATCAAAAAAAAATGTGTTGAACCCTCTCCCCTTTGCCTATGTACTCACATGGAAAAAAAGATGGTATTTAAAATAATCATGAACCTTTTCTCTTATCCAAATGGTTTCCCATGTCATATTTGGTTCCATTTGTTTGATAAGCTCTTGGTTTATGCAAAACAAATTTATGTGAGCTCCTCTCTTCTCTAACTTTATCTCCAATTGAAGAAGAAAGGAGCCTCGCATAAGCATATAACCATTTATCGTATCCAAATGCCCTCCCATGTCGAATTTGTTTCCGTTTGAGCCCCCTTCTCTCCTTCCTATAACTCCACTGGAAGGAGGCAGTAGTAGCTGGGTATATTCCTCGTAACTACTCAAATATCCTACCGAGCGAAATAAGATTCCATTTGCTGGATAAGTTCTCGAGTGATGTAAAAAATTGTATGAGCGCACCTTCTCACCTTAAAATCTCTCCACAGGAAGACCAAAAGGTTCTCAAAATATCATAGAGACAGACCTGCCAAGTTTCAAATCGGTTTTGTAGTTTCCGAGTCTATAGGGAACAGACAGACAGAAATCCATTCATATATATACATATACAGTGTTGGTCAATAGAATAGAACCGCTCTAATGCAAAATATTCAAATCACCTTTAAACTGCCAATTCAAAGATAATAATATGCGACACCTAGCGGCAAGCACTTATTGAAGTATGCCAACTTTGTATACTGCACGTTTGTTTCAATCAAAGCAACCCGTTTGTTCTACTCGACCAGAAAGCTGTCAGAGGGTGAAAAAAGTCGCGTCATAAAATAAGACCAGCTCATCGGTTCGGCTGTTCCGGCATTTTCAAACAAACAAAAAATAAAGATTTCCTTCCTCCTACTCTGTTTTCAGCGAAAAAGCGATGGGTCGGGCACAGCACTGCACGGAGATCCAGCGAGCGATCATCCGGAATCTGTACAAGGCTGGCAAAAGCCAACGCGAGATTGCCGACTATTTAGGAAGGTCGAAAACTTTCGTTTTCAACGCGCTTCACAGCACCGGCAAACGGGAACTGACCGGCCGCCCCCGCAAAACGTCGCCGAAGGACGATTCGGCAATCAAGCGGGCTTCGCAAAAGGACCCTTTCAAAGCGTCCAAGCAGATCAGAGACGAGCTGAACTTATCTGTGAGTTCCCGGACGGTTCAGCGACGGATGGCGGAGAAGGGACTAGGAGGAAAAAGTCCCCGGAAGGTGCCGATGCTGACGCGTATATGCCCCAGTATACAAATAAAACATTCAAACATGGAGGAGGTAGCATCATGGTGTGGGGGTGCTTTTCTTGGTACGGGGTGGGTCCCTTGTAGGATTGTTCGCTCTTCGGGAAAAGATCGATCTCCAAGATCGATTCAGAAGAACGGTTCTGGGATCGATCCATCTAAAAAATCGGAGCTTGAAGATCGATCTCCGATTAATCGATCTTTTCCAAATATGCAAAAAGACACAAAATTTCAAATTTTTACAATCCTTCTACATATGGAAGAAAAAAAATTTAAGCGCTTTTATGTAAAGTGCACCGGAGTAAGTTATGTAAAGTGCACCGGAGTAACACTAATCAACAAATCCAAAAATCTCGAAAACGCTTTGATATTTTTTAAGTAATCTACTGACAAGAAATATTCTAGAGATTATGAGAAATTATTTCAAGGTATTTTTATTAACATTTTTTTATGTTTATGAGAGATGTCAAACAAAATATGCAGAAAAAATCATGGAAATGTTTGTTAAAGTAATTTTTGGAAAATCGCTGTTATTGCTTAAGATTTGAAAACTCCAGTTAATTTTTTAATCAAACACCTTCCTGCACCCATTCACAAGGATTGGAAATAATTTACAAAATTGTATTGAAATGAATTAAAAATTTCTAAAATTATTTTTTAACTGATAATGAATGCTAAATGAAAAAAAAATTGCCTCGACCAAGAATCGAACTCGAGTTTTCTGATTATCTCTCCGACACCTTACCAATAGGTGAGTCGCTCATCGTACCCCGATTGATGGTGCTTATACTGCCCCTACAGTGACTGATTTTCAGATTTCGGCACAAAAATAAAAAATGCATTTTTAAACGTTTATATATACTTTTTTCAAGTTTCATTCAGTTAGGAAACTGACTTTTTTAGTGTCAATGATGTAACTCACTTATTGTAGCTGATTACTACGGTTAAATATGCGTCCTTCTTAACCCTCCAAAGCCGTTCGGGTCAATATGACCCGAAGCGCACATTTCAAACATCTTTATCATCATTCCAATATACTGATGAACTGGTAATTTTGACAGACCAAGTATGTTCTATGAAAATAATGATCAAATCAACGCCAAAAAATTAAAATTTGAGTTTTGAAAATCGGTTCATTGGGAAATGAAATACAGCTAAGCAAAGCCAAAATTGGATGTCGTTTTTTTAAAGTAAGATTTTTTTCTACCGGAAGATTAGTCATAGCGGTCAAAACTTTCATTGGACCCCAACATATCTATACATTGTCAGATAGATGGATTCTTGACGATTTCAAACATTAATAAAACATTTAAATACAGAAAAGCTGTGAGAAGTTATGAGTATTTTAAAAATAAAATTAATTTTTCGGACTTTTTACTTTTTGGACCAGTTTCTGATAATCTGGTAATACTTATCAACTTTATTTTGAAATGTTGAGTAATTAGAATAAATTACCTAGACAATGAATATAATATCATCAAAATCGGTTAACATTTGCAGCCAGGAGAACGAAATCAAACAACAGTTCAAATTTCCCCGAAACGGATTTTTAGCGAACGGCTTTGGAAGGTTAAGGTGGCCATTATGCACTTTTTTCCCTAAATGAGAAAAAAAGATCGAAAGATCGAATGGAAAATAAACCGATCTAATCGATTTTTTCCTGGCCGAAGAATCGATCCAAATCATCAAAAATCGGAGTTTAAAAGATCGATCTTCTAAAGATCGATCCAAGATCGACCAATCCTAGTCCCTTGTACTGGATCGACCGGATTATGGACCAGCATCTCTACGCCCAGATACTTCGGGAAGTAATGCTGCCACACGCCGAGTGGGAGATGCCCCTTAAGTGGCAGTTCCAGCAGGACAACGACCCCAAACATACCGCTAAAACGGTTAAAAAGTGTTTCCAGGATAATAAGGTAGACGTTATGGAGTGGCCAGCACAGTCCCCTGATCTCAATCCCATAGAGAACCTATGGGAAATAGTTAAACGTAAGGTGTACACCGAAAAATCAAAAAACAAGCAGCAGCTATTGGAGAGAATCCAGGCAGTGTGGTACGCTATCCCGGTGAGAACGTGCCAAAAGCTGGTGGAGTCGATGCCGAACCGGGTGCGAGAAGTGATGCGTAATAAGGGTTGTATCACCAAGTACTAACCCTGCAAATCGATCACGGTTTGAATTTCCTTTTTTTAAAATTTTTTTTTACCATTAATTCTAAAGCGGTCATATTTTATGACGCGTTATTTTAGTCAGTAAGTATGCTTAAAACGCATTTTTAAATAAAGGACAATTGTTTTAACTACCGATGATTTTAATTTCTTCGGAGAATGGAATTTACAATTTGTAAATGGTTTGATGCACTTAAATGGAAATTTTTTTTCTCAAAGTTTTGTCACTTTCTGTTTTGGATTGAGCTGTGGTCCTGTTCTATTGTCCAACACTGTATATACAGAGATTTGGTAGACTTTGGCGTCTTGAACTTGAATATTTTGTCTATCACCTCACGCTTTGGTGATATGGAGTTCATAGCACATCTTTGATAAATGATGAACTGACAAATCTATATGAAAGGAGAAAACTGATCTTGAATTTGTTGATTACTCTCTATTCAATTAAGGAATAATATTTTGATGATGATGATGATGATGATGAATAATCTGAAAAAGTTGAATTCAACAGTTTTTTCAAATTTTTGAAATACAAGTATGTATGACATAATTTAAAAAAGTTAAAAAAAAAGGTTTTATTTCATTTATCAAATTTGCTGAAGTTAGCTAAATGAATTGATAATTTCTTTTGAAAATATCTAAAATTAAATTTTTTTCAACATTTCTTTAAAAATTCGTTCAAAATCTAAAACAAAACGAATAGAAAACATCTAATTTTTTGGCAGAAGTCAAGAATTTTTAGGTCCTGGAGAAAGTTGATAAAAACCTTCAATTTATTTTTTTTGTAATATTTCAATATGTCAGAAATGTGCAGAATTTTCATATATAATTTTACCTTTTTCTCAAAGCTTCAGGTCACCAATATTTTAAAAAATTGGCCTATATTTAAAAAAAAATAGAAGAATGCGAATTTTGTGGTCTTGTGTAGTTTATCAAAACCCTTTACACAAAATAAAATTGAGGCTGATATTGGTTTCTAGAAAAATATCTCATATCAGAAAAACATATTTGAAGATAAAGTAATGGATGAACTAAATTAGATACACTTTTCTAAAAACCAATTTGTAAGACAAGGTAGAGTTTTTGTGTGTCAAGATTTGAATTTCAATACCAAAGGTTTATTGACAATGAGAAATTAGTTTCATTTCGCAAACGTTATTCAGTTTCGTGGAATGAAGTGTCTTAGCACAGAGTTTTACTTTTTTGAGACGAAATGCTATTTATTGAAATTTGACACACTTGGATTTTTGGGATTAAAAACGACCATAGAGTTTAATGAATGATTTGCAGAAATGTGATGCAACTGAATCAAAATTGTCAAAACTTATAAGTTTTGTTCTTCATCTCATTAGTAATATTTCTTAGCCAGTTTTTGAAACTCTGTGCAGGCACTATTTCAAGCTTACTCATGGAGACAACAACATGTAAGACTGTTAATCTCTGTCAGACTCCATAGCATACCCTTTTATCCAAAGCTCAGAAAAGAACTCCCAGGAGCTGCTGTTTGATACTCTTCCAGAAAAAAAAAACAAAACTGCTGAAAACTTGTTCTCCAGTTCCGAAAGTTGTAATGGGAGTATAAAAAATGATCAGCTGCTGTATACAGTATATGTGGTGCCGTTAAGTTGGTGTCCATCATGAGTATATTTTTAAGACACTCCACTCGAAACAGTGCAGCTGTTTTACTCCTCCTGGGGCAATTGTGCCTCATAAAAGCAGCAGAAACGAAGTTCCCAAAAAAGTGTCGGAAACCCAATGCTAGTTGTTGTTTCGGAAAAAAGCTTCATTTCTGTCCTATCGAAAGGAAGAGTAAATCTCCGCAAAGGTTCCAAATACTGTCGGATTTTTTCTTTTAATAAGTTAACTAAAATTTAAATGAAAATTAAAATTTCCCAAAAAGGTACCTGTTGACTGTTAACTATCGTTTGCAAATTATACCAGCTTTAATTTTTTTGTTCGTATTTTAAATCTTTCTTTTAGCAGCAGTGCTATGAGATCAAGGTTCCTCGAAGTTGTTGCCAGAATCGGACCGAACAAGTCCAACTTTTTACTGTACGTACCCCTTCTCAGTTCAGTTCAGCCCAGCTCAGCCCAGAACTTGGTCGTCAAAATAAACCCTGTGTGAGGGCTTGTGCTGTAATCAGATTATAAAAATTACTTTCGCAAGCCATAAAAGACGAGAACGATTTTCTTGGGTGCTTATTCTTTTTCCCGTGTTTTCAACCGTTTTGCAATCGAGCAGCATCAGACAAGTTTCAATTCCAGATTCTCCAAATGGAGAAAAACGATGCCCTCAATATTGAATTACTTGGGTGCCGCTGTTTTGAGGGTAAAACAAGAATTTCCCCCCCGGTAAGATACTTTCGGTGGATTTATATTCTTCCCTATCGCGATGAGACTGTTACATGGCTGCCAGTCTGAGTGGAAGAAACTTTTCATCTTTGATGGGAAAACAGGAGCGCAATTCCACCAGACAGCGAATGAAGGGTGTTCGTAGTAAAAATGGTCAAACTAAATTGCGTGTTAATAGACTATTTGTTTATAAGAAGAATAAAAGTATATTTCTTTATGATGTTCAATTTGTATGAAAGACGGAAAAAACCTAGTCCAAATTAGCGAGCATTTCGTTTGACGCCTGCCATCAGATTTTGTACAGTCACCTTACTCACTTTCTTCGATGCAGAACGCCAGATTGCTTTGAATTACTTTTCGTTGCCAACAGTTTATAAGTCTTCTTAAGGTTCTGCTTAGCTTTCACCCCATATTTTTCGATTAGGAGAAGTTCTGATGTGTTGGGAGGGTTCTTATCCTTGGACACAATGTTGTTGAATGTTGTTAGCGGCATACCTCTCCATGGTATTTTTTCGATAATGGCAGCAAACGCTTTTGAAAACACTCTTTCACGTTAATTTCCTGGTTGACGGTCCGCGTTGCAACCAAAATGTACGGTTGTAGACGATATTCTCAACTTATTTGCGACATCACGAACGGAGAGGATGGGGTTGCGCTTGAAAGCGCTAGCCACTCTTCTGTTCGTCACTGCGGCTTCCGGCTTTCCATTTCCTCCAGATCCAGGCTTCCTAGCCCAAGTAACACAGATTAAGCCAACTAGCATTAGATTGGCAACTAGCATTAATTAAGGATTTATTATAGCATTTTAAATGCAATTAGTTTAATAACTGTTTTAATAAGGTCTTACAAAATGCTTAGATTATTGATTCAAACATTTGTTTTCAGGTAGTTCTGAAATTGCTGATAAAGCTTTTACTAAATATACTGTTTAAGTTGTTTAGAAAGAGTTCTGAATGCTCTATTGAAACCTTAAAACTCCAATAAAACATAAACTAAGAAGTTTGCTCCAAGCTTTTTTTAGCATGTTTTATAAAGGCACGCAGTGCTTGATTTTGAAGCCGAAATAAAATTAAGCGACAGTTCACGATCAAGATGTCAAAACAGGACACGCTCAGGCTAGATTGCACATATTTGAAATGGAATTTTATTTTTACACATTTTTGATAAGTCATGTGTGTTCAACTATTTAGTAGGTGAAACAATTTGTTGCTTCACGCCATTATTAATCCAAGAAGGCGGCTTCCGCTTTTCTTTTCAAAGCTGTAAATGAGTGAAAATTGCATGAAACACCCACAATACGGGTATTAGGTGAAAGGTCTTAACGAGTAGATGTCGAATTTTGCTGTCCGACGCCATCTGGAAATCCAAGATGGCGGCATTCGCTCAAGTTGGAAATGCTGAAAAATGACTGAAAATGGCATAAAACCACGACGAATTAAACGACTCCTTCTAGTTTAGCCGTTTCACTCAATACCAATATTGTGGGGATCTCATGCGACTTTCAATGATAAACAGCATTTTTAAGTTAAGCAGAAACCGCCATATTAGATTTAAAAATGGCGTCAAAAAACGAAATTCGACTTCATCTAGTTTAGTACTTCCACCCAATACCCATGTTGTGGTGGTTTAATGCGATTTCTAGTCATTTACAGCATTTAAAGTTTAATGGAAGCCGCCATCTTGGATTTCCAGATGGCGTCAGACAACAAAATTCCACTTCAACTCATGGTTTACTCCACGGGCTATTCATAATCAATCCCTTATTTATCACATTAAAATTTGTCCTCATTAACTGTACTAATGATTAACAACTCAGAAATGGGGAACTTCTCCTACGCGTGTAATTGGTTGGCATGCGAGAGAAACGTCAAATATTAGCTTTTAAATGGTTCTCATTAAACCATTTTAAAACTAATTATCCATTTATCTCGCCATAATGTAGTTGTTAAGCATTGAATTGATTAACGCCATGTTGGTTTCGAAGGGCACAAAATGACGCCATGTTGATGGATTCACAATGTCAAGTATTGTCAATATTCTTTCAATCAATTTCTTCATATTTGCGATGTCATCATGTCATCCCAAGCAACCAGAATTCCCTTCAAAAGTTTTCATAGAAGCTCAACCAGCTCTCGTTTTTGTCTGAAGAGAATGCTAATCAGCCCAAAATTAAAGTTCTCAAAGCTATTTTAAAGTGCGTTTAGGTGGCTAAAGAGAATGCTAATCTGCATCTATAAAAATGTCAAAAAACTTCTACGCACCGAAAAAAAATCCGGTTGACAGATTTCTCTGACAATCAGATGATCGATTGCTAAGTTGCCGGTCTATCATGGTCTACCTCATTGATTCTGATTATATTGTTTTGATAACAAAAGCTACTTACACCTAGAGAATTGAACTGCTGCTCTCTAGGTTGGAATGAAACTCATCAGCCTCTCGACCAATCCAGCAATAGTTCATTGCCACTGTTATAATTAGTATAACAGTGGTCAATAGATTGTATTTTATTTCGTTTAAGGGACTCTCAGTACACCTAATAAACAATAACAAAAATTCTCAGCATGATTTTTTTTTCATTATCTTAACATTGATTAGAAAAAATCCATTTGCAAATATCAGTACTGATAAACAAAACAAATTCCATGACTAGAAATTGACAGACATTTTTGACATGTCGCTTAGAATTCCCATATAGGTTCTTTAAAACACCTTGAAAACCTTAAAGGTGCGTTTGAAAGTGTTAAGCAAACGTTATCGAGCTTCTTGAAAGAAGTTGCTTTAAAAGCGCTCAGAAGTTCCGTTATTGATATTTTAACCTTTCAAAAGGCGATGAAAGTTCCTGAGTAACTTTTAGGTGACAAGAGTCACCTGGAGCTCTCGTAAAACATTTTTTCAACCAAATGTGAACTTCGGAGTTCCATCTCTATAATAATCTCTATAATAATATAATAATCACTATAGTAAAATTTACTTAAAAAAATTTTTTTTTCTTTGAATCAAAATTTATTTTTCTTTAAAATTCCCTTATTCTAAAGATTTAACAAGGCGCTTTTATTTTAAGATACTATTTCATACACATTTTATCTATAATCTTGACTGGCAGTTGAAAAGATGCTCATAATATGTTTGAAACATTGAATCAAAGCAATCGAAAGATTCCTTTAAATTCAACAACGGTATCTTTCGATTGCTTTGATTCAGTTGAATCATTCAACCCAGAAGGTATCGAAAAAAAAATTGTTAATTTAATTTTTAAAAGCTTCCGAAAACCTTTGGTTACCATAATTTTACAGCAAATTGTTTTATCGAAGACTAGCTGATCCCATACGAACTCCGTTTCGCTTCCAACTTGGAATATGCCATGAACAGTTTGCATGAAAGTCAATGGCCAAGCATTTTCCAGATGCACTTTTGAATTCATTGTTAAGTAATAATTGCAAAAATATTGGACGATCAATTTGTCTGTCGTCTGCTACTAAATTTGAAATCAGGAATCAATTGACCGTGCCAAAAAAACCCGTGTATAAATTTTGACTCAATCGTTGCATAACAACGCAATTTTTGCCAAAAAGTTAAACCCCTTTCCGTGGCTTCTTATACCATATTTGATATCTGAAATCGATTGCCCTCCCCTCAAAACTCCCGTGTACCAATTTTCAAAGCAATCCGTTGCATAATAACGTCAATATTGCAAAAAACAGTGAACAATTTATCTAAATGGACGACCCCTTTCGTCGACCCCTGGCAAAATATTTGACATCTGAAATCGATTGCCTGTCCCTGAAAACTACCGTGTGCAAATTTTCATCCCAATCCGATGTATAATTATGACGATATTGCAAAAATATTGAAAGTTTAACATGGACGACCCTTTTTGCCGGACCCTTACACTGAATTTTAGTACCTGAAATCGGTTGCTCGTCCCTCAAAACTCTCGTGTACCAATTTTCATCTGAATCCGATGTATATTAACGACAATATCGCATCAACAGTGAATAGTTCATATGGACAACTCCTTTGGCCGACCCCTGATTTTAGTTTGGATAAGTGAAAACAGTTGTTCGTCCCTAATAACTCCTACGTGGAAATTTTCATCCCAATCCGATGTATAAAAACGTCAATATCACAAAGATACTGAAAATTCAATATGGACGACCCCATTCGCCGGCCCCTTACACTGAATTCGATACCTTAAATCGATTGCACGTCACTCAAAACTATCGTGTACCAATTTTCATCTGAATACGATGTATAATAACGTCAATATCGCAAAAACAGCGAACAGTTAATATGGACGACCCCTTTGGACGATCCCTTACACATAATTTGACATCTGAAATCGATTTCTCGTCTTTCAAAACACTCATGTGCAAATTTTCAACACGATCCGACAAAAAAATAACGTCAATATCGCGAAAACAATATTTGTCTTCTATGGACGACCCCCTTCAGAAGGGGTTATCCGAAAATCTAAAAACATTTTTCATCCTTCCTGGTCCTAATGAGCATCCATACCAAATTTCAGCTCTCTAGCTCTTAAGACGGCTGAGTCTATAGAGGACAAACAAACAAACAAACAAACAAACATACAGACATTGCTTTTTATATATATAGATTTAAAAAATCTGTCATGATGACGTTCCTAGAAAAGGGTTACTAGATTGCACGGTTTTATCCGGGATTGCCCGGATAATTTATTCAAAATTTGGGAAAAGTCCGGCACGGTCCGGTAGCCCGGATTTCATTGAAAATGCCCGGATTTAGCCCGCATCTCTTCACTTCAATTGACAGATAAAAGAAACCAAATTTTGTTGTTATTTTTTATTGAATGAATTACCTACCTCCAAATTCAATTTTTTCGGGCCAGTGATATAAAATAATTATTAAAAGTTTTTAAAAAGTCTAAAATACGATTTAAAATCTGTCAATGACTTTTGTATGAAAGAATATTATTTTTCAATTTTTTTTCTCTTGATTTTTGTAGAATCATTTCTGGATTTTGTTAAAATTGGCCCGCATATTGCCCGGATTTTTAATCGTCAATTTTGAAATCAAATGCCCAGATTTTGCCAGGTTTTTATATAAAATCGCTTGGATCTGTCTGGTCCGCATACGTGCTGAAAAAACTCTGGCAATCTTATTCTACACAGAAAACATTTCTGTATATTACGTTCCACTAAAAACTGCCACCTTTAAAATTAATCACCTGTAATTAACAAAACCTGTAATTTTAAATTGTTTTCCTTGAAAGTTAACGAAGATTCATTTATTTTTACAGCAAATGTACTGTAAAAAAGTTGTACACTAAAAATTAAATGTCACGTAATCATGTTTTCGACCTGTAAAATTACGGTAAATGTCCTGGTCCTTTTTGTTACAGGTCATTTGCGTAATTTTACAGGAAATAATTTTTGCTGTGTGAGGGTTGTTTAAGTTTATTTCAAGAATGATTAGAAAAAAAAATCGACGAATTTAAGTTGACCACTTTTTGTTCCGAACACCCTTTAGCAGCGATTGCGAGAGCTTTTGCAAAAATCCACAAATTAAATAAGCTTTGAAAATTCTTGGTTCAAGCTCCTTTCCCACCTTCTTGGGGAGGATTAGTCTCGAATGCGATAAGGGGGAAACGCGTGAATGAAAGTTCAAATGTCGAGCTGAGAAAATGTTGATTGAATTAGGATATCTGCTTAACTTTAATGATGACCCATCAGCTGTTAACAAAAATAACATAATAAAACATTATGCAACTACTTGCTCTACCATTCGATTTATGTTTTATATAAATGTTGTTGAAAAAAAATAAAAATTTCTTCGTCCCAGTCTAACTAATTTCAATTCTCTAGATGCTGGAAACATAAAGTTTCAATTGCAGAGTTTCCCGCGGACAGGGCCTCGTCTTACTCATTTCAGGCACATGCAATTGATTCTGAAACGATGAAAAGGAAAACTTTTCCCTCAAGGGGTTGATTTTGCGAGCAAAAGATTTTTTTTGTGCCGCGCTGCCATCGTTTGCCGAATGAGGTTGAAAGTGTGAGAACCTGGAGGTGGTGCTCGGATCGGAAATAAAAGTGAATCAAAACCTAGTTATTAAAAACTTTGCCCATCCTCCGATCGCGTTCCACTCTTAGATTGATTCCATGCTTTCATACTTTCTCTACAGCAACTTTTTCTCTTCCAGTGAAGATTGATTTTTGTGCTTTGCAAATTTTTGCTCACATCTCGTTCATCAGATTAGCGAGCGGTAGGCATTAAACACACCTGATGCAAACGAAGTTAGTTACGTTGGGATTTTTCAACGTTCAATTATTTCTTGTTTGTTTATGCAAAGACAACCTATTGAAATATTGGCCACTTACTACATTTTCGACGGAAATATTCTTCCATTCCTATTGGAACACCATATTAGAGTCAATTTCAAACGAGTTCACAATTTTGTATTTTGTTTTTTATATGAATATAATTACCCCATCATTTGTGTGTAAAGTCCAAAAAAAAAAAAGACTCACAAAAAAAATTTTATAAGCAAATTGTGCTGCCACTCGTGTCGATGCAACTCATCAATCAACAATCGCACGCAACGCAATATCCATCCTTGTCCGGGGACCCCTGAGTTCGTCCGGGGTGTTCCATAAACTTAATAATCCACCGGTCGGTTTATTGTAGTGATGGATGAAATTTTGGCCCAGTCCCTCTGCAGGATTTCGGAAAGCGTTCCCACAGTAAACAGAAAAAAACTGAACACATTTCGTGAAGCAACAAAAAGAGTCATAAAATCCCTTCAGGGATGCTTTCATGTCTGACCTCGCCAGGATCTGTAATACCTTATATTTTTCCTTCCTTCCTCGGGTGAGAAAACATATGTTGCTCAGCGCTATTCGGGTTTTGAAGAAATAGGAAAAATAATCTCAGCCGCTTCTCGTATGTTCCCGATTTTCGGCAACCTTTTTTTTGCCGTCCGGTGTGTTTCATCTTTTTGCTCCAGTCCGTACTCCAGGACGAAATTGGTCTCGGAGCCAAATCGATGAATTATACACACTTTCCCAAACAAATGGACCCGAAAGAAACCTTCCACCTTTTTTACTGTTCTCCTCCAGCCAAGAATCCAAAGGGTAGTCGAAACTACGGATGAAAACAAAGTTACAAATCCTGGACCTGGTAGTCTTGTCGAATTGGGTTGTTTTTCATACTCCTCGGTCCTCGGTTTTTATCTCGATAACTATGAACGAGCACACACACGAACACAGGTCCAAGAAAAGCACAAAAAAACATCTAAATCATCTTCACTGTAATGGATTGAATGCTGCAGTGTGCGTGTTTGTGTCTGCATGTGTGTCTGTGAGCAGGTATGTGTGTGATAATGATACCTGCCAAAAACCTTAACGAAAAATGAAAGGTCATTCTCCTTTGGGTTGATCCCAATTTGGGTAACCGGAATGCTTTTTGTAGCGAAAAATTTATAGACTCGTTTTCAGCATCTTTAGCGAAGTTTGAATCTGAAGAATCGTATGGTTAAATTTGGTGAATTTTGTCAAAATTGTCAAAATTGTAAAAACAGTCAAAATTGTAAAATTTGTCAAAATTGTCAAAGTTGTCCAAATTGTCAAAATTGTCAAAAGTGTCAAAATTGTCAAAATTGTCAAAATTGTCAAAATTGTCAAAATTGTCAAAATTGTCAAAATTGTCAAAATTGTCAAAATTGTCAAAATTGTCAAAATTGTCAAAATTGTCAAAATTGTCGAAATTGTCAAAATTTTCAAAATTGTCAAAATTGTCATAATTGTCAAAATTGTCAAAACCTCAAGATTGTCAAAATTGTCAAAACTGTCAAAATTATCAAAATTGACAAAATTGTCAAAATTGTCAAAATTGTCAAAATTGTCAAAATTGTCAAAATTGTCAAAATTGTCAAAATTGTCAAAATTGTCAAAATTGTCAAAATTGTCAAAATTGTCAAAATTGTCAAAATTGTCAAAATTGTCAAAATTGTCAAAATTGTCAAAATTGTCAAAATTGTCAAATTTGTCAAAATTGTCAAAATTGTCAAAATTGTCAAAATTGTCAAAATTGTTAAAATTGTCAAAATTGTCAAAATTGTCAAAATTGTCAAAATTGTCAAAATTGTCAAAATTGTCAAAATTGTCAAAATTGTCAAAATTGTCACAAAAATGTCGAAATTGTCAAAATTGTCAAAATCGTCGAAATTATCAAAATTGTCAAAATTGTCAAAATTGTCAAAATTGTCAAAATTGTCAAAATTGTCAAAATTGTCAAAATTGTCAAAATTGTCAAAATTTTCAAAATTGACAAAATTATCAAAATTGTAAAAATTGTCAAAATTGTCAAAATTGTCAAAATTGTCAAAATTGTCAAAATTGTCAAAATTGTCAAAATTGTCAAAATTGTCAAAATTGTCAAAATTGTCAAAATTGTCAAAATTGTCAAAATTGTCAAAATTGTCAAAATTGTCAAAATCGTCAAAATTGTCAAAATTGTCACAATTGTCAAAATTGTCACAATTGTCAAAATTGTCAAAATTGTCAAAATTGTCAAAACGGTCAAAATTGTCAAAATTGTCAAAATTGTCAAAATTGTCAAAATTGTCAAAATTGTCAAAATTGTCAAAATTGTCAAAATTGTCAAAATTGTCAAAATTGTCAAAATTGTCAAAATTGTCAAAATTGTCAAAATTGTCAAAATTGTCAAAATTGTCAAAATTGTCAAAATTGTCAAAATTGTCAAAATTGTCAAAATTGTCAAAATCGTCAAAATTGTCAAAATTGTCACAATTGTCAAAATTGTCACAATTGTCAAAATTGTCAAAATTGTCAAAATTGTCAAAACGGTCAAAATTGTCAAAATTGTCAAATTTGTCAAAATTGTGAAAATTGTCAAAATTGTCAAAATTGTCAAAATTGTCAAAATTGTCAAAATTGTCGAAATTGTCAAAATTGTCAAAATTGTCAAAATTGTCAAAATTGTCAAAATTGTCAAAATTGTCAAAATTGTCAAAATTGTCAAAATTGTCAAAATTGTCAAAATTGTCAAAATTGTCAAAATTTTCGAAATTTTCAAAATTGTCAAAATTGTCAAAATCGTCAAAATTGTCAAAACACTCAAAACTGTCAAAACTGTCAAAATTGTCAAAATTATCAAAATTATCAAAATTATCAAAATTGTCAAAATTGTAAAAATTGTAAAAATTGTCAAATTGTCAAAATTGTCAAAATTGTGAAAATTGTGAAAATTGTCAAAATTGTCAAAATTGTCAAAATTGTCAAAATTGTCAAAATGGTCAAAATTGTCAAAATTGTCAAAATTGTCAAAATTGTCAAAATTGTCAAAATTGTCAAAATTGTCAAAATTGTCAAAATTGTCAAAATTGTCAAAATTGTCAAAATTGTCAAAATTTTAAAAATTGTAAAAATTGTCAAAATTGTCAAAATTGTCAAAATTGTCAAAATTGTCAAAATTGTCAAAATTGTCAAAATTGTCAAAATTGTCAAAATTGTCAAAATTATCAAAATTGTCAAAATTGTCAAAATTGTCCAAATTGTCCAAATTGTCAAAATTGTCAAAATTGTCAAAATTGTCAAAATTGTCAAAATTGTCAAAATTGTCAAAATTGTCAAAATTTTCAAAATTGTCAAAATTGTCAAAATTGTCAAAATTGTCAAAATTGTCAAAAATGTCAAAAATGTCAAAAATGTCAAAAATGTCAAAAATGTCAAAAATGTCAAAAATGTCAAAATTGTCAAAAATGTCAAAAATGTCAAAAATGTCAAAAATGTCAAAAATGTCAAAAATGTAAAAAATGTCAAAAATGTCAAAAATGTCAAAAATGTCAAAAATGTCAAAAATGTCAAAAATGTCAAAAATGTCAAAAATGTCAAAAATGTCAAACATGTCAAAAATGTCAAAAATGTCAAAAATTTCAAAAATGTCAAAAATGTCAAAAATGTCAAAAATGTCAAAAATGTCAAAAATGTCAAAAATGTCAAAAATGTCAAAAATGTCAAAAATGTCAAAAATGCCAAAAATGTCAAAAATGTCAAAAATGTCAAAAATGTCAAAAATGTCAAAAATGTCAAAAATGTCAAAAAAGGTCAAAAATGTCAAAAACGTCAAAAATGTCAAAAATGACAAAAATGTCAAAAATGTCAAAAATGTCAAAAATGTCAAAAATGTCAAAAAAGCCAAAAATGTCAAAAAATTAAAAAATGACAAAAATTTCTCAAATTTCTAAAATGTCAAAAATGTCAAAAATATCAAAATTGTCAAAATTGTCAAAAATCTCAAAAATGTCAAAATTGTCAAAATTGTCAATTATGTGAATATTGTGAAAAATGTCAAAAATGTTAAAAATGGGAATGATTTCAAAAATTTCATAAATTTCAAAATTTTCAAAAATTTCAAAAATTTAAAAAAAAATTTCTAAAAATTTCCAAAATGTCAAAAATGTCAATAATTTCAAAAATGTTAAAATTGTTACAAATGTCAAAAATGTCAAAAAGTCAATTGTGTCTTTGTTGTTAAATAACGTTGAAATTTTCTTATTTTTTTAAATTCTGAAAACCAACATTGATACCGCTCTATTGTCAGGGCATTGTTTGCTCAATGATATAATCCACCTAAAGCGAAGCTATTAGAAACAGACAAAAACCACAAATAAAAAGGAATCTTCCTATTACTTTTAGGTTTCAACTAGGTGTCAGTAGAAAACAGACGGAAGAAAAAGCGTAAAACTAGAAACGGTTTTCCACTTGAATGGGTCCACCAAGGCAAATCACGTGGGAGTTGTCGCCATTTGTTTTGTTTACCCTAGGAATGGCGCCCCCGATCGCTACGAGAAATTTCCAAAAGACAATCAACCGATTCCAGCAGCAACTGTGCTGTGAACGAAGCTCAGCAGACCACAACAGCAGGCAAACAACACAAAGCGTAGTGTTGTGGTGTGATGGCGCTGCTCGAGAAACAAAGCTTCGGTCAACCGGACGGACAACGGACGACGGAAGAAGCTCTCCTCCAGAAGTGTTCATCACTCCACATGGACCTGACACGCCGTAAACGCGTTCATTTATTCTTCGAACTTCGATTATTATGGTAAACAACTGTCCAATAGGAAACAGATGCCTCATAACATAAGTTTTAAGTCTGCTTGTTTGAGGCGTTACGCTTCTGGTTGCTCGTGATGGCAGATACGTACAACGATACGCCAAACGACAGAAATGCAATTACCAGGGTCGAAATGCATGACGATTTCTGATAAAATGAAGATCTTTTTCTATGATTGCAACGTTCTGTGCCAAGTTCAACTGTGTATTTCTCTGCTGTTTTCTAAAAGATGAATTAAATAAAACTCGTAGAACATTCTCGTGTTTTGTTTGTGTTTTTAAAACTTTTTTGTTTATTTTTTTTTTTTTAATTTTCGTAAAGTCTTTTGCTGAAACGTGTCATTTATTTGATAAGACAACTCTGAAATATTTCATATAAAGCCACTGGTTATCCGAAATGAAATCTCAGAAAGTAGATTTTTCGACAATCTTTGTTTTTGAGATAACACCAGAAGTCGACGTTTAAGCGTTTTTAAATAATTTACACCCACAAATCAGACTCTACTCCAAAAATGAACTTCCTTGGAGGTGGAATTATTTGTATAAGATTCTATGCCGATGCGGCATTTAAAAGCTTTCTAATAACTGACGTTGTCCTTATGCCTGGATATGACTGAAAGAAACCAAATATAAACATATCCTATAACCTAGCACAAGACTATGCAAAATTTCCATCTTGCATCAATAAGTCAGAAAGGATATTGTCGAATGATGTATAGAGCGCTGTGTGTGTATATAAACCGGAATAAGAAAAAAAATTCTTTATTTTCAGCCCTGGCGACGGCAAAAACCAACTTTCGTTTCTCAACCGACTCAGATGGTACACTGGGTAAGATACCGGACCGGCAAGCCGAGATGAGGTGTTGCAGTGAGTTCGATTCTCACTCTATTTTTTTAAGTGGAATTATCCAATTGAATGAAAGTCCCATAAAATGTTCCTCTTGAATGTATTGGTCAAGCATCATTTTGATTGAGAGATCGAGTCTCTACGCCAGTAGTACTTTTCCAAACAAATATTTGGTACAGTACACTTTTCAGCGCATTTTCGGCACAGAAATTTGCTAAATAGGCATTGTATTTTTGCAACCTCTTCTATGGTTGCAAAAATATAAAAACTTCATTACGCCTAATTTAATAACAAATGACCAAGAAAAATATAGTAAATTTAGATAAAAAGCTGCGACTCACCTGGATGGATGCATTGGGACTGATAACGGCGCCGTCCTTCACCTTCCCGTAGGCCGGCGTAAAGGTGTTCGGGTGATGAACGCCGAAAACGAAGGGGCCATCGTTTTCCGGGGTATCGCCACGAGGCGGCGGCGGAGGAGTGGTCACCGGAATCAGCCGCTGCGGAGGCACTGGCGGCGGATGTGCAACTCCACCGGACGATGCGTCGATCAGTTGTCGCCGACGGACGCTAGAGTTGATCCCCGGTTGCTGTTGGACGTTGATCTGATTGTGATGGTACACCAGCTCGTCGTAATCGTCGTCGTCTTCCTCGTCCTCGTGGTCACTGTTATTGCGATTGGTGCTAGTGGCAAAAAAGTTGGTGCTAGGAGGTACCCGGTAGTGTGACTCTTTGACATCCGAGAACTGGAAGTCGATGTTGTTGAGGTTCGTTGGGGAAGGAGGACTCCCGTAGGGATAGCCCTTGTTGGAGTTAATGTTTTCGTACTGACGGGTGATGAGGTTGAAGTCGTTGTATCCCCGGGTGATTGGCGGTTTCTTAATTTGCATCTGTTTGCTGGGGAGCACTTGGGGTTGTGCCATGTTCGCACGACGCTCCAGCAGAGGACGCGTCGAACGGTTGAAGGGATGATCACGTGACTGCATCTTTGCCGGTAGGATCTGTGGCGGCATCTAGAGACGACCACTGGTTTGTTTTGGGGACGCACTGGTTGTTCACTGAACGATTACACACTGGTAGGAATCGATTTCATCGAAAGACACCGATTGGTCCGTGTTCACGATGCGATTCGAAAAGCGCCGTCCGTCACCGTAGCGCACACAATCTTCCCCCGTCAAACGGTTCTGTGAACACAAACAATTGCACGATATAAGCAGCGGCTATGTACTTTTCCGTATGCACTATATTTTTTGTGCCGCCACGTTACACGCTAACAAATCAACCTTATTTCGCGTGCTGCTCACTTTCACTAATCAAAAAGCCTAAGCAGGCGCTAACTGTCGATCCATTCAACAGGCAACAATAGCACTCATCATCATTATCACATCAACATATCATCAACACAGGGCACGTTTTGCCGAGAGGGACCGCTAGCATCAGCTACACTGCACATTCGATGATTCTTCACAACGCCTACTATATTCAAGAGAAACAACAACAAAAAACAATCATAAAAAACTATGAATTACATCAAACTGATAACAATGAAACTCTGCCCGCGGCTTGTCGTTGCAGCCCGTTTCGATTCTTCGCTTTCGCTGGTTTCTTTGCTTCTTCACCGTCCCACAACGGTACTTGCACATGCAAAATTCACCGCTCTCTCTTATCTTTCCGCAATAAGAAACAAACTTGCACAATTGATTTGGTGTGTGTGTTTTTTTCGCGCACCAACCTCACTGCCGATGGTGAGCAATTTTGGTTTTTTTGGTGTTGTTGTAGCCGGCACCTGTTCGTCGTAACAATCCAGCAGGCCGCCACCTTGTACCGGGAGTGTTCGAACACTGCGAACAAGAACCGGAAACTGTTGATAACAAAACGGCGTTCGGCTACCCTACTAAGCCTGACGATGGAAGAAGGGTAACTGGTTGAAGCTTTTATTATATTTTTTTTTCTAGGATTTTGGAAACCCCTCTAAACACCTTATACCGAAAGATGAATATGGAATTAACACCTTGTGTTTCTTTTCCTCCTACGTTAGGGACGGGGATTGTTTAAACATCATTTAGCGTGAACCCAATTTTTAAACATTATCTGCGTTGAACAGACGCACGCTTGTGTACAACGACCGAATGTGAAGAACGTGACTTTCGAGCTTATTCGATGAGTAACCCCTTTTCTAGGGGCTGCGGCGATGCGTGAGGCGACAATGTGCTGACTATCGGTTGTGAAATAGATACCAGCCTATTTCCAGAGAAAAGTAATATTTATCAAAACAAACTTCTTACAATCATATGTTTACGATCAGAATTCAAAAACTGAATCAGAAATCTGAAATTTCATCAGCGTCCATCCACAAAAATCAAATTAAATTTACATTGCTCAATCAAAGTTGTGGTGTCATGATGACAGATAATTTCAATCAGCACCCATCGAAGAAAAAATCTCTCTAACCGCATCAACTGCCAAACGTTTGAGATAGTGTAAAACAGAAATCTCGCCTTCGTTTATGACTCGCTCAATTGCACCACAATTTCGAGCTGCATTATTATCGATTGTTTCGACACAATTGAATTCGAGCCTGCAGGGGGAATGGTGTACCAGCAATACCTTCATTCGAATCTGCACCGCTCAAGGTTGACGTCTTAACCTAGTTTTCTCTTCCGGCGAAGTCGCTACTACTATAAACATAGGTAGTAAGCCGACGTCAGTCGATTCGTTGCTGTTGTTGTTATCTGTTTGGTGGGTTGCTTTGATTTGGGCGCTCTCGTGCACGCATCGATCGAGCAATCGTAGCAACCCGAGCGAAACGAACCGACGAAAATGCGAACCGCAACTTCCTCCTTTTTCCCTGTTGGAATCTTTCACAAGGCACATCATGCGGTGAGGAGAGTGCGTTGCTTTTGTTGCCCTCGCTGCCTTCACCAAGCGAGGGGCGCTTAATTACTCATAATTTTGGTTCGGCATTGCGAGTTGCCCTCGAGCGCAATAAAAGACTTGACCCTTGAAAAATTCCCATACACAAAGAGCGTCCCGCGATCGCACGGCAGCCGTGCGAGGGACCCCTTCCTTACGCTCTTTACGCTTTACGAGTGTGGTGTTGCCTTGAACAAAAGCGAATCGACTACGAAAATACACAAACATCGTCGAGGGTGTCTGTCTAGCAAGGGGTCGCTGCATTCCCACGCTTTCCGGTTTACCCTTTTGTGGGCTTTATTATTATTTTTGAGGGTCATCCCTCCACTACTCTTGACTTGGTGAGAAAGTGCACTAGAGTGTGCGAGCGAAGAGAAAATTCAAAATTGTGACGTCCGCCCCGTTTTCCCCCCTATGATGAGGTAACAAAAACGCTCGTCAACGTTTGGCTGGGGTTTGACATGTTTGCGCTTGAACAGAGTCAGCTTCTTATCAGTTGAGGTAACGGCACACGAAATGCATCGAATGGTGTTCCAATAAAGGAAACAAATCGGTATGCGTGAGTGCATCCAATTTCGGAAGGCAAATAAAACAACAAATCTCCTATAGGGAACTTTTATCAGCCCTCCTCTAGAACAGCTGGGCAAAGTAGGCGATGACGCTCAATCACCAAACTATACGACTATACGAATTCTAAACACACGGGAAAATGTGTCATCAGCTGAGTTTGCTTGTTGTGAGATCAATAAAACAAGGTGTGAGTACTGAAAGTAGGCCATCGTATTATAAAAACTGTCAAAAAGGGGAGGTACTCGGCCTGCCGGTTGATTTGGGGCACAAAATCTCATAGGGAAAAAGGCCTAGAATTTCCGAGTTTCGGAACTCTGAATGTCGAATTCGGTATACCCAAGTAGCGGCAGCCCGGCACCCAGGCAGAGTAGGTAAATATTGTTTCGAAGTCACAACGTAAACAAAACACCAAGCGAACGAACGGGTAGATGGTTTGCTATTTTTCCGATCGGTTGACCGGGTTTGGAACAGCAACAACAACAACAACAGCGAAAATAAACCCAATACCACCTTGTGACTGCTTGCTGAAAAGTTTGAACGAGTGCACCTACTTGTACTTTCCGGTCAGTGGAGGCGAAAATAAAAGATGTTTTCTGCACCAGGCAAGGTGTTTGTTTGCGAAATTTTGCCGGAGAAGGGTGGAACCGAAAATTAATGTAAACATTAACTTTTGTGTACTGGAAATATTATTGTTTGCCATTGAGTCGTTTGTTGTCTCGACAACCTGACATTTGCCATGACTTTCGATCAAATAATGTATCTGAGCATCCCTAGCTTTTAATCGAATTCAGATTTAAGACTAAAAACAAAGAAGGTTTGACAACCAAAACTGGTTTCAGTTCAGATCGAAACAACAGATTTAGATTCAGGTTTTAAGATTCAGATTTAAGATTTCAGATTTCAGACTCAGATTTCAGATTCAGATTCAAATTTCACACTCAGATTTCAGATTCAGATTTCAAATTCAAAGTCGAATATCAGATTTCAAATATAGATTCAGATTTCAATTTTGGATTTATGTAGAATTTAGATTCAAACTCAAATTTCAGATTCAGATTTAGATTTCAGGTTCAGATTCAGATTTCAGATTCAGATTCAGATTTCAATTTCAGATTTTAGATTCAGATTTCAGATTCATATTTCAGATTCATATTTCAGATTCATATATATGACTCAGATTTCTGATCCTGATTTCATATTCAGATTAAGATTTCATATTCAGATTTCAGATTTAAATTCCAGATTCAGATTCCAGATCCTGATTTCAGTATAAGATTTCAGATTTAGATTTCAGATTCAGATTTCAGATTCAGATTTCAGATTCAGATTTCAGATTCAGATTTCAGATTCAGATTTCAGATTCAGATTTCAGATTCAGATTTCAGATTCAGATTTCAGATTCAGATTTCAGATTCAGATTTCAGATTCAGATTTCAGATTCAGATTTCAGATTCAGATTTTAGATTCAGATTTCAGATTCAGATTTCAGATTCAGATTTCAGATTCAGATTTCAGATTCAGATTTCAGATTCAGATTTCAGATTCAGATTTCAGATTCAGATTTCAGATTCAGATTTCAGCTTCGGATTTCAGATTCAAATTTCAGATTCAGATCTCAGATTTCAGATTCAGATTTCAGATTCAGATTTCAGATTCAGATTTCAGATTCAGATTTCAGATTCAGATTTCAGATTCAGATTTCAGATTCAGATTTCAGATTCAGATTTCAGATTTCAGATTCAGATTTCAGATTCAGATTTCAGATTCAGATTTCAGATTCAGATTTCAGATTCAGATTTCAGATTCAGATTTCAGATTCAGATTTCAGATTCAGATTTCAGATTCAGATTTCAGATTCAGATTTCAGATTCAGATTCAGATTTCAGATTCAGATTTCAGCTTCGGATTTCAGATTCAGATTTCAGATTCAGATCTCAGATTTCAGATTCAGATTTCAGATTCAGATTTCAGATTCAGATTTCAGATTCAGATTTCAGATTCAGATTTCAGATTCAGATTTCAGATTCAGATTTCAGATTCAGATTTCAGATTCAGATTTCAGATTCAGATTTCAGATTCAGATTTCAGATTCAGATTTCAGATTCAGATTTCATATTCAGATTTCAGATTCAGATTTCAGATTCAGATTTCAGATTCAGATTTCAGATTCAGATTTCAGATTCAGATTTCAGATTCAGATTTCAGATTCAGATTTCAGATTCAGATTTCAGATTCAGATTTCAGATTTCAGATTTCAGATTCAGATTTCAGATTTCAGATTCTGATTTCAGATTGAGATTTTAGATTTCAAATTCAGATTGGATTCTGTTGAGAATTCTCCTTTCCATGCTATCTCTTTATTCCTCACCAGACGTATCTGGGCCCTTTTCCACCAAATTTGACATTCAGATTCAAATTTCCATAGGATATCCGGCTGATCTGTGAATAGTGAATATCAGAAGACGAACCCCAAGGATCGACACTGAGTTCTGATTTTTTTCACCAAGTGAGCCTCAAAAACTGTTGAGTTTTTTTGTGTGAAGTCATTCAGCGATGGGTCGCTTGAACTTTGAACATCGTTGAAACCCCACGACGAGCAGCAGCGCAACAACTTCATGAAAGAACGATCATCAATGGCGCGGCCGATACCGTTAACCTGTCTGATGTTGGCCCAACCAGCCAAACTTGCCTGAACCAGTTCCCGGGCAGCTTACACATTCAACTCACTGACTCGAGATGGGGGAGCTGCTTTTAGAGACAATTCGGCGATTGACGACAGCGCTCGTGGGAGGAGTAATTCTCCGGTAAGCCGCGAAGGAGGGGGGTAAACAATTCCCGTAATTGCACTACCCGCGCGACCATCATTGCAACGTGTCAACATTAATGGGCATCCAGCAGCAGCTCGGTTTCGTCGCCGTCGTCGTCGTCATCGTCATTGCTTCAATCTCATTATCGTTAAAAACTCATCACCGCGGCGAGTCGGTCTCGGTTGGGGCTTTGGCAAACATCTTCTCCCCGGAACATTCATATGCCCGACGACGGACTAACCGAGCATGTCAAGTGGTGGTTTGGTTATTAAAACAGGTGACGGCTTCAATCTTCCGGATTAGCTCCAAAACCGAAATCTGAGAGAAGCTGAATTTGCTACAACGGCGTAGCTTAATTAACACAGAAATTCCATCCCAAAGATCAGCTCGGATTTCCAACAAGTGCCTGCTGCGAGTACTTTTGTTTTTCTTCATTCTTATTCAATGGTCCACAAGGCGAAATCCGAACCTTACTTAAGCCACCCGCTGTTTAAGCCCATCATACTTTTTTTTGTACTTTCAAACCGATGTGCAAACACCCCACGAAGCTTTTTTCACTTGGAAGCTGAGACGCCCGAGCTTCTTCATCTTCATCCATTTTCGTTGTTTATTTTCCCAATTCCTCTGCTCTCGCACTAATCGATTTCAAAACTGGCGCAGCCATGGCACACTAGATGGGAACAGGGAAACCATACATCCAAAAGAAGCTAAACTACCATCCACTTTTGAACGCCAGGAACAAAACACTTGAGCAAAGAGCCACGATAAAGCTCCCAATCCCACCCCCTCGTACACACCTTGTTTCCACCACCTCCCTCAATACGTACACGCAGCAGTAATCAATCGAACGCGCGGTACCCACTAATTACAAACAAACAACTGTTAATGTTATAAAACGAAAAAAAAAGAAGAAAAACTAATCGAACGCGAAAACTCGCAGTCGCGCACACCTTGGCGACGATCGACGACGGATGATGGCAAACGCGACGGAATTCGAACCGAGACTGACTGGGATGATGGAAGCGACAATGCTGGCTCAACTCGGTGCGCACACCTTTTCGCCTTGCGCTAGCGCAATACCCTCACAGGCTTACCTGGTGAGTAACTGGGTACCCTCCTCGAAACATTATTTTGAGCGCAGCGCAGCCATCCGAATCTACGAAAGCAACCATAGCTATCGGAAAACGGTACTTATACCAGCGCAAACGGCCGAATACCATTCGAACAGGTGAGTCAGGGACCTCTCGCTCGGCTCTCACTCAATGCGGGTTGCTCATTTTGTGAGCTTTGTGCAACGCAACCGACGATGACGACCTTATTCACCTTTATGCTTTATGCTGACGTCCATGTCCAAGGGAGCTGGTGTTTGTGGAAAACAGTTTGAGCGCAGGTGAGTTCCATCATTACATTGTGAGCTGAATACGGTCTTCCGCCCGGATGATGGGAGGGGAACTCAAAGCTGCTGAAACGAACAGGTAAAACTGAGTTGCCAGGTTTGGTTCGTAGTTTATCGTTTGTGTTTGACTTCCTCGGGTATCGAAATCATAGTCATCAATATTCAATTTTTGAGACATTTCACACCAATATGTAGTAAAATTACAAACTTAGTAGTTGAATTCATCTTTTTCACCGTGGTGTTTGAGCTCGTAGACGCTTTTCGGAGCGCACGACCCAGTTCGGCCTTTCGTCCCAAAGCTTCTCCAAACGTTTTTAAATGTGTTCAACCTCGAATGCTTAACGTGTCCAACTTCACTAGCATGTGTCCCCAGATATTGAAGTCTAGTGGGTGTGGAATCCCGGACGATCCGTTTTCAGGGTTCATCTCGAGATTGAATCTCAATTGACATCATCAATATCTAGTCATTTCAGGGAACAGTTGTACTAGCGATTGCTACTGCTGATGATGAGAGGTTGTCTCTTGATAGTATAATGGCTGTGAAAGCCAGATTCACATCTAGGATGCCACAGAGGGTTCGAATCCGGTGACGATACGGTTCATTCAGGTGAACTAATGAAACAAGGAAAATTCTGTTTTCACGATTTCTGAACGATCAATGCTTTATGCGCTTTGGATGGATTATGTTTAAAGCAAAAACTGTATTTGACAAAAAGCATTAGGGTAAGAGAGCCCTATTTCGGCATGGTCCTTTTCTTGGCATGCCAACATGTCTTTTCATGTTTTTCAGGTCCAAATTGAGTAAAAAAAATTTGAATGTATTTCCATTGCGATGAGAATAATTTGTTTCAAGTCTGTGCATACCGAATTGTTTGATTGTTCGTACTTTATTAAAGTAGTTAATTGTTTTCGATCAGCATCCGGAGCAATTATGTTGGAAATCACCGTATGAAAATCAGATGAACTTGGCTTTCGAGTGCAACTGTTATATTCACATGCGATTTCAAACGCGGACATTCATTAGAAAAAATTGCAATAAATACTCATGCCTACAGTTGAACTCGGCAAAAAATCAAAAAATACTAGAAAGACAAAAGAATGAATATTTATTTAGGTTTTGAATAAAAATTTAAAACTAATTTTGTTCCTTTTCTTGACATGCAACTTCAATCTAAATACACCACCAGTGTTGGAAGCTGGAAAAAATACATGTTCATTAAAGAGGTATTTTTGGGCTGATGTTTTTCCTAAAAATTCATTCAAAACTACGTACTAATGTTTTCATATTAATTGGGTTGTATGATAATCCGTTTCTATCAATTTAAGCTTCGAAATAAGTTGGAGAACATAAGTGATTCGACTAACTAAAAGTCATTTCCAAGCATTGAAAATGCAAAAATCGCTATTTGGGAACCATGAATCGAAGGTACATTGGTAAGCGTGCGAACAGCATTTGCGTTGCAGTCTGCCGAGCAAATGCCGCGTGGTCTCCTACAGAACACAGTGGTTCGAAACAAAAAAAAACTAAGTGAAATTAAGCAACTCACAAGACTTAAGATGTTTTTCTTATCTAAAAACTGTTAGATCAATGGCAATTTATAACTTTAGCTTATAAAATACATAATGAATTGAGTTTTGGAATCGTTTTCTATTGTTTGGGAACCATATATGTAATAAGAATTATTTTTTTGGATTTTTGTTCTATTTTTTTTCTTGGAAACAGAAATTGGAAGTTCAGAAAAATATCGTTTTCTTTCCAATTATTCCTTCAAATATAAGATGTGAGTCGAATTAAAAAAATGCTTTAGCAAGGTTTACATTCTAACATCTATTTGGCGTATCAAACCACTGCGCAACGTCCCAGGCATTCGAGATGGTTCTTGCAAGAAGCTCATAATCTCAGCTAACAAATTCAAAAGGGCAAAATTTTAAAATACCATTCAAAGATTTTTTTCAATTTCTTACTTTATGCAGCCAAACTCCACAATAGATAGTTGTTTGGTAGTGAAAATAACCCTATGTGTCGCAATCGCAAGTCTCCTAGAGTATTTAACTATCACTTATGGTCTATAAAAACTCAAAAGGAATAATTTAAACAATGATTTATAAATGACAACACATCATGATGCACAGAACCATAGAAATGTCGTTAATGAATCTGTCTTTAGGCTTAGCATACCTGAATTTTCCAGTTGGCATTCAAGTCAGGAAATTCTAAAAAAAAACTGAGAAAATCTAAAAAAAATTTCAAATATTTGGAAAAATCTAATCGATGAGAAAAGTTCAAAATAAGATATTTCAATTCAACGTTACAATACCATTTTCACAACAACCACGTTCAAGTCGTTTTTTTTAATAACTCGTTTATTTGACATGGCTCAAACCTTTCAGTATTACTCCCGTTCAAGTCGTATTTGATTTTAATTTTGATGAAATTGTCTCAAAAACTTTCGCAAAAATGATGAACTGTGAAATCTCTTTAAAAATTTCGAGGAATCTGAATCAATCGGGGCCAGATACGGACCACACCAATTTTTTTAAACTCTACGTTGAAAACCTGGGCTAGCCTAGATAAGCCCATATATCATCTGAAATACTTTCCCTAGATTGATTGGCTTTATTCAGATTTGACCAGTCCTTCATAAGTAACTTACTGTATACATATTGCAGAATTTTTTTGAAGTGTTCAGTTTAAAAAGTTTGCTTACAAAATATGTCAGTTTAGATTTCATTAAAGGGATTTAATGTTCATAAATAAGAGAAAGTTCAAACCACTCGAGGACATAATTCGTTTCTGAATCGGTCCCCCTGATGAAGGTTTGGTTGTCATTCATAAACCAATGATTCTTGTTCATACACAAATATTCCGAAACAACCTAAGGTGTTTATAATCATCACTTTGTTTAAATGAGTAAAAAGTTTAAAGTTAAAAAAAAATTCGTGGAAACTCTGAACTTCCGACTTTTTGAAATGAAAGCTTATTTTGTGCTTCCCTTCCAACCAAATTTCATCAATGTTTTCGAAAGCCTTTTTGTTGTATGAGTGAAGCCCGGTGTTCCATCGTCGCATAGAACTTTACGCTCAGCTGACGTCATTCTGTCAGTGGCCTTGTATTCAGAATAGCCAACGATTCTGTTAACTGTCAATTGAGCATTGTTGGTAAAGATCTATTGCACATTGCTGGTGGCCAAGAATCGGATCATCGAAACGGCAAACAATTGGTACGGCGGCCAAGTAATTGGAGCACCACAGTGAGTACTTTACATGCATTTTGCTCACATTAATGAAAGTTCCATAGAGAAAACATATTTTTGTTATATAACTCTAAGCAAGTTAGCAAGTAAATTCTTCAAAGGATGTTCTATGGTGCACTCAACAGGAAGGTTGGAATGTTGAAAAAAAGGGTAAACCATGCCTTAGGTGCCAAGGTCGGGTACATTTACCCTATAGGACAAAGATGCAAAATGCTTCATCTTTGATGGTTTGGGGAAGAATTTCGACGAAAGGAAAATTATTATGTAGCAATTAATTGATAGTAGTGTGAACATAAATAAGGAGTAGGTATTAGTGTTAACACATTTTCAAAGGCCATTCCTTTGAAACACAACACAAGGCGCTAAAGACCATTGCCGTAAACTTAATTCTGCGTATAAAAAAGCTAGCAGCCGATGCTGTAGGAACTATCTGACGCGACTGCAACGTAACTTCAAGAAACGTCCCAAATCGTTTTGGAAACATGTCAAGGATCAGCGGAGTTGGTCTGGAGTACCAACTTATATGTTCCTGGATGGCGAGACAGCTTGTTCGGACCTTGATATTTGTCTGATTTCATTGATGAATACAAAGCTCTTTACGGCATAGAATATTTGACTAGCAACATTCATAACCTCCGCCACATCGTGGATGAGGTGGAAAGATTCGGACATCCGGCATCCCATTCCCGCTGATTATTTCCTTTCGGACCACTTAATTGCTCGTATGAACAACATCAAGGATTTAGGTGTGATTCTTGATCAAAACTTGACTTTCAGACATATTCAAACTATATTGTTGAAACAGCTTCTCGATGTTTAGGCTTTATTTTCCACATGACGGAGGACTTCAGAGACGTATACTGCAGCCTCGCTCGCTCCATCCTGGAATATACATCGGCAGTTTGGAGCCCCTTTTATGAGATTGGCGCTGATCGGATCGAAGCATTACAACGACGTTTCATGCGGTATGCTCTACCTCATTTGAACTGGTCTGATCCGTTCCACCTTCCAAGCTACGAGAACCGCTGCGCCCTAATTGGCCTAGACACGTTACAAGCCCGTCGAGCGGTCACAAGGGCCTTGTTTGTCTCCGATATCTTAAGAAGTGGTGTGTTTTGCTGTTACCAAGCCATTTTGGAGGGCCGGGAAGAGGTCTGCGAAGAATACCGTGCTGGAAGACCTTCAACTTCGACAAACACCGACAATGTATCGAAGGTCTTCCAGCATTGCAGCTGTTGAAGATTGACCGAGTTTCACACAGAATTTCGCGAGCCTCTGGTCTAATGAAAGCTGCATGTTCGGCCTTCACCACTCACAGAAACACATTGGCTCTCCCGATTCTCCCGTTGCTAGGAGACAACCGAACAGCAGTTCGTTTGATAGCTAAGACCGCCCTCTACCTAATCCAGTCGACGCGCGCACGCTCCGAAGTACAGTCGCGGCGAAAAACAATCAGTCATTTTACTTTCCGGACAAACCCTGTATGATACTCCATTAAACCCTAAGGTGAAAAATTTGAACTCAAGTTCTGAGTATGTAATTTTACTACTTATACACAGTAAATGAAAATTACTGAATTCGGTAATTGATTTACCGAATTCTTAGCATGTGGATTTCGTTAATCTGTTCGGTAATTTTTTCATGGCCGAGAAATGACAGCTTCGATCATCTGCCAAATATTGTATTACCAAACAACCCGGTAGTGTTTACCAAAATACATGTATTTGTTACCGAAAAGTCGGTATTGTTCAACTGAAAAACAAAAGACTCGGTGAAATATACCGCACAACCCTTAGAGTTTACCGAAATACCTGTAGTTATCACCGAGGAACTTGTTATTTTCACCGGAATACCTGCAATCGTTTCCACGATATCTGTAACACTTACCGAAATACCGTGATTTTACACCGGAAAGCTGTAAACATTCGGTAATATTTACCGAAATACTGGTAAATTATATCGAATTAACGGAAAGTTTTACCGTAAAACTATAAACATTTCGGTAATTCTATACCGAATAACCATTAATTGTTACTTACCGCTTTGGTTATTACCGAAATAATTGTGTTTTGAAAGGTTTCGTTTCTTCAGCGGATTTAAGAAGATTTTCAAACCAGTAGTTTTGATAATTTCCACGAGTTCCACATGTTTTTCACATGATTTCGGTAAAAAAAAAATCACCGAGTGATGTTGAAATTGCTTTCGAAAAATAAAAAACAAATGGTTTGAGTTTTATGCAAAAAAAAACAAAGTGTATCACATTCACGTTGTCACCCTGTGAATTGGTGCGGCGGCTCGGAATGACCGCAAGCATTGGAAAGCTTTCGAGATTACGGTTCAGTTTGAAATCGATGTGATTCAAAATGACCATCAGCATTGGAAACTTGATTGAGATGACCGTTAAGTTTGTCTTTTGGATGTATGGATGTGGTTGACCGTTAGCATTAGAAAGCGTAACGAGATGACCGATGATTTTTCAATTGACATGGATTGAGATAGCCGTAGGCATTGTAAACAGTTCAAGAGGACTATAGGTTTTTTAAGGCAGGATTCGGAACGAACGGCAACAATCCTAAAAAGATCGGGAATACCGTAAATTTTAAAATAAGCTCCCATCCCGTTGTTATGAAATCGACACGACCAAAATTTTGTATTGATATGAAAAATGGCATGCATCCGGATTTGTCGTCATCTTCCGGATTTGTCGGGAATTAACTGATAGTCCTTATGGGATGACCGAAAAGAAAAAAAATACAGCATGGATCAAGCGGGAATGAACCCATATTGGTCATGATTTCAGCGATTCGAAACGACTACGAATTGTTTGTGTACCAGTGCTGAATTTCTTCAATATCAACGATTCTGGCACCACTTGATTCTACGGCCAACGGGATCACCATTAGGTTCAGTTTTTTTTGTCGAGTTGAAAATCTCGGTTGACGAATCGTACAATCACAGACACTCACTGCTTCCAGATGCGATTGTGTTAGTGGTTCAAACCTCGCTGTATTCAGAAAATCTTCAAGATCGAAATTAATCAAAACGGTTTCGGCTCTAGAATGATCTTCCCTCCTTGAATGAAAGGTGTTCTGCACTTTGTGCTCCGGAGAAGATTGTCTTTAAGAAAAGAAGAACTCACAGGTGACCACTCGTTTTGGGCAAGGTAGAGCAAAGAAAAAACGGTGCAAATTGAGTGTGCCCATATTAAAAAACAGAACAGAATGCCGGTATCAGGTTTCATGAGAGCGCTTCCTAATCTGACCTAAGTCGATCAGGGCTGTTGCCGAAGGAAAGGTGAAAAGGAAATTTTGGCCTTTGCTGTGACTTTGGCCTTGGTTGATTTAAGGTCATTTTTTGGCAGACAAGTTACAACAAGATTGAGATTTTTAATGATTCTCATCTCCTATCATACAAATGGCTGTAGATATTTCACCGTCTGGATTAATCACAAACAAAAACTAGACCCTGAGAAGATTAGCTCATTCATTAAGCCTTAATCAAATAAGGTGCTACGATTTGTTGAGCACCGGCCAATCTCAACACCCTTCAAGGATCTCTCCGGCATATGTATTAGGGCAGCTCTCGGCCAAGCACTAATCCAATCAGTCTCCTGCCACCAGTGATTCATGTCAATTATCTTCCGACAGGGGCCGCTAATTTTGCCCAGCTATGGAACTATGGAAGCGAAATATACAGAGCAGAACACGATACCGATGATTCAGCCAGCAGTCGTCGCCGCAATTTAGCTCAAGTTCATTCCGGGCTTCCATCCAGCAAACACTGCTGCCTGAAAGCGACGCGCACTCCATCCATCTAGCAAGAGACTTCGGAGGACCCCTGGTTAATGACTTCTCTTTCTCTGTCCTGGCCAACATCTCGGGTGTTTATTACGACGAGAGTTGACCCCATAACATCAGCATCATCATCACCATTTTCCTACCTACCTACCTTCCTACCAACTTCAGCAGCAGCCAATGATAATTGATATTTATTGTTTCAATCACGTTCTTACGATGAGGAAAGTGCCCGCTCAGAGTAGTTTTAGCAGCGTCAGAAAAGTCAATAGACTTTGTGCCGTTGTTGGCGGAATGAGCTAATGGCTTCGAGGATTGGGGCTGTGGAAAGCTGCGAATGACGCAATGGTTCGGTATCAGGAAGCCCATTCTCTTGAAGTCATGTAGCAACATTACAGTAAGGCTAAATAAATATATCATTCTGGAATATAAATTTCATTTACAATGGGGATTTTAAGAATCAAAGCAAATGTTGATTGCGTTCTTGCAGCAAAAGTGCACATCAAATTAAGACTTTTAAATTTATTCAGTACTAGCTGACCCTGTATGCTTTACTACACATTTCAAAAAATTATTTAAAAATTTAAATATTATATATTTCTACAACATTTTGAATTTTAATGAACCTCTCACAAATAAAAGCTGCTACTTAAGTATAGAAGTGAATTTCATGGATGATTATTCCAAATGTTTTTATTTTTATTTCAAGGCCAAATTTCAATTAAAAAAAACCCGAAGGGGGAAATAAATAAAGTTTTAAGTAATTTATGTAAATTTCGATAAAAAATTCCAATATCTGAAAAATTGAAAAACCAAAAAACAAATTTAAGAAGATGGAAGTTATTTCACCTTTTGTTGTCTTGATTTGATTGAATTATTCGATAAAAAATTGCTTGATTTATTTATAAGTTTAGTGTAACGATATAGTATGCAATTCTGTTGCATACAAGCTTCCGTGCAATTTATTTGTTTTTCGCATTATTTTTTTGCCCCCCCCCCCCCTCGCGATGTTCTAACTCCGAGTGACAAAAGAAGGATTTTAAATTGGTTCCGGCCTAATTAATTTAAACTCATAAAATCTTGTTTTATGTGCCTCAATTTTACCACAATTATCTCGAACATCTCATCAGTAAAAAAAAGTTATTAAAACAAAAATTTCAGACCATTAAAACTCAAATTTAACAAACACAAAATTCAACAGCTAACTTGGTTTTTTCTTTCAAATACTGTGTAACACTTCTTTTTTTCATGGTGATTATTTTCAAGTGAACTAGCTAATTTGTATTCTAAATCCTGCAGTTATCGTATCAAATCCAATAAATAAAACCTTTTAAACGTCTGTGAATTCATAATTAAGGAAAGGGTTGTTTTAGTAAGGTAGAGGTTACAGATCAGGATCCATTTTGGTAAATGTGTGATCATTTATTTCTATGGAAACAGATGGATAGTATATAATTGTTTTATTCACATTTTTATCACCTGAGAAACAAAAATCCAGTTGCGATTCATATTAGCTATCAATGAGCTGATAAACGGGTTTTTGAAATGTGTGGACATTTTTTTTAACCAAATGTAATTCCTTTTTTGATGTTAAAGCGAAAAGATTTTTTTTTTTTTAATATGTCTTTATTTGTATCAAATCATCATTACACTTATATTACATTATTGCATTAAACTAGGTGTTCAGCTCAATAATGAACTGTTCATAGCCCTATAGTTAACTAGATTATAAAAATTTATTTATAAGATTTAAATTTGCTGAGCGCAATCAAGTTTTTAATGTAGGAGAACATCCTGTAATAGCAAAAATATTTTATACTTAAAACTAAACACTATCCTAAAATTAAACTAAACATAAAGAGAACGAATCTCTGCGATGGAAGACTGCATCGATTTGCCTCTGAAGTTGGAGATAATTTTGTTGGCCATCTCTCCGATCGATTCAATGCCCGCAATCCGATGAAGATCTTCGGTGCTGTGCCAAGGTGGAAGCCGCAAAATCATTTTCAGAACTTTGTTCTGAATCCTCTGGATGGCTTTCTTCCTCGTCGCGCAGCAGCTAGACCAAATCGGAACTGCATACATGATCGCTGGTCGGAAAACTTGTTTGTAGATGAGCATCTTATTTCGCAGACACAACCGGGATTTCCTGTTGATGAGAGAATAAAGAGATTTAGTGTATTTATTACATTTAGATTGAATATCTTCAATGTGATTCTTAAAAGAAAGATTCCGATCAAGTGTGAGTCCCAAGTACTTCACGTGATCAGACCATTCTAGAGAAACCCCATTAAATGTTAAGGAATGATTTTCATTAGGTTTTAAAAAATTTGCTCTTGGCTTATGGGGAAATAAAATAAGTTGAGTTTTGGAAGCGTTAGGAGAAATTTTCCACATTTTCAAGTAATTCAAAAAGGAATTTAAATTTTGTTGCAATCTACTGCGTACCACCCGTAAATTTCGACCTTTGGCTGAAAGCAAAGTATCGTCAGCAAATAATCTTCTACCTTTTCCTTCTGGGACATCAGGAAGATCAGAAGTAAAAATATTGTATAAAATAGGCCCAAGTATACTACCCTGAGGGACACCAGCTCTAATGGGTGTCCTTTCAGAGCATGAATTTTGATAGCTTACTTGCAAAGTTCGGCTAGTCAAATAATTTTGAATAATTTTGGTGAGATATACAGGAAAATCAAATCGAGCTAATTTAGCTACTAAACCTTTGTGCCAAACACTGTCAAAAGCTTTTTCAATATCAAGAAGAGCAACACCAGTTGAATAACCCTCAGATTTGCTAGCGTTAATCATATTAGTTACACTCAAAAGTTGATGTGTAGTAGAATGTCCATGACGAAAACCAAATTGTTCATCAGGGAAAATAGAATTCTGATTAATGTGAATCATCATTCTATTCAAAATAACTCTCTCAAATAGTTTACTTAAAGAAGGAAGCAAACTAATTGGTCGATAACTTGAAGGCTCTGAAGCACTTTTTCCAGGTTTCAAAATTGGAGTTACTTTGGCATTTTTCCATTTATTGGGAAAATAAGCCAAGTGAAAACATTTATTGAAGATTTTAACTAAAAAATTTAAAGTGCTTTCAGGCAACTTTTTAATAAGAATATAGAAAATCCCATCTTCCCCCGGGGCTTTCATATTTTTAAATTTTTTGAAAATCAATTTAAGTTCATCAATATTTGTCTCACAAGAACTTTCAAACACAATTTGCTTAGAAAGAATATCATCAAATTCAAGGGAAATTTGAGCATCAATTGGACTTACAACGTTTAAATTAAAATCATGAGCAGACTCAAATTGTTGGGCTAATTTTTGAGCTTTTTCTGAATTAGTTAAAAGAAGTTTATCCCCATCTTTCAAAGTAGGAATTGGCTTCTGGGGCTTTTTTAGAATTTTAGTTAATTTCCAAAACGGCTTTGAGTAGGGTTTTATGTCCTCTACTGCTTTAGCAAAATTTTCATTACGAATGAAATTTAAACGACGTTTGATCTCTTTTTGAAGGTCGCAATAAATTAATTTCAAATAAGGATCCCTAGTACGTTGATATTGGCGTCGACGAATGTTTTTCAGTCGTATCAAAAACTGAAGATCATCATCAATTAAAGGTTGATTAAATTTATGTTTAACTTTAGGTATTGAAGCGGCTCTAGCATTGACTATTGAAGTTGTCAAATTTTCTACAGCCAAATCAATATCTTCTATTGAATTCAATGGAACGTTTACATCTAAATTACGTTCAATAAAATTCATATATCGCTCCCAGTTAGCCTTTTGAAAATTAAAAGTTGATTTTAAAGGGTTTTCAATGGGACTTTGGGATAAAGAAAAAGTTACTGGAAGGTGGTCTGAATCGAGGTCCGCATGAGTAACTAATTGACTACAATGCTCGCCTAAATCCGTTAGAACCAAATCAATTGTGGAGGGATTTCTAATTGAAGAAAAACAAGTATGCCCATTAGGATATTCAACAGTATAATAACCTGCAGAGCAGTCATTAAACAGAATATTCCCATTTGAATTTGATGAAATATTATTCCAAGATCGGTGTTTTGCATTAAAGTCACCAATAATAAAAAATTTAGATTTATTTCTGGTGAGTTTTTGTAAATCTCCCTTCAAAAAATTTTTCTGTTCACCGCTACATTGAAAAGGCAAATATGCGGCAACAATTATAATTTTCCCCATAGAAGTTTCTAATTCAATTCCAATTGTTTCTAAGACTTTTGTATTGAAAGAAGGAAGAAGTCTAAATTTGAGACGACTATTGATGACAATAGCTACACCCCCACCTTGTCGATCAAGTCGATCATTTCGTAAAATTTTAAAGAAAGCATTGCTTTTCAAGTTATTGTCTGGCTTTAAAAAAGTTCAGTGATGGCAGCAATATGTATGTTTTGAGTTTTCAAAAATAAAAAGAACTCGTCTTGGTTAGCCAGCAAAGATCTAGCGTTCCAATTCATAATATTTAAACATCTATTTGGATCCATGAGGGAATCGTAAAGTCATAATAATTTTGTTAGCATAATTAAAAGAAGTTTGGAAAGCTTCAAACATTGAATTTGCTTTCAACATAAGTTGCATCATTTCCATTAAATTTTGATGCAAAAATTTTAATTTTTCCTCAGTAATCTCACCCAAATCAACAAAATTGTTAGAATCAGAAGAGGAAGGAGAAGAAAAAGTATTTGAATTTCGGGGATTTTCCCAAGCCTTCGCATGAACGTTGAAACTTGGTTTTTTTCCCATTTTTATTAGTTAAACCTGAAGAGGGCAACCCATTTTCAACCACCTCTGAGAACGATAAACAACGAGTCTGTGGCGCAGAATCAGCCCAGGTAACATTAAAATCACTTCGGGTATTACCCAGCCGTGATTCCAATGTAGGCCGAGGCTGACTGCGAACAGGCAGGTTATTTGCCGGTCTGATGTGTGTAGACGAAAAAGAGGAAGGAGGAGAAGAAACTTTTCTGGAAACTTTGGGGTTTTTCCTAGAAGCAACAATTTTTGCCCTAACGGGACAATCTAGAGAATTCGAGGAATGATTACCTGCGCAATTCGCACACTTAAAAAATTCTGTTTTTGGCTTATCACCACCAAAAAGGCATTTAGATTTTTCATGATCGAATGAGCCGCAAAACATGCATCTGGCATTCATTCTACAATTTTTAGTGCCATGACAAAAAGCTTGACAACGACGACATTGCGTAATATTTTGTAAAAAATTGGTATGGGATTTACGAAAGGGTTCAAATTTTACTCGACAATGAAACATAAGACGAGCCTTTTCCAAAATTTTCAAATTATTGACCTGATCCTTTTTAAAATGGATCAAATAAAGTTCAGGAGCAAAACCAACACTACTGGTATTATTCGTGTTGGTTCTTTTCCTCATTTGAATTACTTGAATTGGAGAAAAACCTAACAAAGAATTTAATTCATTTGTGATCTCATCCGGTGTCTGATCGCCGGTGAGACCACGAAGTACAACTTTAAAAGGACGATCACCTCTAGTGTCGTACGTAAAAAATTGGTGTTTTTTATTATTCAAATAATTTAAAATTTTTTGAAAATCATTAAAAGATTCCGCCAATATACGAGCAGTTCCCCTTCGACCGATCTGAAAAGAAATCTTCATATCCTTGACGGAAGTGACGATTTCTTTTCGAAAGGCATTGAAGTCAGGAATCGTGACCGTTATTGGTGGAATCTTTTCGTTTTTAAGAGTATAAGAAGAAGAAGAAGGTTTCTTAGTACTCTTATCAGAATTAAATATGAATATTTCCTCATCACCAATGTTATGAAGGACATCGAATGAATTGGAAATTTCAACTTTTTTGGCAGATGGCCCTGGATTAGGTTCAGCAATCCGTTTTCTTCCGGCCCTTGAGCCGGCCGAAGACTTCCCCATGCTGGAAAGAAAAGAGAAAATATGAATAAAAGAAAATGAAAATAATTTTAGCACTCAAAAGTGCTGATTGAAATACAGGTAAGGAAAAAATAAATAATGTAAAATGTTCCTGCAGGTACACAGCAACGATACGATGCTCCGGCGTACGTGTTGGCTCAACGGTACAGATGGAAGTGAAAAGCGAATAGATAAAACTTTCATTGCAGAGATCAGATTTAGAAACAAGATTCTCTATGCCTGGATCTTAATTTCCAAAAAAAAATAAAATAGATGCGAAAAATTGAAGATGCATGGATAGATGAAAAAATATATTTAAATGATTAAGATTTGAAATTCAATCAAAAACTTAATTTTCAAAATTGAGAGCTTGATGCGCAAGTGAAATTAATTGTAGTTTATTGAAATAACGAACACAAAATTATATTATTATTTCTTATAAAGTTAAGAATCACACCAAGATTTTAGGGTAGTTTTATACATATATCTAATTAAAAAAACAAAATCAAATGCTGCAAGAACGGCAAAAGACGCTTCTAGAGGTACTCTCGATTTGTATACCTCGCCATTGATTGTGTTCTTCGTCACGAAAGGCTCACTCCTTAGTCCGCAAGAGCAGATGGCCTGCCAAACGAGATATTTGCAGGCGAACTTCGACTTTTTTCCACTTAAATTTGTCGTCCACACCAAATTTGCTCTTGCCGGTGAAAAACTCCAACCCCGAAATTTGCTCATTTGCTGGCTTTTATTTACCTTTCGTCGTCCATCACACAACAGCCATATTTTGTCAACATCTTCCCGTAGAGCTTCCGTGCCCGAGTTTTAGCCGTTGATTGTCGTCGCTCATTGCGTTTGGGAAGTTCTGTACCTTGTATGTATGTCATGTATGTAGTTCAGCTCTCTTCTTTGCATTCTGGACGTAGCTCTGTGACATGCCGATCTTTTTAGCCAAATCGCGGCTTGAGACGTTGGGATGTTCTTTAATCATCCGCTTCACCTTTCCCTCCGTCTTTTCGTTCTCCGGTACCGGTTTTCTTAAAGCTTCTTTGCCATGGTCCAACATCAACCACTTTAACACTTTGGAGACGGTTGAATGGTGAATGTTCTATATTTTTCCCAACAGCCGGTGCGACTGGTCAGGAAATTCCAGGTGTTTGAAAAGAATTTGTTCTCTCGACACGCGTTGGTTCACCTACATTTTCGTTGAATCGAAAAACACGACTTCGAATTTAACAGCATGTAAACAATACACATCAATGAGAAAGTGTGCTAAATTTGGTTGATTTTTACGCAATGTTAAAAAAGTTATGCCCTGTTGAATGTGTCGCAATAATTTCGTGTTCGATCTTTAGTCTACAAGAAAGTATAATTTTCACTTAGCTGGGAGGTTTGCTGCTTGGGTCAAGTTTAAATTTTTCCTGGTTTTCACTAGGACAATAACGACGCACTAGCAGCTTGAACACCAAGCGGCGATTAGCAGACACTGAAAACCCCGTGTACAGAAACAAAAACATCGCAAGTGGCAAATCTTAGTAGACCACGCGCGCAAGTGAAAACACCGAATTACACGCGCCGTCTTGTAGTGAACAAAAAGCACATTATCGCAAACCAGCAAAGGAACTGTACAAAACCGCAACTCTACCAGCCACAATTTCGGAAAGACTGCATGAAATCGACTGATATCGACAAAACAAACCCGACTCTGTCCATCAAAATGCAATTGTGAATTTTAATAAAATTTTTAGAAACGTCGCTGGTGAACTGGCATTAAACACAGACTTCCGACACTCTAGTACTTCACTTTTCTTCGGAAGTCTTTCGGAAGTCGGAAGTCCGGACTTCCAAAGTAAAATTTTATAAAAACACTAACTCCGACCGAAACAAATCATAACACCACTATATACAAAACTACATCGCCAAGCCAAAACACGTCTGCACTCGACGAATGCCAGAATCGAACTCTCCTGATCAGAACGATATTCTTTATAATAAGGTTTAAGACCCGGGTCTGGCCACATCCCGGCAATGTTATGAAAACCGTGTGGAGCACATCTCGCAGATTTCCCCTTTTTTGACAGATTTATGCTTATTTCCTCAGATCAAAGCTTTCATCTCCTATGTTCTCAAGGCAAAAAAAGCTTAAAAACGAGAGTCACGAGCACATATTTGTCGTTGTAGATGATTCACTTTCTGATCTTAAAACATCTGCGTTGGCGTGCCTCAAGGCAGCAATATAGGGCCGACTCTTTTCCTTCTAGAAATCAATGATATATGTAATCTTCCACTGATAGGGACAGCAACTCCGTTATTCGCTGATAATATAGCTTTTTCTATACAGGGAAATCCCCAATCACAATTATCGATAATCTAGAACATGACCTCAAATTATTATCCATGTGTTTCAATAGTAATCTTCTTTCATTACGTTTCGAGTTATCAAACACAGTTGAATAAGAGCCCCCTTCCCCTTGAAGTGAGTGAGGGGTCTCAAATATCCCCCCCCCCCCTTCCCCGCCTTCCACTTATTGAATTTGGTGGGGTTTTCATTTAAATATGTATAAATTTTGATTTTTCATAATAAACTCTTTTACTTGAACGATATTCCAGATTTTTGCTTTCTCATAATTTTCCATTATGGAATAAAAAATTTGAATCTCAATAAAAATATTTTTTTATTTATTAGAAACTGGTAACATTATAATAACAATAGTAACATCACATTTACACATACATATTGCATTGCGTTGGCGCTGATCTGCCATCAAAGCGATTGCACCATCTGTCACAGCGAGCGCGAGAGAGTGAGAAAGATAGCGAGTGGGATCGAGTGCCGGAAGGAAATAAAAGGAAAATAAATCTATTATTGATTAGCTTTACAAAGGCACAGGGCAGGTGAAGATTCCTCAATGGCGCGATCGATTGATGATGGAGAAGCGAGCGAGGGGCAGCATCTGCGGAATAAAGGGGATTTCGAGTGATCGATGATGTGAACGGAACACCTTATGCGGGGAAGAGATGTTAAGCGTATGTATTAGGGGAAAATAGTCGAAGGCGACAGTACCAGTGAGGCGTTGCAGCTCTTGAGGATCCCGCGCAGCAGCGTTACGTCATCCGGATTCATCGACCAACCGCTGAGCTGGCCAAGGCTCTGCAGCTCCGGGCATCGATCCATGAGCATCTGCAGGAAAACAAAAATTGTGAATAGGGGTTTTCGGAAGGAATAGAAGTCCAAGGGAAAACTTACCTCGATACTAGCCATGGTCATGTGAGGAGCTGTAGTAAACCAGATATCTTCCAATTGGTAGAAATCCTTTTCGACAAGCAGATTGCAGAATTCTTCGTCGGTGAAGGGGACGCTGTCGATTGCGATTCGTTTAAGCGAAGTGTTGTGTGACAGGAGATCCAGTAGTCCGGTTTGTGAAATCGGTGAGCTGAGGATCTCCAGACCTTGCAGATCGTGGAAGCCTCGATCGCCGGAGAAAGTGAGTGAGTCCATTAGATAGAAGTCTAGATCGACAAGATTTGGGCTACAACGAATAAGGTTGTGAACTTCCAAGGTTCCGCGACCTTTTATTAGGGTCAAATGTCGTAGGATGTCTCCTTTCGGCTCAAGCAGAGAAAGTAGCTCGACACAACTGAATTTGTAAAGCTTCAACCGTTTTAAGCTTACAGCCTTAAGTTTCTGCAATATGCCTGCCTCTGGATAGTCGAGGTAGATGTCTACCAGTTTTGGACAGGTGCTGATGATGGCGTCTAGTGTTTTACCTTTGGTGGCCGTATCGTGGAGGTAGACAAGCTTACATTTGAAGGCTGGATCCTTATCCTCGAGTATGTGACAGAGGCTTCGCCCTACAAATGAGTAACTCGCTAGACTCACCAAGTTCGGAAGATTCATCAATAGCAGGGCGATATCGGTGTGACAAATATTTTCCTCTCCGAGAGATCCAATATCGATAACGGTCAAATTGTTCCTACATTCTCCGTAGCAAAGGTATTCGAGCCCTATTTCGGTGATATCGGTGTCTCCGCTGATATCGAGCTGCCGCATGTACTTGGAATAATCGGCTATGTGCTTCAGCAGATCGTCGTTTGCGATGTGCGGAACCGTCAGTTTCGTCAAATGCGACAGGTGCTTGACAACCTCAAACATAAAACACATCATATCGTCTTTGATCCAAACTCCTTTCATGTTCAGCTGTCGCAAACCCCTACCTTGCCTAGCTAGCGTCTGTAGAATCCTTTCGTAGTAGCTCAAGTGGAACATATCCGTTGCCAAAGTGTGAACACCTTCATTCAGCAGCATTTGCATACAACATAGCCGAATTGACCCTTCGAGAGCGTCGGAACTGAGGATAACTCGCAAAAGATCCTCATAAATACTGCTGGTGGCACCCATGTTCTCCAGATAGGAGTTGATTTCCACCATAACAATCGTTATATCCGGATCCAGTTCAAAGCTAAACGAGTTTTGTAGCGTATTTCCAATGGCGTTCACAATCGATCCCGCAACTGCTGTCAAAGCTAGTTCCGAAAGCGTTCTAATCGGTACTTTCCGCGGCATTTTTCCTTAATCAAAAAAAGCGAAAATCAACTTGACAACAATCGGCACTGGACTAGTTTTTGCGTCTTTCGAGTTTTTCCCAACAATTCTAAACAAAAATAGAAGCTCCGCGCATGTCCGTTAGGAGGTTTGGCTACCGAGCATGTCGCAGCATGGTGTGCGCGTTGATTGCTAGCTCGCGTTCAATCAGGGTAGGCCTTTGCAAAATTTCCACTATCGGCGCATTAGTTATATAACGCTACAATCGAAAATCTTAACAATCCTGCTGCTCCTTAGTCTCAGGAGTCTTTGGAGTTGATCTCATTTATATTATCCACAACACTCCGAGGGATCAACTGTCAGCGTTGAAGAACCAATGAAAAAGCGCTTATTCTTCCACCAAAATAGGCACTAGAAAACAACAGATTTTCCCCAGCTAACGATTCTTGACTCGATTGAAGACAGTTTATTTCTGTTTTTCTGTTCATTTTGCTTGTGTCTATCGTTTATCGGGTAGTTTATTTTGATTTTTTTTTTTTGGCAAACTTATTTTTGGCGTATCGTTGTACCAATCTGTTTCTTTCTGTTTAGAACGTGATGATAAACATAATCGGTCAGTTTCAAGCTTGGCCTACTTTTCTTTTTTTCAAATTCAAGTTCACTATGACTAAAGGATGTTAATTGATCCCAACAAAGTTTAACTTTAATATGCGATTCTTATCTAAAAGTTGTAATTTTAATGCTGTTTCCAAACTCATAACACAATCATAGTTAATCGTATTAGCCACAATGAAGAATCGAGCTCAACAATCTTTCCCCCTGGAACAGAAGAAAAAGTCCGGACAGAATGTGCTCAGCCTGACCTTTCAATTCTAGCCTCCGGGGGAGCTCGAAATCAGTTTCGGACAATTTAAGGCCCAACCAACTGGCGCATCTTTTGTGCACTACCTACTCTGTCCAGAGACAAAGAAAGATCCAAGCACAAAATCTTCCAGTTCATCCATCCGTCCAACCGTGGCACACCGACTAGGCTCGATTGTATGGAACAGAGGAAATTTGTATCTCAAATCCATTAAACAGAAAAAAAGAATGGAAGAAAATAAACCCTAAACCCTTTTTCCAACTTTGCAGCGCTCTCCCTGGGGCCAGCATTTTTCACAAGTCCCGCAATTCGTCCAGCCATCTATCCGTCCATCGAACAATCACAAGTCGCTCCGGCTACAGAGAAAGAGAGCGAAAGAGGAGCATGATCCAGCAGAAAGAAAATATTTCGAAAGGTAAAACTGGTTCAGACTAGGTCTGTATACGGGCAGCATCGAGCAGTATCCGGACAACGACGGAACGGCAGGTGTTCAACGAAACTTATTGAAAAACTTACTCCTCGCTCTCCTGCTCTTGGGATGGTCTTTTTTCTTCCCCTTCTTCGGCCTTGTTCAGGCGAGTTGTCCTCCTGTGTCCGATGGCTGTGTGCAAGTTCGGATAAAAACAAAACCATCTTCAATCGGGAATACGGAGCATTTCTTTCGTTTGAATGATGCATAAGTTAGGTGTTCGTTTGAAGCAATTTCTTATTCTTTTCTTAAAATAAATTTAAAAGCTTCATTGCCTTTCTTGTGGAAAGGCATAGTTATCGATCGATTTGAGAGATCATTAATTATGGGTCTTAGACATACCTGGTACCTGAAAATGGTCTTTAAAATGTACTGAATTGTCCTGTTTTCAAAAAAAAAATCCAAATTGTAAATGAAATTAAAGTTAAATTATCAGGATATCGAACAAATCTGTAATAAAATAGTTTCACCGATAGAAATGTTCGGTTCAGCTGAAACTTTAATGGTATTTTGTCCATAGAAACCGTAGGTTAGCCAAGATTCTGCTCATCTCAGTGCATAAATTAAGACGTTTTCAGTATTTTTTTATGTTTCGATTATTGTCAAGAAGCTTTTGGGAACAAGCATTCAACTAGAAGGGAATTAGCTACTCATGTAATTTTTTACAAAAATGACAAAAATGACAAAAATGACAAAAATGACAAAAATGACAAAAATGACAAAAATGACAAAAATGACAAAAATGACAAAAATGACAAAAATGACAAAAATGACAAAAATGACAAAAATGACAAAAATGACAAAAATGACAAAAATGACAAAAATGACAAAAATGACAAAAATGACAAAAAGGTCAAAATTGACAAAAAGGACAAAATTTACAATAATTAAAAAAATGACAAAAATGTCAAAAATGACAAAAATGACAAAAATGACAAAAATGACAAAAATGACAAAAATGACAAAAATGACAAAAATGACAAAAAAGACAAAAATGACAGAAATGACATAAATGACATAAATGACAAAAATGACAAAAATGACAAAAATGACAAAAATGACAAAAATGACAAAAATGACAAAAATGACAAAAATGACAAAAATGACAAAAATGACAAAAATGACAAAAATGACAAAAATGACAAAAATGACAAAAATGACAAAAATGACAAAAATGACAAAAATGACAAAAATGACAAAAATGACAAAAATGAAAAAAAGGTCAAAATTGACAAAAAGGACAAAATTTACAATAATTAAAAAAATGACAAAAATGTCAAAAATGACAAAAATGACAAAAATGACAAAAATGACAAAAATGACAAAAATGACAAAAATGACAAAAAAGACAAAAATGACAGAAATGACATAAATGACATAAATGACAAAAATGACAAAAATGACAAAAATGACAAAAATGACAAAAATGACAAAAATGACAAAAATGACAAAAATGACAAAAATGACAAAAATGACAAAAATGACAAAAATGACAAAAATGACAAAAATGACAAAAATGACAAAAATGACAAAAATGACAAAAATGACAAAAATGACAAAAATGACAAAAATGACAAAAATGACAAAAATGACAAAAATGACAAAAATGACAAAAATGACAAAAATGACAAAAATGACAAAAATGACAAAAATGACAAAAATGACAAAAATGACAAAAATGACAAAAATGACAAAAATGACAAAAATGACAAAAATGACAAAAATGACAAAAATGACAAAAATGACAAAAATGACAAAAATGACAAAAATGACAAAAATGACAAAAATGACAAAAATTACAAAAATTACAAAAATGACAAAAATTACAAAAATTACAAAAATGACAAAAATGACAAATATGACAAAGATAACAAAAATGACAAAAAATGATTGAAATGACAAAAATGACAAAAATGACAAAAATGACAAAAATGACAAAAATGACAAAAATGACAAAAATGACAAAAATGACAAAAATGACAAAAATGACAAAAATGACAAAAATGACAAAAATGACAAAAATGACAAAAATGACAAAAATGACAAAAATGACAAAAATGACAAAAATGACAAAAATGACAAAAATGACAAAAATGACAAAAATGACAAAAATGACAAAAATGACAAAAATGACAAAAATGACAAAAATGACAAAAATGACAAAAATGACAAAAATGACAAAAATGACAAAAATGACAAAAATGACAAAAATGACAAAAATGACAAAAATGACAAAAATGACAAAAATGACAAAAATGACAAAAATGACAAAAATGACAAAAATGACAAAAATGACAAAAATGACAAAAATGACAAAAATGACAAAAATGACAAAAATGACAAAAATGACAAAATTGACAAAAATAACAAAAATGACACAAATGACAACAATGACAAAAATGACAAAAATGACAAAAATAACAAAAATGACAAAAAATGATTAAAATGACAAAAATGACAAAAATGAATATAATGACGAAAAGGACAAAAATGACAAAATGACGGAGTTAGAACACCGCGAGGGGGAGGAAAATAAAAAAACAATGCGAAAAACATACACACCAAGGTCTTTTTTACACTGATATACAAACCGCGTAAAAAAAAACCGTGCAAAAAAAAAAGTGCAAAAAAAACCGTGTTAATTCCCGAAAACCGTGTAAAAAAACCGTGCTAATTCCCTAAAACCGTGTAAAAAAAACCGTGCTTATTGCAGAAAACCGTGTAAAAAAAACCGTGTAAAAAAGCCGTGTAAAAAATACCGTGTAAAAAAACCGCGTAAAAAACCTAGGTGTAAATTGGAATACATCTCACGAAGCTGATATGCAACGAAATTGCATACTAATCATTGCACAAAAACCATACATCAAGTAATAATTTATCGAAAAATTCAATAAAATCAAGAATTTAAAAGGTCAAACAACTCCCATCTTTCAAAATTAGTTTTTTGGCTTGTAATGTTTTAGATATTTGATTTTTCTGTTTTTCGAAATTTACATAAAATACCTAAAACTTTATTTATTCCAACCTACGAGTTTTTTTTTGGAAATTTCGAAAGGCAGGGTGACACAAGAAGAAATTGATATTTGTTCCAGCCTTATTTAAAAAAAATCATAGAAACGGGATCCAGTTATTAAAAAATCACCAATTAGTTGCAAATAAAGTTATTTATATAAAAACTATGATAATTTTTGAATACTTTTATCCTATATACATTTTTAAATTTTTATATTTTCAAATAATTTTGGAAATTCTTTGATTTTCTGGTGATGGAATTAAGCAAACTATCATTTGTTTATGATTTTGTGTAATGTGGATTCACGTATAATTAACAGACTCTAAGAATAATTTCAACCCACTGTCAAGTGTATTAAATCGGGTTTTTATTAAGAGATTATCAATTTCGATTCGGTACGTTTGATTCTAAGGTGCTTCAAATTTTTTGAAAAAACTACATGTTTTGGTTTTTCATTCTGTTCTAAATTTGGTGTTTGGATATATGAGGTGCGAACACATAGTGTTCCAAAAGGCTTTAGCTAACTCAGATTCTGTTAATATGCCCATTTTAATGACTATCAGTTTCATTTTATCCATTCAACATTTGTTTTTTATTAGCTTCATAACTTCGACTATTGATGTGATGTCGAACACACGGGTGAAGAAGTGAATCTAGAGAAGAGTAAAATGTATCTTCTAGAAGCAATTATTGTTTCGAAAATTTAACCTGATCTAAAAGAATGATCATCTTTGGATAAACATTATTTTTGAAACCATAATATTTCCTTATGCCAAAGATTTCACATCTTTCCGTATCGTACTCATTCTTTCATACGGAGGTAAAAAACATCTACAAGCGAGTTGAGAGGACAGTTTGGCGATCAAGCGGGTTGAGAGAACAGCTTGAATAAAAAAAATATGAAAAAAATAATTCCGATTGGCGAATTGAGAGCACGGTTTGATGATCAAACGGGTTGAGAGGACATCTTGAAATAAATGTATTTAAAAACACCTATTGGCGGGACAGGCTTGGTGACCAAGCAGGTTGGGAAGATAGCTTGTAATAATTGTATAAGAAAACACCTTTAAGCGAATTGAAAGGACAGCTTGACGATCAAGCATGTTGAGAGAACAACTTGAATTTAAAATCATGAAAAAAAAACTCCTATCAGCGAATTCAGAGGACAGCTTGGTAAACCAGCGAGGTGGGACCACAGCTTGTAATAAATGTATAACAAAACACCTATAAGCGAATTGAGAGGACAGCTTGGTAATCAAGCAGATTGAGAAAACAGCTTGAATAAACAATATGCAAAAAAAATCATTTAAGCGAATTGAGAGGACAGCTTGGTGATCAAGCGAGTTGAGAGAACAACTTGAATAAAAAAATATGAAAAAACTCGTATGAGCGAAATGAGAGGACAGCTTGGTGACCAAGCGGGTTGGGAGGACAGCTTGTAATAAATGTACAAGAAAACATCCCTAAGCAAATTGAGAGGACAGCTTGGTAAACAAGCGGGGTGGGAGGACAGCTTGTAAGAAATGTATAAGAAAACACCAATAAGCGAATTGAGAGGACAGCTTGGTGACCAAGCAGGTTGAGAGAACAGCTTGAATGAAAAATATGAAAAAAATCCTATAAGCAAATTGAGATGACAGCTTGGTGATCAAACGGTTTGAGAGGACAGCTTGAAATAAATTTATGAGAAAACACCTATAAGCGAATTGAAAGGACAGCTTAGTGATTAAGCGGGTTGAGTGGACAGCTTGAATAAAAAGTATGAAATAAAGACTCCTATAAGCAAATTGAGAAAACAGATTGGCGATCAAGCGGGTTGGGAGGACAGCTTGTAATGAATGTTTAAGAAAACGCCTATAAGCAAATTGAGAGGACAGCTCGGTGATCAAGCGGGTCGAGAGAACAGCTTGAATAAAAAAAGTATATAAGAAAAACTCCTATAAGCGAATTGAGAAGACAGCTTGATGACCAAGCCGGTTGAGAGGACAGCTTGAATAAAAAAATATGTAAAAAAAACTCCTATAAGCGAATTTAGAGGACAGCTTGGTGATCAAGCGGGTTGGGAAGACAGCTTGTAATAAATGTATAAGAAAACACCTATAAGCGAGTTGAGAGGACAGATTGCATAAAAAATATCAAAACAAACTCTTATAAGCAAATTGAGAGGACAGCTTGGTAACCAAGCGGGTTGGGAAGACAGCTTGAAAAAAATGTATGAAAAAACACCTACAAGCGGGTTGAGAGGACAGCTGTAACACAGGGCATATAGTCTAAGTTACTGGCCCTAAATCCAGAACTGCCGCGGCGATCATCGATGCTGCAAGCAGTTCAAGTAGAAGGAAGAAGAAGAAGAAGAAGAGAGGACAGCTTGGTGATGAAGCGGGTTGAGAGTACAGCTTGCAATGAATGGAAAAATCAACAGGAAGCGAGTTAAGAGGACAACTTGGAGATCAAGCAGGTTGAGAGGACAGCTTTAAATAGATGTATAACAAATACCTAGAATCGAGTTGGAAGGACAGCCTGGTTGAAGCCAAGACCACTTAAAATTTTAAAAAAAATATCATGAAGCGGGGTAAGAATTTCAAGTGAGTTAATAGATCAGCTAAAAAGTTATATCAAGGACTTCCCGACAGCTTATTACTAAGAGATTTTTCTCCATTGTATGAGATAAGAGAAGGATGTGTGGATGAATTAGACCCAGACAGCACATAGGGAAATCCGCAACGAGTGTGCAGACAATCAACCTGTCAGCGGTAAGTACGAGTAGGCAAGTCGATGGGTAGCGCGTGGATCTGGTTCTTAACACTCGCCGCTCGAATACTTCGAGTGTGCGCAGGTCCTCCTCAAGCAATATCTACGTCTCGTGCCCATATGTAGGTATCTAATAATGTCAGTTTACTTATTAACAATTTCTTTATTTGAAACGGATCATACCTTTAGGTTTTAAGGAGCCAAAATTAATTTTGGTTGTTTACAATTGTTTGCTCAACTTAACACTTTGTGTGAGAAGAAAGGAAGATAGAAAGGGAAATATGAAAATAAAAAAGAATTATGGACGAAGATCGATAGCTTTTAGAAAAAGGTAGATTTCGAACATATAACTTCAGTTTACTTACATATGTACTAAGTGGAATATGTTTTCAAGCATTTGATAATTGATGTCCAGCCTTTTTTCTTCGACTCTGAATAATTGTATTGGGATAATCTTTTTGGTAATAATCAAGAGTTCAATCTCGATCAAGATAGCATGAAGCTATCCTTAACCGCAAGCCATTTTTATGCTATTATATCGAGAATAATCAGAGGTGCTTCCCTTGAATTTATTTCAGCTCTGATGAGATAAATCCCCGTAGTAAAACATTTGAGGTAATTTTCAATTTTGCTATCAAACTGCCTCCCAAACTATTCGGATATTATCTTTACTCCTGGTCAAGATTACTGATAATGCCACCTGTAGGTATACTTAGCATTTGTTTTGAAAGGGGCTTCTAACTCACTTTTCACCTTGTCTTCTGGGTTGACCTATCCCCAAGTTCTTCACATTCACCACATTCGAGCCTTTGTTCGTCCCGGGTCCGAGCATAAGTTGTGTATATGTGTGTAGGTGTAGGTGCCGAGTATTGCGCAGCATCTTTCGAGATACGAACGTGACCTTCCTCCTGCCGCATGCTGTTTCTTCGGCCGTATTTCTCCCTTTGATTGGAAATTTATTTGCTCATGAGATTATGGCCGTAAGTGTCCGTCTTCATTCATCCATTCAAGCAAGCATCCATCGAACCATTCACCTGTTCGGGCTAAAAGCTTACATTTTCGAAGCGGCTTATAGACAAGCAACACTTGAATTGATCGATGGTGAGGGCATCCTATGGCACCGGATCAGGTTCCTGATTGTTGTTTATTCTTACAATTTTCGATGATGGTCGTTGTGATTATTACGGTACACTAACGATACAAAAAAAATTGGTGTCAGATTTTCAGAATAACATTTTGAGATTATAAAACCTAGGAATGAACATAAATACACTGATGAGGTCATTAACCTTTAGGTCAGGAAATATATAAACGTCAAGCCCCAAGTGATGCTTTCAATCACAACAATTGGGCCAAACGTTCTCAGGGCGTCGTCGTTGCATTCCTCCAGCTGAGCAATTAGCGGCTTTCTCACGGAACGGATCCCGCTGGAATCCGCCGACAAAAGTCCTTAGCGTGGCCGCTAAGTCCTTTCGTGATGGGTTGAAGGAACTGCAAGAGCGAAACAAAAAACCGTTTCATGTTTGGCGCTAATGGAAGCGTCCCGCACGACGCACGGTAAGGCCGGCTTTGCTGGAGCCTCCGTTTTGCGCTTCTCTAAATTAAAAGAGTATAATTTTCATTCACACGCTAAAATGGCCAACCAGCGCGAAAATCCAAGTAGGCCGCGGGCCCGACAAGATTTGCACTTTGCGTTGCGAAGTTGGCCATGCGAAAGATGCGATTTCTGCTGCTGCAGGGGTCGACTTTGTGTGGTATCTACTAAGCGTAGAGTCTTTTGAGTCCAGAACTTTCGCACCGGTTTTGATGTTTTTGTTTTTATTCCACGAAATAAGCAGCTGCCGGTAATATCTTTTTATGATCCAAAGGCGCCGGCAAAGGCTTCAATGGCCTGCTTTGTTGAATACGAACAAATGGGGTCTGAAATATAGGGTTGGAACAATATTGCAACTACAGGTTGAATAATGAGCGGTAAAAACTTGTGGGGAACCACTAATGAAGGTCACACGGTGGGGTAGCATATTCGATATTGACGTAATAAAATTGGTTAAACATTTCATAAGTGCTTTTTTCCAATTCCGTTTCCCTGTATATTTTAAGGTGTAAACCAAATACTTACAAACAAATTTAATCCCATCCATGTAATGAAGGCCCTCCCTGTTGATTGTTTCGTTAAAATCGCACTAAAAGCTGCCGTGTTCTGTTACCCCTGCAGCATGCAGCTCATCAACTTCCTGCTTCCGTGACCGAAACTGCTCCATTCCTCCACCCCCACCAATATGGCGGCGCCACCATCGTTCCCGTGGCTACGTCGCTTTTTGCTACCAAACAACAAACTATAAAAAAAAACACGAAGAAAACACAAAACATCCATCGCGACCAGCGAAAAAAGCATAATATATAATAATTATCGCCGAGTGCATTCCGCGCGTGTGGTGGATCACGATGCAGTCGTCGGGAAGGAGAAGAAGAAGAAGCATCCGATCCGATGAGAGCAACGGGAGAAGAAAAAAAAACAACCGTCGACCAAACGCAATTTTGAAAAGTTCAAAAGCTGGAAGCTGCACAACGATATGCATGCACAACACACGGCTTGCGAAATTGCCTGGTCCAGCCAACGGCAGCCAGGCCAACAACCGCCAAACAAGATTGAGCCGCGACCGCGAGGGCAAAATAGCACATGGTTCGTGAAAATTTCGGATAAAACTGAGATCAGAAATTCAAGTTACGATACATACATTAAAATGTTTCAAATTCCGAAGCTAACGTAACTGTCACTGATTATAGATTTTCTCTAATTATCCTTCTACAAAAATCATATCCAATGTCAGCAATTTACAGTGGAGTATCAAGGCTATGTGTTACCGTTGAGCTATCCGTTAGAATATTTCCCCGCACTCCTAAGTGTACCATAAGGTAGTCATCTGAAACCCGCATCGCTTATGGGAATATATCCACTACACCGGATCAGGAAAACTGTAATACTGATCTACTATAGAGTCCATTGTTTGTACAAAAATTATTACTTTACCTATCAGAAGGCCTCATGCCAATTTTATGATCAATCTATAAACTCCTAGGGATTGCACAACGACGCTCAAGTTCTTGTCGGTATTTGCCTTGGTATGTCCAAGCGAATCACTGTTTCCGATCAAATTAGTACAATTTTTCTAGAAATTTTTCGTACTTCAAAGATCACACGTCTCCATGTGCTACTAAAGAAAGTTACTTGGTTCTACTGAACTTTAGTTCGAGCTAAACTGGGTTAAAAAAACGAAATAGATCGGTTTGAACCTTTTTTGAATAGCACATAGCAATTTGTGGCCTTGAGAATCGTTGAATTCTGGGGATAAGAGGTCTGGCGTGGATTCGTTAGAGGAGAGGTCAGGCCCCAAGTCTTCAGGAGAAGAGGTTTTTGCGATAACCCCGAGTTTTTACGATAAGAGGTCGGATCTCGAGTCGCAAGAGGAAAGATCAGGTCTTCCATTAACAAAAGGAGGGGTATAAGTGTTAACCTCGAGTCGATGCAACGAGAGTGTTATAATGGTTGGGACAGGGATATCTCCCGGCCTCAAAACAATAAAAGAAATGAATAATTTTTACGCTAAATAACATTTAATTTCAACCATTTAAACCCATCCATCAGCAAATTTCTTTACATTTCGTGTTCCTTTTTGTTTGAGTGTATGTTTTGAATTGGAATGGACTCACTTTTTAAAGCTGCTTTGCCAGCGAGGCAATGCCTCCCGATGAACTTTTGCCGCTTTTGTTGTGTACTTTGCTAAACGTGGCAAATGTCACCGGATGCGAGTACCTCCTCGAATTCTCGGTGCAGCAGATGCTGCCAAACACCAAGCACGACCCCCGGCTTACTGCCTCGCCGCCCCAGCCCCCCCCCCACATCTTATTTTTTTTCTTCCTCGACCTCTCGTGATCACTAATCACTTGCTCAAAATTGGCATGATGCTAGGCCGAGGAACTGTTTCAGCCTCCTAGGTTAGGAATCGGAAACATACTTCTTTTTTACACTTATGTAAAGTCTTCCAGGTTTTTCACCCCTATCCTGAAGAATTTTCTTTTTCTTTCAACTTCCCCAGCCACAACATTACTCGCCTGGATCGTGATGGTTAAAGAGAGGGTGGCGTTCTTTTGAGGATCAAGAAATGACATTCTTTCTATCATATTCCACCACATCCATCTCCAGGCATTGAAGTCGTTAGTTGCGAAGCTAGAATTAAAGGTCAAAACCTTTGTCTAGTCTCGGTGTAAATTCCCCCATCTTCAAGCGTTAGCCGGAACCATTTGGGAGTAGTATTTCACATCTCCCAAAACCCCGGTTAGATCTAGGGGATTTTAATTCCCATTCCATGGCGTGGACTGGGGTAGCTCACGTGATGATGATCGTGCTAACATTTTCTGTGACCTGTGCGAGGACTTCTATATGGCAATTTTGAATTATGGGGGAGTGACTCGAATTGATGGATCCCCCTCGCCGCACAATATATTGGACATTTCTTTTGCTTCTTCCTCTCCGAGCTAGGATTGTACGTGGAAGGTAATTCAAGACCCTCAGGGGACCTATCATTAGCCTGTCAATATTTCTATCCGTAGTGATCGTAGTCCACCCCGAATAAATAAATATTCCTTGTGACCTCAAAAAGAATATAGGAAAAAATATGCATAGGGAGTTTATAACGAGAGGCCCGACACACTTCCGTTTTTAAGTGGGTGGCTTAAGCGCCACTTCCGGATGGAAGACCACCTACCCTGTCTTAGTTTGCCCAGCTGATGAGACTCGGTCGCGAGTTCCTTTTGATTCCCTATTTTGGGAAAGAAGCGGAAGGGTCTCCAAAAAGGGATTCGTACTTCGGCCCTTTTTAGGCCGCCCCGAAGACGAGACGAAACCCTGCAGAAATTCGTGGAAAGGGGAGTTAACTGTTGTTCGGCCCAAAGATAAACTACCAGGGTTTAAGCCGTCGTACAAGACTTCGCCCTCTACCCCGGCTTAGCGAAAGAATGATCGTGACTGGATTCGCGGCCAGTCTCCGCAGTAAAACTCTAAAGTGGAAAAACGCGAACTAAAAAGAAACAACTCGTAATCCCCTTTCCCAATACCTTAATCAATTGTACATTTCAAATTCTCGTTTTCTTCGAGACTTATCAGAGCCGAATTTCATTTGTGCGAAAACATTCTATTTTATTGTGCTTTCTACTGGTGTGTCTGTTTACATTTATAGTGTTAGGCCTAAGCTTTTCCTTCTCTCTCAAACTTTTACTGGTGGTGTTCGTGGTGGAGTTGTTAGATGTATTGTATGACGCAGATGTGTCTGATGTTCGTCTCCATTTATTATTGTTTCATGTGAAACGAATTGCAACTTTTCGAAGATATGGCTACTTTATGCGGCTCGCCAGTCCGAACAATTTTATAGCCCGCTGATGCAATGATGCGGCTAAAATCTTGCGCTCGCGCAACATAAATTGTGCAAAAGTTGCGGGCGAAAAACGTACGTTCTAAAGCGATCGCAGAAGGAACATGTTCTTCATGTGTGAGTACTCACGTTTTCGGTTAATGATTCGTGGGGTTTTGGGCAGCCATTACCTCACAATTTTTGCTGTTCTGCGGTGAACTACTGCGGCGCACCTGGCCTACCACCCTAGTTGACGGTCATGTGGTGGTAGTTCTGCTGCGGTGATTCGGCGAAACTTTTTGATCGGCGGATTACGGCGCAGCTAGAGAAGATGTTCTCTAGCTAGCCGTCGTGGTCTGCTGTAGGTTGACGACGACGATGAAAAATGACCGCGGCTCTCGTAGTCTCGAGAAGACCGCGGCGCGGTGGTCCTGAAGGCGGTATCACTGTTCGGCTGGGTGTTGATGTCTGCTAGCCGTCAGCAATAGTGGTGTTCGCTTCGGCTGGGGCGTGGGCGATTTCTTCTAGGTGGTTGTGCAGTTGTATCTGGCATGAAAAAGTGTGGCGTTTTACACGGCGTTTCACTGGAGTGATTATCTCCACAACATACCTTCGGGTCGAACCAATGTCGTAAACACTTCTTGCACTGCACTACCTATGCTTCCTAGCTCTAGTGTGGGCTACTCGAGAGAAGGTAAATTAATTGAGGATACTAAAAAAGGAAATCACAAGTGTCCAATTTACCAAGTCTAACTCTACTTTCGGTGTGAACTGAAACCGATCTTTCCTACGCTAATCACCGGGAATAAATGGGTTGGGAGATCTTTTCGTCATCTGGCTTGCTGGATTAGCTTAACTTCGTGACCGGAACTACCCGATCCGACTTAGTCGAATCGCGAAGTTAAACAATTAAATCCTCTCTCGCGAATTCTCGGATAGCCCTTGTCTTCCCCTTCAAAATCCGAAATTAGAAACCAATCTTTTTCTTCCCCAAACTTTTAGGTTCACAACGCATCCCGAAGGAGGTCATTCACCTGATGCAAACAAAGTCTGCCGTCGGTGGTCTACGAAAGACGGCGTCTCAAGCCACACGTTTAAAGTTGGGAGTGTGTTGGTTGATCTAAAGCCTTCAACAGCGTATTAATGGTTTTGATGATTGTTCGTCTAGGGTGGCGCTTGAAATATTAAGTCGAAATGTTTTCGCTTTATTAATAAAATAATTTAATTAACGCTTATTTATTTTGGTTAAACTATTAAGGATATAATTATATGAATATTTACAGTCGTTTATCTCAAATCAATGTGTATTTGATATTGGTCTTACAAAGAAAAGGTTTTGCATTATTAACCCGTTACAAGTTAGAGAAGCCGGCAACTCAATCAATGAACTATTTTCAGAGGAGCAGTGTTGTTTTATTTCCTCGACGATTTTAGACTGTGTAATTGGGGCACGACGAAACGAAAACTCGACAATCCTCAATCGAATTCCCACTCCGTGGTAAGATGGTGATTGCTCAAGCGCGCGAGTAGAAAAGTGCAAGGCGTTTGCTGAGTTTCCCAGAAACTCATTGCCACCGAAGTTTCACCGACCTTGGAACGCAAGTTCAAGAACTTGATCAGGGCCAAGAAACGTGGGTACTAGAGGTGATTCGTGGATGGGTTGTCTCGAGAAACGTCTCTGCTCACGCGTTGAAAAACTGCACTGCGAAATCCCATTCCTTCGAACGAAAGTTAGGAAAGCTCGAGTCGATGGATTATTCATATCACTGAAAAAAAGTCTGCCCGGACGCAGCACGAGCTCAGAAAACCTATCAGGTAACAGAGGGTATCCACGAAACGGAGGAAAAATTTTCGCTGGTCGAACAACTTATGCTCTGGTCCTGCAACAATTCAGCTCCCGGATTGGACAGAATCAAATTCGATTTGTTGGAGAATCTACCAGATTCTGCTCAAAACGTTCATTAAATTTATCCAATAAGTGTTTGGAGCTGAACATAGTTCCGCATGGCTGGAGACAAGTGAAAGTCATCACTATCCAAAAACCGGGAAAACCAGCTTCCGATTACAACGCGTATAGGCCGATTGCAATGCTCTCATGTCTCCGGAAATTACTCAAGAAAATTATTTACTTTCGGCTGGATAAATGGCTTGTTGTCGAGTACCCAATTTGGTTTCCGTAGATGCAAGAGTACGAACGATTGTCTAGCGTTGCTTGCATCAGAAATCCAGTTGGCGTTTGCCGGAAAAGAGCAGATGGTTGCAGTATTTCTAGACATCAAGGGGTCCATAGAAATGCTGTTTAGCAATCTTAATTCATGCAGGATTTCGCCAATGTTAAGTAATTTCCTGTAAAACTTGCTGTCTGAAAAATTTATGCATTTAAGTCATGGAGAAACCGATGTTGAACGAAGTAGTTACAAGGATCTAGCCCAAGGCTCATGTTTAAGCCACCTGCTGTACATTTTTTTTTTGTTGAATCTCCGTTGCAAAACCTCTAGATAATTGATTACATTTGGCCAGAAATCTAGGTATAGAGTTTTCACCTAGTAAAACTGAGTAGTTTTTTTTTTCAAGGAAGCATTCCCCTCCTCAGATAGAGTTCCTGATGATGGGTAGAACTCTAACTCAAACACTTATTTTACGTATTTGGATGTCTGAATCGACTCTTAATGCCTCTGAGGAAAACATATTAGGTACTTGACTCAAAAATGCCAAAAGAAAATAAATTTTTGTCATAGTTGGTCATAGAATACGGAAGCTTTTGCTCTAGGTCCGCCGCGAAAACCCACTTGATTAAACTACAGGGTGACAAAAAAGTCCGGTCACACAGGAAAACCTCAATATCTCAAGAAATAAGAAGAAAATCTGAATCTGGCTTTCATAGCTTTATTCAGTAACTCATATGGATACTTCACAGGGGATACCTCGGAATTACACCACCTTTATCTGAACGAACCAGCTTCAGACGTCTCGGAAAGTCGCCGCAAGCGGCACGCACCTGCTCCATCGGCATCTCGACCCAGATTTTCATGATAACTCGCTTGAATTGCACCAAATTTGCTATTTTATAGTCGTTCAGCTTCGACATCATATGACCCAACACGAAACAATCCAGTGGATTCAGATCCGGAGTCGACGGAGGCCATTCATTCTTCGAAATGAAATCGGTCAAGTTTTTCTCACACCACGCCTGAACAACCTTTGCGGTGAGGGATGCAGCGCCATCTGTCAGGAAGCAAGACTGACGTCTTGTTTTGGAACCGGGAAACGTTCAGCTTGTCCGCAGGAGCTTGCTGGAGGCTCACACTCCAAACTCGACAATTTTGGCGATTGACTGTTTGCTCCAAAACGAACTGCTTCTTGTCCGAAAAAAAGCTCTCGTCATCTGCGAACCAAACCGAGCTTCGATAACAGCTGCCCTCTACTCTGCCATGGCTCACAACTCAATGTAAACAAACTGCACAGAAACGAAACTCTGCCACTTTGGGCAGCAAGGTTAGCCCTTTCATTTGACATATAGAAGGCACCAGAGAGATGCAACGTGTAGGCTACAGGCGACCCCAAAAAAGTGTGACCGGACTTATTTGTCACCCTGTAGATCGAATACATTATCGTTGTTTGCGTATTGCCATGGGTTGTATGTAATCGACACATACGATGAGTCTCGAAGTTCTGGCGGAGTAGGGGAGATGGGGGCATAATGGCCACCTTAAGGAAAACGGTTATTTAACCATAGAAAATAGCTATAATATGGAGGTTACATTATTGTTTCGTGTTCAGACACTTGAAAAGCCTATTCCCTAACGGGCTGAAACGTGAAAAACTAGATGAAAACGTTAAAAAATGCATTTTAAAAAATTTTGCCAAAAGCTGAAAACCAGCCACTGTGGAGGCATAATGAGAACCCCCCCTGAGGCAGTATGAGCACCATTAATCAGAGCAAGATATGCGTTTTTGCCGGGGAATCTAGCAGCGAATTCAATTCGATGAAGTCAGGTGAGTCGTAGATTCATCAAACAAAGCAATAACAAAATAATCTGGGTCTGTTTGTAGAATACAAACAATTCACGCACGCTCATACATTAAGTGCTTTGTTCGGAGGATGATGCTACTAGCCGTATAATGTAACAATAAAAAAATCGATCATGAATTGTGAATGGAAAAAAATCACCTCGAACAGAAATCTAACTCTAGTCTTTTGATTACCTCTCCGACACCTTACCAATAGGCTAAATTGTCGGATGAAAACTAGTAAAGCTATAAATCAATTTTAATTCGCTGCTAGATTCTACGGCAGAAAATGCTCATTATGCCTCGATAATATGGTGCTCTATATGCCCCTAGTCAACAAATTTAAGTAAAAACGTGTTTTAAAATTGATAAAAGTGAAAAATCAAAAATTTTTTGATGGTAAAAATTGAGAAACAATGTGCACATCATGTTGCAGTGCGTACATTATAGATCAAGGTTATTTTAAGATCATAAGAGCTTATTTCGTGGTGCTCAAAAATTATAATATTTTCGTAACTTGAGAACCAAGCTAGTTTTTTTTAAATATCTCTGTAAAGATGATAAGGAGATTCCTTTTTTTGTGAAAAATTAATACTATAGGAAGTACGAAACAAATCCTCATGAAAATTTATTTAAGAAAATACGCACTTTCGTAGAAAAGCGTACACGCTAGAAACTATTAAACCATTTATAATTAAAAAATAACCATTTTTGACCTTTTCCCGGGAAATGCCATTTTATGAGTTCTCCATGAGAACCCATAAAATGACTTTTCGGGGAGAAGTTGAAATATGGTTATTTTTCAACCGTAAGGGATAACATTAAAGAAGTAGGAAAATGGTTACTTTTGAACCGAATGTCCAAAAGCAGCTTAGCACGATTTTACGAACTTCAAATTAGGAAATAAATAAAAAAAATCTTCATTTTCCAAATTGTTTATTTGCATTACATATGTTGCCGGAATTGGTAGACCCATTTTAAATGTTTCTGCTGACGTTGAGTAGTAGCGGGTGGCAAACGGGTATCAGAGTGAAGTCATGGCTGGGAAGCACTAATCCGAGGGTCGCTGACGACGATGGGCATCATCACTCAATCATGCGCCAGGCAAACATATCAGCTGGTCGACCGGCTCGTCAATCTTGATTTTATCTTTTTCTCCGTGGGCAGTACCGGAATTCCTACAAGAGGTATTTAAAAATGGTATAAGCATTGTTGTAGTCTTACTATATATAGGTTTTTACTTACCATGGTACTATGCACGGAGTTTCTCGGGAATATGAATCGATACCATTATTTCTGTTCATGTTGTACTTTAATCCGTCGTACTCTAACGAAACCGGAACAGCTCCCGGTTCAACTTTCTTCTAATCGACCCGCATTTCCTCTTCCCTGCGATACGGGAAGGTGCGTTTGCTCGATCAAAAAACCACCACCTCTGCCGTTGAACTTGGTTCCGGAGACTTTGATAACGACGACCGCGGATTCCGGTGGTTTCTGTTTACCGCAGTTATGTGCGATTAGCGCGGATTGACGGAGGGATTGCTGCCGGTTGTTTATCGATGCGTGCCCGTTCCGTATCTGAAAATGTTTTTTTTTGCAGCCCAGATAGGGTGTCCGGCCAACCCGTGGTAAGCTGACGACGGAGCCGATGACGATACGGAAGATTCGTTTTGTTTTTCTGCAAAGAAATTTGTAATGAAATTTAAAAAATCATCTTTCCTGAGCACTCAATTAAAATTACCTTTTGGCAGAATGGGATCTTCCAGTCGAAGAAGTTTGAACAAATCCGGTGGAATCCAAGCCTAGATTGAACTTGGGTTAAAAACGAATGTAACGCGTACAACTTCGTCATTTTTCACTTCCAAAATAAAATGGCGAAGCTTTGGCTATCGAATTTTTAACCTTATTTGGTTAATGCGCAAAAACTTCAAAAATGGTTGATTTTGTCGCTTGAAAAATTCTTAAAAAATAACCATATTGGCAGTTTGGGGGCAAAAACGATAAAATGGTTATTTGTGAACCACAAATGGTTAAACATAAATGAGCGTGTAGTTCTCATTATGCCTCGGGTGCTCGTTATGCCCTCATCTCCCCTAATGACGTTAAAATATAGGTTTTTTCGCTTTATCGCTACGTTTCCTAATTCTAGCTGAAACTAAGAGTCCTCTGGTGATAAATAGTTTTGAAAGGTTTTTGAGTATCAATCCATAAGTCAGATATATGAACATTTCTAGTGTAATATTTCAAAAGGGCGAAACTGCCAAGTGTAAACAAATCGAGTTAGCGGTCATTCTGGATGTACGCGGTTGCGCTTTACCTGATTAACGCGGTTTCATCTTAAAATCACTTAAAACTTTCCAAAAATTATAAAATTCAATTGGACAAAACTTCCTGTTGATGCATTTTCGTTGGAACAGGAAGTTACGCCTATTCAAAATAAGGTTAATTTTCTATTCGTGTAGGGCCAATAGGCGTAACTGAGTTGACCGTGTGAGACAAAACGGCCTAATTAGTTTTTGCGTGAAGGACCAATGGGCGAAACTTCAAAACCAAAACAAAAACGGCCGATCAATTGGGCAAAACTTGCAGGCGTAACTGAAATCGAAAACAAAAAAAGGCGAAACTGGAAAATCTCTGAAATTTAGTGAAAAAAGTTAAAGATGTTGATAACCAACGAACAATAAGTGAATATAATGAATTTTTTTTTGATTTTCTTGAACAAAAAGTGGTCGATTTTTTAAAATAGGATTTGATTAGATGTTCCGAAATTTCAAACGCGTTTTTCTCGTTTCGGGCTTACTGCTAGTTTCGCCCTTATGGAATGTTACGCTAGATTTATCCAACTAGATAGAAATACTTCTTCAATTGTAGCATTTGAGTTAATTTTAAGTATTTGTTGCTAAATAATTATCAGCGTGTATCTGCCATAATCGTCATCGGCGTTGAAAATAAACATAAACAAAATCAAAGAATGTGAAACAAACATGAAAATGGCAAGCTAACCGAAATCTACAAGTCGCCATCGCATTCTGCATAATTTCCGCGAGTTTGCTGCTATTTCCGCCATCGTGTTGCAGGTGTACTCGCAAGGTGTCCAGCTGACCGAGGCGCTGGTGATTCAAAGACGGTTACGGGAGGAACGAAATAGAATTCGTGAAACTTGGTCAGTAAGTTCCTTTTGAACATCGACGAGCGGGAAGATGCTCTCCATTAACTAAACCGTACAAGGCTTCCAAGCACAACTCTAGAACTGCGGAAGGAACTAGACGGAACGCGGCAAGGAAGTTCCGATCAGTTCCTCAGGTTAATCTGATTGGATTAGTCATGGTAAACAACCCTTTTATAGAGAGCGGACATCGGAAGAAAAAACTTCCGATCACTATTGGCTGCAACGAACACTTCCCAGATTTTCGAATTAGGTAAGTGCGGTTGGACTGAGTGATGAGAAACGAAGATTACTGACTGGATTATTTATTTAAGGGCTTTTATTGGGAGCTGAAACTTTTTGTGGAATTGCCGCTTGATGGAGCTGGGGTCATACTTCTTCGAGAGCAGGAGCCGTGTTTTTTTCGGTTATTTATGCTTAAGCCTGCTTCGATCACCTGATGACATGTGTAAAAGTGAAATACAAGAACAAGAAAGTTCTTGTAGTAGTAAGGAAGAAAGAGTAGTAAGAGTAGTAAGAAAAAGTAGTGAAAATGAGTAGAATGAAGCAATGATTAAATATAGATAATAAGCAACAGATTTGTTTTGGTTTTGTTTTGTGACGTAATTTTTTAAATGTTTGAGTGATTAGTGTTTCTTCCCCCACTGCTAGCCTGGAGTGAAGCAAAAGAACTTCAACACAATTATTTCGGACACGAGTCACTTTTACCCGAGTTACTTTTAATTACCTTCTTTTAACAGTTCGATCTGACCATGACCGATGACATCCGTGAAATTCCATATCACGACCGACCTAACATCATTCCTTCAATTTTGAAATTGATCCTGTAGAAATGTTCTTTACTGATGGTTCGCAATGAGGCTTTTGAAAGTTTCGTTCAGGCTTCGAGAGCAAAGAACTCATGCGAAATATATATGGAGTGTACCGACAGAAGATCCAGCAATCGACCGATGGAGCTCGACTTGTACGCATGCTGAAGCCTATTTCGTCACGTACACCGTGGTGTTATTGGCTAACGCACCGTTGTACTGATGTGGAAATTGCGGATTCAAGCCCTGTCAGTGAGCCGTTGTATCTTTTTCGAGAAATTTATTATATGTACGGTTTATAATCTTTCTTTCTTTGATATCTCATGTTTCTCTAATACTTCCCATCACCGTCGAAAATGGGATTGATGTGGGGGAAGATGTACCAAGACGAACTCAAAATATTAGATTTGACAAATAAGTTTGAAAAAATTACATAAAAATCTCAAAATTCCTTCAACCTTGAAAAAGTAAAAAAAATGTAAATTTTAAGAAAGTCAAAAATTTCAAATATTTTAACAATTTTGCTTAGGTCAAAAAATATATTATTGTCAAAAATTATTACCGATGACGTAAAAAAGCACTTATAACTTAGTGCCTTGTCAGACAATTTTAATCCATACTCACGACCACAACAGCTTACGCAAATTGTTCAAGGATCAAACGCACCACAGCGGCTTCCCTGGCATGTCACGCCACAACCTCCACATCCATCCGCCTTCATTCTTCTACACCCGTCCGGGAACTTGTGAAAGAATGCCGCGCGGTCGGGTAAATTGGTGAATGCGATTTTATCCGGCATCCATTACATCAACAAAACCATTGCTCGGGTGGTTTTTTTTCCTGCATTTCGGAGGCTGCGAAAAGGTGCCGGTCACCAAACGATCTTTTCTGGGGTCCAGCTCAACCTGAGAGTCGGCCGGGACTTTTCGGGAGTTTCGGGAGATGAGCTGACAAGCGCGGGACGCCTGCCCGGTAACAGTTTGCATTCGCGCTGCCTGCGTTGAGATATTAATTATAAGCAATTTATATTCGGTTCTGTTATTTTCCGCAATGTTGAAACTCAACAGGACTCGGCAGTGCCGCCATCGGGACGAATTTATTTTCTTCTTGTTTTAGTTTTTGTGTTTTTGTGCCATTGCACGAGACTGGCCACTTTCGAGGGGCAGGTTTTTTTTCGCCGCAAAGATTATGCACCCGTGCAGCTGTTTTCTGCGTTGCGTTGTCTCTCCCGCGTAAATGACAGGCTTTGAATTGCCGAAAAAGCCAATTTTCATGGGCCACAACTCCACCGACTGGGAGGCTGCAAGAAGTGGGCCAGCCATTCGAAGATTGACAGCATCAAGCGGCAGGTGGTTTTGTCATGACGCACAAATTAATTTCGCTGGTTCGTTGGCCTACTGTGCCCAAGCCGGCAACTATTTGACAGTTTGAATCGTATCGGATTCGGTGTGGATTTAAATTTTGAAATAACGTTGAGTTCCCAGAACCAAATGCCGCCGCCAGCCTGGCTGGTAATCAGCTTCAATTAAGGTAAGCTTCGCAAAAAAACAACAACCACAACTGAGAGCAAGGCAAGCCTCCGGCTGCAACGAACGGCAGAAAACCGCATCACCATTAGCCGCGTCATCTAGTTCGGTTATTTGCAACAGAAAAAAAAACAAACCGGAGCATGCCGTGCAATTGCCACGGCAACGTCGAGCTTCCAACCAACAAACATCGACCTCAGGAAGCCTGCAACATTTTTGCGGCTCAAATGCAAAGTACCTGTGTAGGTACAACAAAAAGTAAAACACTGAGGACACCTAGTAGAATAAGGTAGATCGGTGGAAGAGAACGATGCCAATCAATCCGACCGAGCCTCGAGTCAATCGTCTAACTCGTACCGTAAGGTTGTCCGGCAACCCAGACTCGGTGTTAACTTTACTTCACAGGTCGTGAGCGGCCCGATTGCGGCATCATTGATGGGCTTAGCACTGCTCAGATCTATAATTTCCTAAATTATATTCTTAGGAACTAGTTGCCGTGCACGTTCTCGACTCGCTGGACTCGAATGAGCATTGACCGAAATGACTTGTGGCACTTTTAGCAAAACATGCTTCTTGTAAGTTTATTTTTTATTTTTTTCTGGGTAAAACTGATTCAGTGATCAAATTTTTTGACCAAAATGTAGCTGTTGTACACTCAAAAGTCAAAATTCGGCTTTTACTCCAATCATGAGTTCTCAATATTTCAACGTCATTGACATAAGATGTGAACTCCAGCGGCGATTATTCGATTTCAGACTGCCGGCATTAACCTTCCTGCGTGTGTAGTGTTTAATGATAAATGTAGCGAATTGATTCTAATGATGATGTTGTTTTGTTTGTAATACTTGATGTTAGATTTTATCGTTACTTTAATTTTCAGATCAACTATTTTTAATGTTTTATGTAAAATCCCTCAAACTAGTTTTAAGTATCCTCAGGAAGGTTCGAGTAGGCGTTGACTCACGCGGATGTCAAAAAATTTTCGCCCTGAGAAAAAGTTGTTATAACTGAGGAAAAAAAAAGTTTAATACGGAAGAAGCAGTATCGTAATCAATTTTCCAATAGGCACTTCAGAGGCGTAGAACTTCTACTGGCATCTTTACTTACTTTCTTTAAACATTGTAACTATTATTTAATAATAAAACTCTTAACCGCAAGTTTTTTCGCAGAAAATATCAAAGAAGTTTAGTGATGGTTACGTCCCACTTTAGTTCTACGAATAACTTTATCGTTTAGGAAACAATTTTTAGATTTTTCTCCAAAAATTGCATAACTACATGGGCTTAATGACTTAATTTCATTATCTATTTTTTCGGTTGCAACCATTTAACATATTTGTTGATTTAGTGTCGTTTTTTTTATTCGAACCCCGCCTTAAGACGTGTTTTATATTTCTCGTTTTCAAGGTCCATTTCCAGTTTTCTTATTTAAGGGTTTCTCGAATGTAGCTTTTGACAACTGCTTGTCATACAGTAGCCATCAGTATGGATTGCTAGATTAAAACATTTTGAATCATTCTGCGCAAAAAGTACACTAAAACACTACAATACTACAATCACTACAATACACTACAATACTACAATCACCATGGTGATTGTAGTAAACTCCGTGTACAAGCGGGTTTACAGGGTTAATGAAATTCCATTTAAGATTATTTTGTTTCATTAAGTTACACATCGAAAACAGACACGTAAAACATAGAAAGCAACAATTTTTTTTTCAATTTTTTTACCGTTGGCAAACATGGCAGTGAAATATGATTTGAATAAAAAATGAAAAACTTTGAAATAAAGGGTATCAATTTGTTTTTTTTTCTTTTGATTAGAGAAGTTTAAAAATGTCCACAACTCAAAAGTCTTAGCTCACATTTTAAACTAACTCTTCGATTGTTTTCCTCCTTCTATTTTCATCTCTATCTAAGACCCATTCCACAATGACGTCACAAATTTGTTTGAGGAATGTTCCAGTAAAACGTGTATAAAAGATAATCTAAATAGCGTACGAATCTAAATGGTATGATTCTGAATTTAAAGCACCTACATACATTTTGATATTAAAAGTTTATTCTTCGATAAAAGAGTTAATGAAGTCATTACGTGTACGCCACAACTTGCCCATTTTAGATTTTCTGAAAATTTCACATTTCCTATTAAGATTTAAAGTTATTTTTGTTAAAATTCTGAAAAATAAGAACTGCCGAAATGCTGAGGTGTCGCCTGGAACGGGTCCTAACTAGAATTATTCGATCTTTAGTAAAAGATCGATCTCCAAGATTGATTCAAATGGGCGGACGTAGGATCGATTCACCTTGAAATCGAAGCTAGCGGATCGATCTTATCTATTTTTAGAAGAAAGAGAACAATTTGTTATAATAAGGATAAAAATAACACGAAGTTTTTAATGAATTGCACCTAAATGAAATAAAAAGCCAACATAAAAACTAGAATCCGATTAAAAATATATTTTTTATCCTGAATTTTATGAAGGCTCAAGGCTTTTACCTAGATTTTCGAATTTCAGAGATACAATGCTTAAGTTAGAGAAAAAAGTAATTTGACAATTTTAAGAAAATTCAATTGAAAATGATAAAACTATTTCATTTCTGACATCACATTAGGGCGTTATTTTTTAATATAATTTTTTTTAATTTTTTAATAACATTTATGTAGAAGACTACACAACGTTTTGTTTTCAATAAAATCAGAGATTCAAAAAAAAAATTATAGAGTATGTAACTTTTTCTGAGTAGTCAAAATAATTCACTCATTTTATTTGCAGTCATCGAGAAAGTTGATGATTTTATTAAAACCTATATTTTCAATGTTTTTGTTACATTTAACAGTTTTTTTTTCAAAAAAAAAATGCGCGAATTTTTTAACACTCCCAAATCAGGTAAAATCATAGCATTTTTATTATTATTTCTAAAACATCGAAGAAAAAGGACATTTGTTTAACAAAATGTGAACATAATTGTTCATTTTATTTACCCCCTTTGTTGGAAAATTGCTACTATTCCAAACAAATGATTCGAATTCCAATTTATTCGATTCAGATTTAATGAAGTTCTAAAATAAAGATAGAATTGAATAAAATTTAGGTTTAGAAATGAAATTCTTGAATTACAGTACACAATGAGAAAAGAATTTAAGAATTGATTAAAAACAACATGATATTTTCGAATCATCATTCTGAAAAACATAACAGGATAAATAAGTGTTTTAAAATCAGTTCTAAGTTTATTACAATTATATTCAAAATATAATCTCAAATGTTCAAGAACTGTAGAAGTAAATGCTAGGGTTAAAGGAATATGCCCATGGATGACAGTTGATGTCTGGGAATGGATGAAAATCAAAGATAAACTGTTTGCAAAACACAAAAGAAATCCATTCGACATAAACACACGGAACTTATTGCAGCATGCATCACGAAGACTTAATCTGGTTAAACAAAATACTAAAACAGCTTATTACAGTAATTTGTTCAATGAATCCAACTGTAAAAATATGTGGAAATGCCTCAACAGCCTATCAGGAAATAAATCGGAAGAACATGATACATTGAAACTGATAGTCAACGGAAACCTCACTAGTCATGAAAAGACTGTTGCTGATACCTTCAATACCTTCTTCAGCAGCATTGACCCCAGCTAGCCTCCACAATTACGAGCCAACGAAACGCCAATCAATTTGGAACCTTTTCGAATCTCCGTAATTCCATATTCTTGGAACCAACTACCGAGCAAGAAGTAGTCGTAAAGATAAAAGATCTTGATTCTAACAAAAGCGCTGGACCCGATGGAATCCCCACACATTTTATTAAAAGCCACTATGAGTTTTTCTCGAAGTTGGTGCGAGATGTTTTCAATGAAAGCCTATCTACGGGGAAATATCCGGACTGTTTGAATGTTGCCAAAGTCATACCAATTCATAAAGCAGGATCTAAGGTTGAAGTGAACAATTACAGACCGATTTCAATTTTGCCTGCTTTGAGCAAAATTCTCGAACAGCTACTGGTTACTAGAATTACAAAATTCTTCTCTACCCAAAGCGTTCTATACGACTGTCAGTATGGATTTCGAGAAGGTTCTAGTACGACAACAGCCACTTGTGAGCTTTTCTTAGATGTTTATAAATCCTTAGACCAAAAAACCCTCGCAGGACTTCTATTTCTCGACCACGAAATGTTGATCGAAAAACTTGCATTCTATGGGATCAGAGGTAAGCCGTTAGAAATACTGGAAAGCTTTCTCACCGATAGGAGCCAATATGTGTCTGTAAATGGAGTTAAAAGCTGCAATCAATCACTGAGAGTTGGGATTCCTCAAGGCAGCAACCTTGGTCCTCTTCTTTTCCTGGTGTACATCAATGACTTGTCTAATCTCAATCTAATTGGTAAGCCACGTTTGTTTGCTGACGATACCTCTTTGTTTTACACTGGAAGAAGCGCTCACTCAATAGTGGAAAGCATGCGTCAAGATTTAGAAGTATTGCGGAAATACTTTGACGAAAACCTCTTGTCACTAAATCTCGAAAAATCCAAGTATATGATTATAACTACATCCAGTAGATCTCAGCAGCCGCACGGAGATCTTATATTAGAATCTATACCTATAGAAAAAGTAGAGAACTTTACATATCTTGGGCTGACAATCGATAGCAAACTGAAATGGGTTAATCACATAAAGAAGCTGCATTCAGAAATAAGTGCTACATGTGGTTTACTGTGGAAAGTGAAGAGGTTTGTCCCAAGAAAACAACTGTCATTGATGTACCAAGCATTCGTTCAGTCAAAGCTGCAGTATCAAGTTTTTCTTTGGGGTGCACCAGCAAAAAGTCATTTGAAAAAGCTTCAAGCTGCTCAAAACCGCTGTTTAAAAGCTATTTACCACCGTCCAGGGATGTACTCTACGCGACTACTGTACTCGGAAGCGTTAAACTCGACACTTCCTATAAACGCTTTAAGAGAGTTTCAAGCCATTTTGATCGTCCACTCGCATCTGAATGATCAGCGAGCTCATCACAATGTTGTGTATGAGCAACCAAGCCACGAATACGGTCTTCGTAATCAAGCCACTATCTCTATAAGCCGACCTAATTCTGAAATGACCCGGAAAGCATTTCCATACTACAGTAAACTTCTGTACAATCATCTACCAAGAGCCCTAAGAGATGAAACGAACAAAATCAAGTTCAAAAAAATGCTGAAGCGACACATCAGATCTAAACTAGCAAGTTACTTCAATTAACGTTATATAAACTACCGTTAAGAAACCCCCGATGATTCTAAGTATTGAGCCGTAGTCAATAAGCGCTTCCTTTAAAGAGATTTATCTCGCTGGAAGCAATGCAGAAACATACCTCCCACCATTCGTCTGTTTTGATTGACAGCTATCATTCACTGTTATTCGAAAACTCACTTTTTTTTAACTTCTTTCGTTTCCGCCGCCACCGCCGCCTCCACCGATTGCCCACCGCCACCACCAAAAACCGCCCACACCACCGCCAACCACCGCCGTCACCCAACGCTTTCATCAATCACCGCCACCAATTACCTAAATCGATCTACCTAACTGAAAACTCACCACTATCGCTTTTGGAGAAAATTGCATTCAATTTTGAAAAGTGATGTAAAATTGCGAAGTGATAAACAATATTGTAAAAACCATTTTTAGAAAAAATCAAAAAAAAAAAAAGAATGGTGAGGAGGTTTTGCGCCCACTGGAGAAGGACCTCACAGGAGGTACACTCCCGCGGGCTTTTCCCTGCTCATAAGTAAAAAAAAAAAAAATGTTTGTTTCTTGGACGTTTAGTTGCGAAATGAAAATTATTTAAATTTCTCTTCGATTTACTTTCATTAATATAAAAAAGCTCATAAAAAAATAAAAAATTGAAAAGTTTTTTAAAAATTTCTTCTATTTAACAACAGGTGAATCATTTTCATTTGTAAAATGACATTTAAAATAGAGAACGAGCTCATAAAGTGTTCCTGGTATACAAAATACGAAAATCAGCTTTTATCAATATTCTCTTACACGGAAAATTAAAGATTCGCAGATTAAAGTTGTTTCAAAGAATATTGAAAATAAAATTAAAAAAGGTTACAAAAGTTTAAATTAATTCTCAAATTTCGAAATTTTTCATAATATCTAAAACAAAGTTCTATGAGATCATGTTGAAAGAAAAGGGGCTACACACTGTATCCTCACCCATCTCCTCATGATTTCCTTGAAGGTTGAATAATTGTCTCAAGATGCTATGCCAAACTGGCATTAACACGCTTTGTGATCGCTGGCATTACCCTCCTAGCGCAACCTTATTGCATATGTCTCAAAGGAACCAAATAAAACATATACCATAACTGTGTAGCCGATAATTGCGAGCACAACACTCTCTCGGTCGAATCGATACTCTCTCTCCCTCTATCGTCCTCACTACACGCATACACACGACGTCTGAGCTATCGTGCCTTGAGCGGTCGTCAGTCAGCTAATGATATTCGGTGAAATAGGTCGCGTGTCTCCCGTTCAGCCAGTGCAATGTTCCACAATGGCGAATCCAGCCAGGAGATTTTTTTATTCGGCTGAGCGGGAGGCACGGATTTTGTGCTTTCATATGTGTTTCAAACAGTTTTTATAAGTGAAGTGAAGGTGCAGTAAATTTGGTTAATTTCCGGTAAGTTTTTTATTCTACTAGTATTTGAAAGAAAAAAGCGAGGGAGGGTGATCAAATTCCTTTTTCTTCAAATGGAGTGTTTTTTTCGAAATTGCTGCTGTTTTTTCTGCTTTTCTTTGTCTGTTGGTGGTGGAACACATAAATATTTTAGAAATTTTCCCGGATTTGCATTCAATGCCACTCAGAAGAACAGGAATAGTTAGATTTGGAGGCTATTAATCTTTACGGAAGATAAGAAAAACTATGCAGTGGTGGTGTACCGTTCCAGGTGCTTCTTTTTTTCTCGCTTTTCGCCTCGTCTGTTTTATTTGTGCACATATTAGTGCTGGTTCGCTTAAGTAAGCTGGATATACACACACACACACTCTCGCACGATGTGTCGTACATCTGATTTTGAAGTGTCTGGTTCAAGTTTCAAAACGATAATATTTTCTGATGCTGCGTTTGTATTTTGTTTCGTGAAATGAAATGTTTATAAAACGAAACCGTTTCATAGTGCGTCATGAAATAGTTGAAAGGTTGAATCGGACGAAGGACGATTTTTATTGTTTTTACTTATATGTATTTAAACATGGTTAGTTATGGTAACAAAAAAAATACAGATTTGAAAAAGGTATGTTTAAATACTGGATTCCGAAAAAGTTAAACTAATATTTCCGAGGAAATTTTAGATAAAAATTAATTTATCAATGAAATTTTTATTTTCATCTACATAAATCAAGCATTGTATTGGAGTTTCTTCTTGAAATGATATTGCCTATGGAATTCCTAACAACGCAAATGATAAAATAAAAACTACGTTTGTTGAAAAGGAAAAGGTGAGACGGAAGGTCTTCATCTGACACGTTGGAACGGGAGGTCCAACAGAAAAGGTGAGACGGAAGGTCTTCATCTGACAAATCGTTGGAACGGGAGGTCCAACAGAAAAGGTGAGACGGAAGGTCTTCATCTGACAAATCGTTGGAACGGGAGGTCTAACAGAAAAGGTGAGACGGAAGGTCTTCATCTGACCAATCGTTGGAACGGGAGGTCCAACAGAAAAGGTGAGACGGAAGGTCTTCATCTGACAAATCGTTGGAACGGGAGGTCCAACAGAAAAGGTGTGACGGAAGGTCTTCATCTGACAAATCGTTGGAACGGGAGGTCCAACAGAAAAGGTGAGACGGAAGGTCTTTATCTGACAAATCGTTGGAACGGGAGGTCCAACAGAAAAGGTGAGACTGAAGGTCTTCATTTGACAAATCGTTGGAACGGGAGGTCCAACAGAAAAGGTGAGACGGAAGGTCTTCATCTGACAAATCGTTGGAACGGGAGGTCTAACAGAAAAGGTGAGACGGAAGGTCTTCATCTGACCAATCGTTGGAACGGGAGGTCCAGCAGAAAAGGTGAGACGAAAGGTCTTCATCTGACCAATCGTTGGAACGGGAGGTCCAACAGAAAAGGTGAGACTGAAGGTCTTCATCTGACAAATCGTTGGAACGGGAGGTCCAACAGAAAAGGTGAGACGGAAGGTTTACATCTGACCAATCGTTGGAACGGGAGGTCCAACAGAAAAGGTGAGACGGAAGGTCTTCATCTGACAAATCGTTGGAACGGGAGGTCCAACAGAAAAGGTGAGACGGAAGGTCTTCATCTGACCAATCGTTGGAACGGGAGGTCCAACAGAAAAGGTGAGACGGAAGGTCTACATCTGAATAAATCGTTGAGACGAAAGGTCTAACAAAAAAAAAAGTGGTTGGTTCGAAGATCAGTTGTGAGTGGACATCTAATACCGTATTTGTTTATGCTGAGTGTTACACTAGTGTTGCACTGGTGCACCACTAGGTGCTGTCAAACTGTTTGTTTATTCGGACGGTGTTGCACTGGTTTTGACCTGGTGGAGTTCTGCTTACGAACGGTGGCCCACCGATAATTTTGCCAGTGTTGCGAGAGAGCGTGTGAGTGAGTGATGTAGCAATACACTGGCGACGATTTGTGTTTGTTTTTGTCAGGTACGGTGGAACACTGATCAAGGGGAGAAAACAAATACGGTATAAGTTTGGAACCCAATTCATGCTGGACGTTGTAGGTTCGATTTGTTCAAGTTCTTGTAGATTGTCCACGATCGAGAAGAAATTAAAAAAACTGCAATCGAAAAATCACAGTAAGAACGAACAAAGAGATGGCATGTTGCTACTCGAGAGCTCCGGAGTAATCAAGAACGGTTCAATTTATAGAAGCTTTTAAATTCCCTTTGTTTGTTTGTCAAACAAAAAAAAAAAATCCCTTTGCTGTCTATTTAGTCGGGTCCGATACTGGGCATGAATTAATGCAGGAAAGATCTATTGTTAGTATGTATTTTTCGTTTTTCTCAATATAATAAAAATGATATATTTTTGATTACATAAAATGCATTTATTTGAATAGAGGATATACATGCGGTTTAGATTTTTGTACGATCAATTGGATGGGGAGGAACAATTCTGGGGTATTTTATTTAATTTTTCAATCGGATCGGGAGAACTAATGCTAAAGTGTTCTGAAGGTTCACTTTAAAAATTAACTGCCTTTGGACTATGATTTGTTAGATCATTTATCTAGAGCGGGATGTCAAGTACAGAAAGTGGGTTTGATTGGATTGGAAAATCATTTCTAGAACTGTACTGTACTTCAAATTAGTTAAGGTCAATAAAGACGTTGGAATTGTAAACAGAGATGCGATTTCTATTATGTTTGAAGGTAAACGATTTCATTGAAACAGCGAACGAAAAAAATATTTATTAAAATTATGTCAACTTTTAAGAAGAATTTAGGCACCACTAACTTTTCTAACACTAGAAGATTGCAGAATAAAAAAACTGACACGTGTCGAAAGAGTATAAAAGAAGACTCTTAATAAAAGGGGATACGTAGTCATTCCAGAGTATCTTCAGTCAAGATGTTAGAAGTAGCCACTATGGCTATCTGCTATGAATAGTACATTAATGTGCAAATTATGCAAAGCGCAAATAACGCTTTTATTTTCTGTACTCCCAAAGAATCGAAGAGTTTTTTTTATTATCGGTTTTTGGAAAACAAAATCAAATATGCGAGTGCTTAGATATTCCCAGTTTGAAATTTTGAATCCAAAACATTTTGTTTCTGTTTTTTGTTATTTAGTGTAGGGGGGAGATGTGTAGCCGATAATTGGGCAACACTCTCTCGGTCGAATCGATACTCTCTCTCCCTCTATCGTCCTCACTACACGCATACACACGACGTCTGAGCTATCGTGCCTTGAGCGGTCGTCAGTCAGCTAATAATATTCGGTGAAATAGGTCGCGTGTCTCCCGTTCAGCCAGTGCAATGTTCCACAATAACCCATCACAAGACAAGGAAGGATGGAAAAAAAATCTCCGGCCAAGTGTTTTTGTATGTAACAAGGCAGTAAAAAATTTCCGCTCCGATCCCATCAAAAGTCAGAGGACGACAAAGTTATTCAGCGAAAAATTTCCTTTAACGAATATATAAATCGGCACGAAAACCATGAGCAGGTTCGGCGCCACAGAAGAAACAAAAACGATGTTGATTTTTCAGTACAAAATATTCAATTTTTCCATACAGACACAAAAGTTCAAATTTACTCATGTAAATGTTACTTGAAAATTCTGCAAAAAAATCATGGATGAGTTTTGAACCAATACGAAACCTTTTGAACCCCTCAAATCGACTCAGTCTAATGTAATGTATAACAAATAACCCTCATGCCTCAACTTACTCAGGTAGTATACTGGTAAAATCGTCGGACTGGCAAGACAAAATAAGAATATTACTCTGAGTTCGATGCTCACTCTCCATCGATTTTTTTTTATTTCTGGGAATAACTATTCAATTGGATAAAAATTCCGATGTCGGGAAAGCAATCATATCATCTTTGGCGCAATGCACATCTTAGGCATACAGTTAGCTCCGATTAGCATGCTTCTCAACGAAGTATTTAGAAAAAGCTTAAGGCTTGTAAAGGCAAAATATTTTTGGAAAACGAGCATGACAGAGTCGAGAACAGCAATAGACAAACCAATCGTAGGACCTCAAATAAAAGTTGTACAAAAAATGTGTCCGAGAAATTTCAATAGCACAGATATGGAACGGTGGTGTTATTTGTTGATGCTGATAATTTATTACTTTCAGTCTCATCATCATTCAACCAGACCTTAGGGAAAACTTTTTATAAAGTCACCAAGTCGACCATCTTCGATATTCCTAGGCTCTAAATTCACGTTGAGACGAGAATTGTTTGAAAATAGTTAAGGAATTTTCAGCTGTGTAGGCTTTTTCTGGCACCGGACAGTAGTGCCTATAGTACCTGAATTTAAATAATTGCTCCCGAGAAATTATGTTCAATGCAACAGCTGCTTGATCTCGAATTATGATCAAGCAGAAACAGGTTAAATATTTGGCATATGCTCTTTCGAATTTCAACGGTGAGCTTCTGTAATGGCCGAACCGAATAACTTCCATCAATTTGAGCAAACAAGCGAAATGACCCCCATTCGCGTTAAAGATCATTTTGTTTCAAAACGGTCCAGGGCAGCTGCAACTTTTTTTTGCCACTCTGGTCATCATTACTTAAATCTGCCATCAGCAGACTTGCTTCCCGGAGGAAAAGTCCTGTTCCAAAACGTTTCATTAAGCGAATCGCGAGACACTGAAACGAGCTAAGCAACGAGGGAGTGGGGAAAACAGAAGAAGACGAGAAAAAAAACGTGAAACATTCTCCCTCATCAGTCATCATCTGGAATGGCAAATGGCTGTTGCTGCTGTATCATCATCATCATCATCAGCAGCAGCAGCAGCAGCATCTTCACCAACATCAAGATTCTTTCCCGGGAGTAATCGTTATCAGACGAACCAGACTAGTCCCTGTTGATTGGAAGTTGGAAATTGAAATTGGCTGACGGCGGAACTTTTATTGCTACGTTTTTCCCCACAGCAGGTACACTCAACGTTTCAACGTTGGCCTGAAAGTTTTACGCCGAAATTGCCCCAAAATCTTGGAAGTGAGGTGCTTTTAAAGATTTCGAAATAATTAAAACCTTGAGGAATCAAATCAACAGACGAAACACTCTCAAGTGACCTGTGAAAACTTGGGTGTACTGTCGCAAATAAAATTGTATTGATACCTGAGGATAATTCCTTGATGTCGATTGCACCTATCATGATAATGACGTAAATATGTATGTTGGTTTCCAGGATGAACCATACATGCAAACGTCCGGAAGAATTTCTGCGGAAAAAAAACAATCCATTTGACTCTAGATCGTGATGAGAGTATTTTCTGGAAAAAAAACTTTCCCAAAGGCTACAATCCCTTTACGATGTAAGGGAATTTATTTAGTCGATTCAGAGTTTTTATAAATAAAATCATCGATATAATCTACCCACGTGGCCGCTGTACTATATGTATTATTTGTATGAATCTTATCAAAACAACTGACAATCTGGAAAGTCAAACAAGGCAATCACAGCCTACTGTACGAAACATTGATACAGGTGATAGCAGTAGGCAGATTTGGTGAATCCCTAAATTGAACGGCCCTACAACGTTACCCGTTCGTGAGACATTCAGCAAATCCGTGCCAATCGATAGGTTATTAAAGGTGAGTAAACTTTCCCAAAATTTTTATCAGCTCAGCTGATTAGGTGATAAAAACCACCAAACGGAACTGCATAAGTAGGTATAGTTATCTTTTGAGTGATTCATCCCATTCAATTATTGACTACCGGGTGGTAACTGTTCTCGTCATTAAGAAGGTGGATACTCTGAGAAGGTGAGATAACTTTTGGCACATACATATATGGTCATACATAAGCCAAAACATAAATCCGACACGATTTCGTGTTACAGTCGTAAATTTGGGTATTGGACTTAATCAAATTCGTTGGATCTGACATGTTTGATTTAAAAAAACGGAAACCAACTCATTTCCAATTTGGTCCGTTGTTGTTGACTGATTATTCGAATTGGATTGATCATTTTCCCCTCCAGGTGACACGAAAAAGAACTAAATTTGTTTTAAGGCTCAAACGAAGACGCTACGTATTTATTATGCAACTTTTTTAAGACATTGTAAACAGTCAGTGCTCGAAGTTGGACAACGGCTCCTGTTAGGCATTATGTAGCTTATACGAATGTGGTACCTATATAATTCTACCGTGAAAATTGCGAAACCGTGAATAAGATGTATTTAAAGAATTTAACCTAACACAAAAAATCGAAATTGTATGATATTTTACTCCAAAATAATTGAATGATTTCTTCTCAAAACGAAAACATGCAAAATACCAATTTGATAGAGTTTAGCCAAAGAAACCATTGGACCTAGAGCCTACTTTGATCCTAAAATGCCGAAATTGAACTAAAAATGCTATTTGCCATACAAAGTTATTCTATTAAAAATTTTTAGTGATTCTAAAAATGTAGGTACTTTCTCTTGAGTGGTAAAACAGATAGCTTAATTTGTGAAAAGTATATCGAGAAATCCGAGATATTAAGAATAAATCTAGTTATTTAACAGTCCAAGCCTAAGTTCAAGAGGAAACTATCATTGCTGTGATGACTATGATGAATACTATTTGTTTTTTCTAAAATTAAAGAAGTTCATGGGAAAAATATATAAAAGGTAAAAAATATGACATTTTCGTACATGATGTTCCATTTTTATACCTGGAATCAATATTTTCAACACTTCCTACCAATTAATTAAGTTTCAATTTTTATAAGCGCATTATTGAGAACCTAAATTGCGCATATATCCTGTTCCAGAAATTATAAGCACACTTTCAAAATAAATACAAAAAATATTGGTTTATTAAATTTTATTTGGTACACTGTATCATTATTTGTGTCCTACCCAACACTGTACACTTATTTGATGAAAATCTTTAATCATAAGCCAGATTTCGCACTTTTCCTCGAACATGACTCATAAACTCTGCACAGTTTTGGTCAATCTTTTTTAAATTATCCGATGTCATCAGCTGGTTTTATTTATTTTCGTAGCTTTGCTTTGGTCAAAGCCCAAAAAGCCTCGATTGGTCGTGCCTCGGGGCAATTTGGTGGATTCATGAGGCCCAGGAAGGGTTTTTTAATCCAACTTCAACTACGTTCCACCGTCCATGATAATACACCCAGAACTTTGGCAAAACATTGAATCGTAAAGTTTCCGGGCTCTTGGTTTGACAGAAGCGGCTTGGTTTGAGTTCTTTTCAGGTTTCCGGTACGTCTTGAGCCCAAGTTGAGCATCACGTTAGACGTCGAGGTCCCGACTTTTTTAGCCACATCCCGAACGGAAGCCGATGGTTTCTGTTTGTAGGCATCCCTGACCTTTTTGTCGATAGCATATCTAACAGGACCAGATTTTCAACCACTCCTCTGTTAGCTCCAAATGTACAATGTGGTGCAATGTTCACCATATTTCACCACATTTGTGCTCATAACTTTTGCAAATGAAAAAATAGCTCCTTATAATTTTAGAAAAAAAAACGTGCGCATTATTATGCTGATCAATTGTTTAGAATACATCAATACTGTACAACTTCACTAGAAAAAGTTATGGTCAAAAAACTGTTTTTTTCGACACGCTCTAATATGTAAACCTTAAAAAAAATAAAAAGAAAACGTTCCATCGTGTGACTTTTATGTGTTCAGCAAAGTTTGTTTGAAAGTTTAAATCTACAACATTGTAGAACAGTTTTTTGTTCTATCTGGCTCCTAAAAGAAATTAGCATCACGAATTCCCAGGAGGTTGACACGTCCTATTAAATTATTCTTTCAAATTTGTGAACAACTTTGCACAAGACATCATATGTCTAAAACGTATATATTTTGCGTAGTTAATTTTGTCACGATAAATGTTTGTTCTGGACCACTGTGCAATCGTTTTGCAGTTTTCGGGTAGAATATTTGTGTCATCTCAGGCTTTGAGAAAGTTATTCATAAAAAGCAATCGGCCGGTGAAGAAAAAAGTTATTATTGAAAAACCAGAATTTTTCTTTACTCCCGAGCAAAATCCCTCGAAATCCCATTCACCCTTGAGACTCAAGAACACCCCTGTCCATGGTCAGATCTTTCTGAACCTTCTGATAAGCTAATAATCAATTTAGCTTAAAGCGAGTGGAATTGATTATATTTTATTTCTTCCTATACTAAGATTAGTACACTGCGATTCATTAAATTTTTCAAAAATGCAAAAATTACTGTAACGCAAAATTATCCATATTCTTCAATTTTCAACCAATTTTTATAAATAATAGCTACTATAGTCGATGAATACACCGTGTGCAGAAGCGTTTAACGTTTTTGAACAAATTCTAATAAACTTTTTTCATTTTATCTTTTTGAGTTTCGAAAGGACAATTTTTTATGCAACTTGCAATTGAATAAAATTCAATTTATAAGTATATTTACAACAGACCACTGCAAGTTTTGCGGTGACCCAAGAGGCATCGAAAAACAAGGGATCAAAAAGTCATTTTTTGCAGCGGTCTAATGTACGGTATTTAATATACTAACGGTCACTTTTTAAAAGAATTCTTTAAAAACTTGGACGTTGCAATTGAAGTAAGCACGATTCGATTGAAAATTCTTGAAGAACAATCTACCTCTATTGATATCCTCAGTTCGAAGCCACAAGTTCAATTTCGGCTGAATCAAACATGATTACGAAGTATCTCAAAGCACTTAGACCATTGTTTTTCAAACTTTTTCCACTCACCGCCCCCTTTTACAAAATTTTTGAGCTCTACGCCCCCCTGGGCATTTTTTTTTTGAAAATTAAAAAAAAATGATAATCTGAATCGTTAAAAACCATTAGCTTTTGGCTTTATGTTGTTATAAGACTTAACTATAAATTCATTCAAATGTATAAGTCAAATTTAAAAATGTCAAATGATTCTTCATTTTTCAAACTGTATCTATTTCGAGATTTATCAGATTTTTAAAATTTTGTTTACATATTATTTCGTACAATAGAAAAAAAGCAAATTTTAGAAAAATATATGGAAAATGACCGAACATAACAATTTGAAAGCGTGTTTTCTCGAAATAAGCTTTTATGCACTTATACCTTTTTGGCTCCAGGGCTTCTTCTCTTATTGCCTCAATCCTCCATTAAACCCTTAATTCTATGTAATGTATTTCCTGAAAATTACTCAAACTGGTTGATAAGTTTGTTTTGATAGCAGATCATACACAGTAAACGTAAATTACCGAGTTCGGTAATTTTTTTACCGAAATCCTAACATGTGTAAATCGTTAAACTGTTCGGTAATTTTTTCGGTAAAAAATAAACGAACATCGGTAAATCGATTCTTCATTTACCGATGTTCGATTATTTTTTACCGAAAAAATTACCGAACAGTTTAACGATTTACACATGTTAGGATTTCGGTAAAAAAATTACCGAACTCGGTAATTTTCGTTTACTGTGTATATCTTAAATTTTGGAAAACAAAATACAAATCAATTACTGTCAAGCTGATGAAATTACGTAAAAAATAGTATTATTTTTTTATATCTGAATATTGTTCTGTTCAAAGTTATGCATTCACGGGTCTTAAAGTTTGAATAAGATTCTAATAACTGAACTCCTGCAATATTAGTGATAATCGAATAGATTTAAAGATTATCCATAGCAAATGGCACAATTGATAAGAGCTTAAAATAAAAATTTTCCTACCCAAAAAAATCTTTCATATTTTCTATCCAAAAAATCTATCACTAAATCACAGATGACGCCTTTTAACACAAATTTTTTGAAGGTTGTTTTGTGTTTAGCAGATTTTTTAAGACAATACATTTCAAAGATTATCAAGCATGGCCATCTAAAATTAATCATTTTTAGTATAACCCAAAATTGTCCTCCAAAACACGATCAACAAGGTGAAAGCGTATACTAAATCTGTGACAATTTGAAAAAATCTTAAAGATACATCTTTAAAGAAAAAATTACTGGAACAAAACTGTGAAATTATAGATATTTTGGTCTTGGACCTGATGTTTAGCTCTGTAACGTAATTTCATTCTTTTGCTTCAAACTAACTCGTTGTTATTTTTGTCATTTTTGTCATTTTTGTCATTTTTGTCATTTTTGTCATTTTTGTCATTTTGTCATTTTTGTCATTTTTGTCATTTTTGTCATTTTTGTCATTTTTGTCATTTTTGTCATTTTTGTCATTTTTGTCATTTTTGTCATTTTTGTCATTTTTGTCATTTTTGTCATTTTTGTCATTTTTGTCATTTTTGTCATTTTTGTCATTTTTGTCATTTTTGTCATTTTTGTCATTTTTGTCATTTTTGTCATTTTTGTCATTTTTGTCATTTTTGTCATTTTTGTCATTTTTGTCATTTTTGTCATTTTTGTCATTTTTGTCATTTTTGTCATTTTTGTCATTTTTGTCATTTTTGTCATTTTTGTAATTTTTGTAATTTTTGTCATTTTTGTCATTTTTGTCATTTTTGTCATTTTTGTCATTTTTGTCATTTTTGTCATTTTTGTCATTTTTGTCATTTTTGTCATTTTTGTCATTTTTGTCATTTTTGTCATTTTTGTCATTTTTGTCATTTTTTTTATTTTTGTCATTTTTGTAATTTTTGTAATTTTTGTAATTTTTGTAATTTTTGTAATTTTTGTAATATTTGTAATTTTTGTAATTTTTGTAATTTTTGTAATTTTTGCACTTTTTGCACTTTTTGCAATTTTTGTAATTTTTGTCATTTTTGTCATTTTTGTCATTTTTGTCATTTTTGTCATTTTTGTCATTTTTGTCATTTTTGTCATTTTTGTCATTTTTGTCATTTTTGTCATTTTTGTCATTTTTGTCATTTTTGTCATTTTTGTCATTTTTGTCATTTTTGTCATTTTTGTCATTTTTGTCATTTTTGTCATTTTTGTCATTTTTGTCATTTTTGTCATTTTTGTCATTTTTGTCATTTTTGTCATTTTTGTCATTTTTGTCATTTTTGTCATTTTTGTCATTTTTGTCATTTTTGTCATTTTTGTCATTTTTGTCATTTTTGTCATTTTTGTCATTTTTGTCATTTTTGTCATTTTTGTCATTTTTGTCATTTTTGTCATTTTTGTCATTTTTGTCATTTTTGTCATTTTTGTCATTTTTGTCATTTTTGTCATTTTTGTCATTTTTGTCATTTTTGTCATTTTTGTCATTTTTGTCATTTTTGTCATTTTTGTCATTTTTGTCATTTTTGTCATTTTTGTCATTTTTGTCATTTTTGTCATTTTTGTCATTTTTGTCATTTTTGTCATTTTTGTCATTTTTGTCATTTTTGTCATTTTTGTCATTTTTGTCATTTTTGTCATTTTTGTCATTTTTGTCATTTTTGTCATTTTTGTCATTTTTGTCATTTTTGTCATTTTTGTCATTTTTGTCATTTTTGTCATTTTTGTCATTTTTGTCATTTTTGTCATTTTTGTCATTTTTGTCATTTTTGTCATTTTTGTCATTTTTGTCATTTTTGTCATTTTTGTCATTTTTGTCATTTTTGTCATTTTTGTCATTTTTGTCATTTTTGTCATTTTTGTCATTTTTGTCATTTTTGTCATTTTTGTCATTTTTGTCATTTTTGTCATTTTTGTCATTTTTGTCATTTTTGTCATTTTTGTCATTTTTGTCATTTTTGTCATTTTTGTCATTTTTGTCATTTTTGTCATTTTTGTCATTTTTGTCATTTTTGTCATTTTTGTCATTTTTGTCATTTTTGTCATTTTTGTCATTTTTGTCATTTTTGTCATTTTTGTCATTTTTGTCATTTTTGTCATTTTTGTCATTTTTGTCATTTTTGTCATTTTTGTCATTTTTGTCATTTTTGTCATTTTTGTCATTTTTGTCATTTTTGTCATTTTTGTCATTTTTGTCATTTTTGTCATTTTTGTCATTTTTGTCATTTTTGTCATTTTTGTCATTTTTGTCATTTTTGTCATTTTTGTCATTTTTGTCATTTTTGTCATTTTTGTCATTTTTGTCATTTTTGTCATTTTTGTCATTTTTGTCATTTTTGTCATTTTTGTCATTTTTGTCATTTTTGTCATTTTTGTCATTTTTGTCATTTTTGTCATTTTTGTCATTTTTGTCATTTTTGTCATTTTTGTCATTTTTGTCATTTTTGTCATTTTTGTCATTTTTGTCATTTTTGTCATTTTTGTCATTTTGTCATTTTTGTCATTTTTGTCATTTTTGTCATTTTTGTCATTTTTGTCATTGTTGTCATTTTTGTCATTTTTGTCATTTTTGTCATTTTTGTCATTTTTGTCATTTTTGTCATTTTTGTCATTTTTGTCATTTTTGTCATTTTTGTCATTTTTGTCATTTTTGTCATTTTTGTCATTTTTGTCATTTTTGTCATTTTTGTCATTTTTGTCATTTTTGTCATTTTTGTCATTTTTGTCATTTTTGTCATTTTTGTCATTTTTGTCATTTTTGTCATTTTTGTCATTTTTGTCATTTTTGTCATTTTTGTCATTTTTGTTATTTTTGTCATTTTTGTCATTTTTGTCATTTTTGTCATTTTTGTCATTTTTGTCATTTTTGTCATTTTTGTCATTTTTGTCATTTTTGTCATTTTTGTCATTTTTGTCATTTTTGTCATTTTTGTCATTTTTGTCATTTTTGTCATTTTTGTCATTTTTGTCATTTTTGTCATTTTTGTCATTTTTGTCATTTTTGTCATTTTTGTCATTTTTGTCATTTTTGTCATTTTTGTCATTTTTGTCATTTTGGTCATTTTTGTCATTTTTGTCATTTTTGTCATTTTTGTCATTTTGGTCATTTTTGTTATTTTTGTTATTTTTGTCATTTTTGTCATTTTTGTCATTTTTGTCATTTTTGTCATTTTTGTCATTTTTGTCATTTTTGTCATTTTTGTCATTTTTGTCATTTTTGTCATTTTTGTCATTTTTGTCATTTTTGTCATTTTTGTCATTTTTGTCATTTTTGTCATTTTTGTCATTTTTGTCATTTTTGTCATTTTTGTCATTTTGTCATTTTTGTCATTTTTGTCATTTTTGTCATTTTTGTCATTTTTGTCATTTTTGTCATTTTTGTCATTTTTGTCATTTTTGTCATTTTTGTCATTTTTGTCATTTTTGTCATTTTTGTCATTTTTGTCATTTTTGTTATTTTTGTCATTTTTGTCATTTTTGTCATTTTTGTCATTTTTGTCATTTTTGACATTTTTGTCATTTTTGTCATTTTTGTCATTTTTGTCATTTTTGTCATTTTTGTCATTTTTGTCATTTTTGTCATTTTTGTCATTTTTGTCATTTTTGTCATTTTTGTCATTTTTGTCATTTTTGTCATTTTTGTCATTTTTGTCATTTTTGTCATTTTTGTCATTTTTGTCATTTTTGTCATTTTTGTCATTTTTGTCATTTTTGTCATTTTTGTCATTTTTGTCATTTTTGTCATTTTTGTCATTTTA